>NC_074707.1:37026796-37377474 GCF_024334085.1 Lutzomyia longipalpis
CACAGAATGGTGCTGCAGTTGCGAGTGAATTAATCATTCTCTAATCAACAGGGGTGGTATGGTGGAGGACAACTTGTGGAGAGAAGAAGTAGAGCAGGCTATTGGGTCAGGTTCATCCCTTTTGTGGGAGTCTCCATTTGCCAGAGGAAGACAATAGGATGGAATTTTCCTTCGTCTATTGCAAACCATTTTCCGCACATGGTATCTCCCTCTCACGCTCACACGGACTCGCGTCAAGTACCATTAGGTATGCGGAAGCTTTCCATACATACATTTTCCCTCCCTCTCCGGTATATTCGTTTTTTTTTGCAATAGAGCGAACACAGAAAAGATGGTGCTCGTCGCCGAAACAGTGAAAGTTTCTCACGCAATTTCAATTAGAGCCACTTTTGTGTAATCCCACCGAATTCCATTCACCGCACGAGGAATTCCATCTGACAGCTCTCGATTGATTGTCTTTCGCAGGTTTCGCAGGTTCCAGCCCCTCCGTTCCCTCTCTCTCTCTTGCTACAGGTGACCTCATTTTAAATCTTATTTTTATGCATTCCCCATTTGCTTCTAAAAAAGCATCAAAATCAGATCAAGCATCATTTTCACATGGAAGCAATTCGTTATGAAAAAAAAAACGTTACGAAACGCGACCACCCCCTATGGCCGTTGTGCAAACATGGCGGCCTCTGAGATCACATAAAAAAGCAGCCTAATTGTGTCATGGATGGTCCATTGTCTAGCCATTACCAATGGCATTTGGTGGGACGGTGAATGGAATTTCTCATTACCGCCACTTGGTCTAGTGAGTGTGCGATCCCCACCTTTGCAGAGATTTATGCAACGTTTTCCAATTTCCGATGTCCCTCTCGTTTGACTTTTGCCCGGCAACACACAAGAAAGTGTCTGTCTCTGCGTTTCTCCGGCATAATTCAGTATTTTTTGGGTGATTGGAAGAAAATGAAAGTTTCCGCAATGGAAATCGCGCGCAAACTTTTTTTTTATACATATTTGCGCTAGCTCACCCAACCGGCACTTGCCGCACACATCCATATAGATCTGTTACCCACACCTTATAATTGGCGATTTTTTTCTTTCTTTATATTTCTTATTTCTTTCCAAACCCATCCCGCTCGACGTGTCAATAATTCCAAACGGTAAGCCTGATGGTGGCGCGATTCACCTTGGAAGTGTGAAGAATTGGAGACACCGGGGAGGAATTTTAGGAATTCAGGTCGTGCTTGCGGAAGTTAGCGGTGTGCCCGAAAAGTTTTATTAAATATGGCACAATTTTTTTTACGTCATTTGATATTCAGGTTCAAAATCGGCTTCCGCGCATCGATCAATCATTTCGGGAAGACTTTACCCGGTACACTCCCCCTCCCTTCTATACCGGCAATCACCTGAGCCCCTTCTCTTAAGTGAAAGGTCTATCCTTGACGCATAGAGTTACGACTCTGACGTGTGGCTGTGTATGCGATCACAGCGAGTCTAACACGGTAATTTATGTAAGAGCACTCTATAAAAGTATTGAGCAATGCTAATTTGAAATTTGACGTGTAGGCGAAGCCGGTTTCATATGCGGCTCCCATGGGTAGAGGAAGCGACCTCTACGATTGGATCAGTAAATCATTTGTTTTTGTAATATGTGATCAAAACATTAAAGATCATCTCGTCTATTACCTCTTGTCCGAGTGGTTGAATCCTCACGTTCACCTCGTCCTTGATGTTATCGTGAGTGATCACCTCGCCAGCACACTCGCGTCCGTTAAAGGTAAGAAAGACCTTCTGTCCTGGGCGCAAGAGAACGTTCATAACAGATTGAAAGCCCGGTCCGATCAAATCAGTATCCCGAAATTCGCGATTTAACCCGCGACGACCGAGATCCTGCTTCTGATCGAAACGCACAGAGTACTTGGTATTGGGCGTTAAGTTGATGCAGTTATTATTCTCCTGTGCACTAGCAGGAGTACGTACCGAGTGTATGACACCGGAATAGAAAAGTCCGTCAGTGCCGGGTGCACAGACACGGGTACCGATTATGGAACGCTTTGCTAGACGTTTTCCTGTGGACATCTTACACCACTATTACACAGAATAACACCAAACTTTTATCCTTCAACACACTTGAGCTTCCTTTCTTTTCTCTTCCTTGCTTGCTAGCACTCTTTGCTACAAACACAACAACTTCTACTGATTTACTCTTTGTTAGTCCAAAATATCAACACTCTTCTCTGGAAAGATTAGAGTGTAATAAAAATTCTCAAACAGTCCTTTTTAAAATTTTTATTTTATTAAACACACTTTTTTTGGCTATTTGCCTTACAGTTCTATCAGAGTCTATAAATTATTATTTTTATTTTGCTTCTTTTAGATGGTTGTAGTATAAAGAAACCTTTATTTTTTTAAAACACCTTTCAATTGGATTTACACAACACACCTGATGTGGTGAATTTCAAAAAGGAATACACTTTTAAACACTTTGGTCCTTGCCGAATTGAAGAAAGAACGAACACAAAAAAAAGAAGTGGAGACCTTCCTACGATACAAACGAGGGTAGTCGAACGGAAATGACACTGAATGAAACTGAACTACCAAACGGGCACCTCACTTGGTGGCAGAGAATTCCAAGAGTGCGTGATATCTTCACATTGAACGGTGAGCCTTGGGTTGGACACAGAGTCACAGGGATTTGTCACAGTGGCACCTGTACGATCATATCGGCAACAGAGAGGACGGTGGACCGCCGTAAACATGCGATAAACCATACTTTGACCAGTTAATGTCCTTCTTGCAAAAATAGCAAAACCCCCAATAGTATTCACTTCCCTTTTAGATCCAGAACACTTTGTCAAGAGCGCCTGCCTTTGTACCGGAATGAGTACCGATCTGAACACACCGAGTGTCGAGATGTGAATGAAGTGCGGGCTCCGTTTGCTTGGTCGACGCAGCTGTTGGGTACTCTCACACAACCATTCAACCACTTTCAATTGCTTTGATTGCGACTGTATGTGTTGCGCGCACAACTACAGCGAAGCGCTTGTTGTTGCTCAAAACGGTTTTTCTGATAACAACCTTTTAACACGAATTTCTGTCAGCGACTGAGCGCGAAACTTTTTACGTTTCGAGCCTTGTCTCCGGCCGGCTTGTGTGTGAACGAGAGGGTATGACCAATGTTTTCCTGCCGTCTCATCCACACGCGGCTAACACAGCTGATCAGCTTGAGGGAGATAGCAAATAGAGGGGAAGGTGATGTAATAGAATGAGAAAGATTGTGAGTGGGGGTAGGGCAATACATAGGCAAATCCCATTGTGGTGGGGATAGATGAGATTTTCTATATATGCCGCGCGATACCTACATTACACAATTACACATAGCAGGGCTGTGCAATTTAACATTAATTGCGTATCTGGCATTGTTTACTCCTTCAATTGCCCCTTGACGCTATCTGGAATCCTTGAAAATGCATTCTAGATGCATCTAGGATCAATTGGGGTGTAAACAAGTTCGGGAAAGTAAACAAAATAGCCGTTAAATGCGACTATTTGAGAGGAAAATAGTTCACACAGATACATAGACAAGGGGGGCCCTGATGGGAAAAAGATAGAAACAGGTTAGATGTACAACTAACAACAAAGAAATTAACTATTCGTCAGAGCGAGATAGGCGATACCCTTGCAAGCGAATTCATTGAGAGGCCAGGGAGGCAATAAAAGATTCTTTTCATGCAAAGAATCAAAGAGATGATTAAATTTTCTGTCAATAAATCTCCATTTTGTCCTCATCTTTTCAATTTCCAACACCACCGATGGCGATGCAGATTAAATGACCCGGAATCGCATTCATTGAGCGTGTATTGAGTTTAAGTTGGATGTGTTTGCATGGAGAAGAAAAGAAAAATTCAGAGATTTTTTTTTAGAGATCGAACCCCTCCCCATGTATTGAATGAAAATCATAAAAATCTATGCTTCAAGCCGGATTTTAATATTTTTGTCCCTTCATCTCTCAATGGGGTGTCATAAATTTTGTTGCACACAATAAATTAATATGTCTCCCCCTCTTGCGCGGCAATTTTCTCTCCTAACTAAAAAGAACTATATATACAGTTTTTTTCCATCTCCTTCCAACATCCATTGAATGGGGATCTCATGGCTTTCAATATGAGCGAGATGGAGTACAAAATCACGAATTTATAAACTCTTCCGGGATTTCTTTGGTGGAGTTTGTTGAGGAAAAAAAAAGTATCAAAATGACGATGTGTGCGTACGTAGCTACATTGGAAAAACTACGCAGAATACGCACTTCTATTGCCCATTGCAATGGTGTGTGCGTATCAAAATTGAAAACACTGCCAACGTCCGTCGCTTCTTGGTACGACCCGAGCCGGGTTGCGAACGCGTAAACAGTGTTTTGCATCTCTTTCGCACGTGCTGCAATCGGGCTGCATAGCAACTCAGTGCTGGTCGCTACACCGTGCATACCATCAAACGCCCGGCTACACAGCTGATATAGAACAACAAAACCACGTGACCCCCACCATGGTGTCCTGATTGGCGGATTGCCGTGGAATTCGCACTTGCATAGAGGGCGCTACACACCCTGTGACCTACTTTCCAGCAATCCGTCTTGCTCGCACTCCCACCCAAAACAGCCCCAGGTCCACCGCACGGTGTATATATATTTTTGCTGTGAACGGGGGCGTTCGCGGTTCCAGGAATTCACTCTCGCAGTTCAATCTCCTCCCCAAACTTGGGCACTCCAGAAAACCCAAAACATGACTCACCGCGTCATTTCTTCTGCCCCTCAGTCAGCAATTGCACGTATTACCTCCTTTTAGCTATATATACTACATATACATACATCGCATACATACTTTCAATCAAATCCGCACTTTTCCCCAGCTTTCTGGATTTGAACGGTCTCAGAGGTAAGGGGAACAGGTACACCGCACACACATACATAGCACACCATATTGCGTCTTAAATGAGGGATTCTCCGCTACTGGATTCCCAGCAGCGGCTCTAACATCATAGCGCGATTAATTGCCTTCGTGAACATGGCTCTTAATACTAACTGTTAGCGGTGTATAGATTAATATCACTGATCTTCAGGTTAGACAATATCACGACTAGTTTCGGCTTTTTTTTTCTCTTCTCTTCCCGGGCTGCAACTTATTAAGCCTTGAGGCAAAATTTTGGAACAACACCATAAGGGTAATAATTCTTGTATTCACTTCCATTACAAGACCACATAATTTTGAGATTGTTGTCAAAATTTATTGCCCCAAGGTGACAGGTTTTATATTTTCTTATAAGAAAATTAATGTTACGACCTATTGTATGGGTTTTCAGGGTGAAAAGCGAGTTTAAAATAACATAAAAAGGCATTTGGAAGGGAATTTGTGTTCATTGGTTGAGAATTATTGGCAATTGACACAGAGTTAGACAGAAGAAAATTGGGCCATTTTTTATGGCATGCCGCTAGACAAAATTAGAAATGATTTTGCATTTTTCATAACTCATTCCTTTTAATTTTGATTTGGAAATGCAAATCATTGTTTTCATTATTTATTCACAATATCAATAAAGAAGATGAAATTTGATTTTTATCTTTCCTATTGAAAAAGTTTTGTTTTTTTTTCAGTGTATGAAATTGAAAATGATTTATGTACAAAAATATTTTCTTGTAAAGTGTTAATAAAAAATTTTAAGAAATATTATTAGTTTTTTTTAATCAGGGATTTCATTGCAGAATGAACCAAGAAAAAAGTCTTAAAAATTATTTTTAAACTTAAATTCTTTAAAATATGAAACAAAATTATTTTTAAAAAAAATTTTCTTTAAATTCATTAGAATCTTTATTTTCACACAAAGAAAACTTCAATATAGAAAATATGGAAATTGATACCAAAAGTCCCTGCCAAGTCTTACACATTGCTTTTTATTTACCACCATTTTCCCAACTTTTCGGACCTTTGAAGGGTCCGATTAGGGCCACATTTCCCTATAAAAAAATAATCAATTCTGAAGAAAAGACAAAAGCATTTCCTTTGCGTTTACTGCATTTAAATCAATTTTGTACCAAACTATCACATACACATATTTCATATTTTCTTCAAAAATCATTGAAGATGTAATTAAAAATTTCCAAGAAATTCTAGATTTTCTTAGAAATATGAATAATTAACTTATAAAATGAAATTGTAATGAATGGACTGCCCAAAACTTGATGATTCTCCAGACTATTTCAGTGTTGAAGTTGGAAGATTTTTCTTTAAAAGTTAAGTTTTAAAAAAATATATATTTTTTAAAGTTTTTTTTTTTATTCTTACCTATCTTTTGGTCTCTCAAACCCAAACATTTCTTTAAAACTTCTTAATTTAAGTTATTTCACTCTACCTACTTCTTAAGAGATAGTGAGATAATGTAGGTCCCTTCACCTAAATTCAATTCCTAGAAATTTTAAAAATTAAGAAATCTTTTCAAGCCTTGAGAAATCCAAAATTTCTCCAAATTAAGTAATTTAATTATTTACGTTAATACTCATGTGAGACAATTTAACGTCTATACCCTTCCACTTGATAAACATTTCCGAAAGCACTTTGGCTCATTTTCTTCAATGTAATTTATGATTTGTACCTTAATCTCTTTAACAAGTTCATTTTATTGAGACAAACATTATTCCCAAGATATTCCAAATTTATTTAAAATAATATGTTTCTACATAAAATATGAGTGTCTAATAATTAGAGTAACACCACATGTGACGCCTACCTATGAGGTTTGATATAGAACGACAGATAGTATGTAATCAAGTCTCAATTAAGAGGCAAAATGACAACTTTGTTCTTGCAAGCTTCAATAGGTGAATTACTCTTGGTTGGCACCTAATTTTTAATTAAAATTTTAATTGTTGGCAATTATCTCCTTCGCAGAAATGCAAATGGCACCCTCAATTACAGATCATCGCGTCCGAGATCACCTGAAATCACCCAAGAATTGAGGAGACTGAAAGTGAAACTGCATTCGGTGTCTCTTTTATTAAACCACATAAAATTGGCAATTTGCATTTTAATGAGACATTTTAGTGGAAATTAGAATAAATTAAATAAAACCACTAAAGACATACATTGTGGCACGAAATTATCATGTTTGAAAGAAAAGCATAAAAAAAGAGCTCCAACAAAATGTTTATTCAATGCGATGTTAAATACTTTTTATTCTTGACGCGGTGATATTTTTGTGAATGTTTTTCACGTTGTATGTATTTTTGCTGATAAATTGCATTAATAAAATGTTTCTTATGCCATTTTCTTGAGCAATATGTACGCCAAATGCGGCTCCTGGTGATAAATCAGCGCAATTATGCCGCGTAAGTGTCTGAAATTATTATTTATTTCGGTAACTTTCTCACCTATCAATTATTTATTTTCTTTTTCAACGAATTCTATTTCATTTTGCCTTCTTTTTTTGTTATAATTTCAATTGCAAAACAGACCTATTTTTTCTTTCTTTTCTTTAGATTAGGAAAGTTCAAACTAATCAGGGATAATTTTATTACATATGGAAATTCTCTGGTAAGGTAGGGTCATCCATTTTCCGCAGTGTTTTCGCGCTTGTGTATGTAGTTTTTCGAGAAGTAGGTATTAAAAGGCAACACAATGTGCTTTGGATGTATTAGTGGGAGAGGGAGATAGTGAAGTAAAATAGTAAAATTGAGTGATTATGTAAAATTCCAATTTGCATATATTAATTCACATTAGCTCACGCACACATAGGCAGGGCAAGACTGCGCCTAAGACCTCGAAGGCCCACATTCTGGAGCAAGCGAGGCGCAATAGACACGTGCAGGGCGTACGTCGTGTGTTGCTTCACACGCCGAAGACCCATCCCAGAACCCTAACTTCGAAGAGTACACAAAGGAGAGTCCCCTTCCCCCTCTTGACAAAGTGGACTCCCACCCACACAGCTCCAACAGCTCCCAATGTAGTTGTGCGCGGGGAATCCTTTGTATACAAAATCCTCCTTTGGCTTCCATCGCAACATAAACTTCTGATCCCTTTTTGCCCTGAGCTTTTGCGCCAACATTCTTCTCCCATCTTCTCCTTCCCACCCACACACACATAGGGCTCCCGCAGGAAACCAACCGGCAAAACCCAAAAAAAATATTACGCAAAAAAGCCCCCCTTCAACCAAAAAAAAAAAAAACGATTCAAAGCCGTGAAATTTCGAAAGTTTTCTCCACGCTCACCGTACTATCGGAATAATGAAAGTTTTTGGAGTGATATTTTCTATTTTTGGCCAAGTGCACACCCAGTTTTCTGAAGCAACACCTCCAATATTGGAATTCTCAAGGTGACCACTCTGGGTCTCCAACAGGCGGTGGGGGAGTACTGCGGGTGGCACCTCCAATTCGCTCTTGCAGCAGCACCTGAAGCATAATTGCAGCAGTGTGATGAGATGTAGGATGATCTTGAAGGCGTCCTCCGGGCCTCTATTGTCCGAAGATAGTAATGGAACGCAGTAAATGAGAATAATTAGCTCAGGGGCATTGTTGAGCAAGTGCACACACAGAGCTTTGTCTTAATTTTGAATAAATAAAAGCTATTCGAGTATACACAGAAAAAAAAAGATTTGATATAAAATTGTTTGAAATGAAAAGCTTTGTTTGAAAAATTTTTAAAGTGCTTGTAGAGAGGATTTTTAACCCGGATTTGCCCTTTGTGTGCTCAGTAATTTTTCATTCTTAACTTTTAGATGCATAAGAATAGCATAAAAAGTTTTTATTTTCAGAAAATTTGAATGAAAATTGAGTTTTGAGGATTTTAACGATGACGTCACATTGTTTCTTGTTTAATTAATGCATGCATAAAGGTCAAAAACACAGATGAAACGTTAGAGTAAATGCTTCATGAATTGAAAGCGATTAAAAAACAGAATAGTGACGTCATTGATTGCAGTTTTGGGAAAATCTCTGTTGGCTTTTCCCGCAGCTGATCGCAGTGAAAATAGGAAGTGTCTTTAACGATTTATTATTCTCTTCTGATTTTCTACAAGATTAGGTTTGTCCCGATTCTTTCTCAAATAAAAGGTTTTTGTATATGGAAACGGATAAACACCTTTTATCACATTAGCAATTTTTCTAGAAAATATTTAAAATATTCTTAATATAAAAATCAATTCAAATATTTTCGTAATTTAATTTTGAGATTCTTAGTATTCTTAAGAAAATTTGAAACATTTTATAAAACAAAGAATTAAAGAAAAAAATCAAGCATTAAAATTCCATTAAAATTATTTCAATTTTTTCCTCCTCAAATGTTCTTGAAATTCTATCTGCGAATTAATGCATAAAAAACATGTACCAGGAAACGAAATTTAAAAATAGAATTTAGTTGATTTAATAAGAGTAAAAAAAGGTCAAAGAAGAATTATATATTATAAAGAAAATTAATCGCATGTTATTTTAATGTTGAAAAGCGATTTGTGAGAAAGAAAAAAATGCGTTTGAATTAATAAAGATCAACAAAAAAATTGTTTATTCATGGCGATCGAAACTGAACGACACTTTGCATGCAATTACCGACCTCTTCGCTCTCTTCTAGCTCTATTTGATGATTTAATTATTAATAGCATTCCTCACAATGAAAATACACCCACTTGCAACTGCTTGGTTTCTTATTCTTTGCGATGGGAAATCTTGCGCAATACGCTCACAATTATTCAATCAATCAATGTGACATCGGTTATGCAAATTAGGGTTGGTCTACGCAGTTGCACCGTGATGCGCTAGTTCCTCAATTCTTTTGGCTGTTTTTTTCTTCTTCTTCTGTGGAGTCTGTTGAGCAAGAAAGGTATGAACCTTCCTGAGAAATTTTTGCTAAATTCCCAACTCTTTGCAAAAAGTTTTCTTTTCTTCTTTGAATTTTTAACGTAAAATCTCACGCCGAGGGTTTACCAAGTGGACCGCAACAGGTAAAACGGGGGATCGTCTTCAAAATCACTCTCTCTACTTCTTCAGCAAAGCAAAAAATTGTCTAGCCGAAAATTCCGCTAAAAGCCCACGCTGAGCCACCACGAGTCACCTTTACGGTGTCTGATTGTGAAACATTTTTATATTCTCTTTTTTTCTCTGTATGATTCGGTGGATGCTTTTTTGTGCGGCACGTCGATTTTGGGATCTCTGCGGTGTTTTGTCTGTGAGACAAAGAAAAAAATTCCTTTGAGACAATAGAACAAGTTCAATAGTCACATTTCACGCACTATTTTCCCCCGCAATGCTCGCGCGCTCCTCCATCGAACCCAAGAACGAAGCCTCAAGACATCGTGAGGTTTTTGAGAAGAGGAAACCAATTTGTGGTGTCACTGATAAGGCGTGCGCACCATGACGAGCCCACACGAAAAACCTCATGCCACGATAGAGCTGTGAGATTTTTGAGAGAAAACAAATTGAATGCCCCCTTATCTGATTTTGTGGTCAAAATTTAATTTTAAATTTTCCACTAAAATGTTACTTTTTTATGGGAATTTGAAGATATTGTTTTACGCTGTTATCAAAAGTATATTTCTATTTATTTTTTCTAAGATTAAGACAAACAAGAAATAGACATTTTTACATAAGAAAAGACCACATGATTAGTTTTTTTTTCTTGCTCTTGTGGTCATTTTGAATGGCTGATAAACAAAATGACAAATTCATAATTATTTAGTTCGTTTTATCTCGCCCATTATTCTCATCTTTATTGCCAATATTCTAAATATTTAACTGCAAAAGAATGGAAGAAAAAAATTGTAAATTAAGGATTTGTGGTTCTTAGAAAATGTATTGGGACTTCGTATCTTTTATTTAACCCTGAGATGATCTGATTGTTTTTAAAATCTTCGCGAAACTTTAAAACTATCCAGAAAAGTCAATTCTCAGCAAATAATATTATCGAAAGGAGTCTATTCAAGTTTATATGGGTCAATACGTTATTTAATGAAACTTTTTTTTCAACGATTTCTTGTTATTTTTCGTTTATTTCTTTCTTTAAAAGAAATACAAATGAAAATTATTTCCTCGAATGAGCGGTTCTCACTCATATAAGTTTTAATAGTCTCCTTTGGCACAAGAATATCCAAAACTTTTCCTTTAATCAAACCCTGTATCATATGCATTCAAAGTCAAAATTGCTGAGTTTACACGAATCGGAAAATCTGGATTAATTCATATTCTAAAAGGAGGTTATTCACTTTTAATCATGGCAAGATTTTAAAATTTTTAGAGTTTTCGGTATTTACAAAAAACTATCGTACCACCCTGCATAGAAATCAATCCTTCATTTATCAGAAATATTTTTTAATGAACAATAAATTAACAAATTACTTTACAAAATCAAACAAAATATAAACACACTAAAAAAAAGATTTTTCACCTTATTTCCCCACCTGAAATAAAAAACGTAATCACAGGTAAAAGAAATCTTACAGAAGGAAAGAAAACGTAAATGAATGGCTTTGATAATAAAAAAAAGTGAGCATTTCTCTTGTGCGATATAATTTCCGCTCAAACACACGTTTTCCCCCTTGTTCTTGAGCAAAATGCAGTGATAACGTGGCATCAATCTTCGTTGTGGTTTTCGTGCCAGAAACCCACAAATACATTTTTGCTTGGGAGTCGAGACAAAGTGGCTCTAGGTGAGACGATTTGACCGCAACCTAGAAAAATATACACCGCGACGAGCTGATAGGAAAATTATCACTTTGTCGATTGCCACGGAGGAAGTGATTGCTGGTGCGGGCTCACGAGTTGGGCACGTGAAAAAGCTCACAAAGCAGGAAATTGGGCGAAAGTTGGGGGAAGTGGAAAAAAGGCGTTTCGATTAATTTTATCGTCTTTTATGTCCTCATCATTCTCTATTTGATGTGCAATATTACAGATTACATTTTTTTTCTTTCTTCCTGCCTGTCTGCCTCACTAAATCTTATTTTTTTTCTTTATATAATAATCATTTTCTTTTAATGCTAAAACTGTGAGTAATGTTTCCACTTAATGCAAATTCAAAGTCAATCTCGTGACTCTTGTCTAATAAAAGAAACAAATTGTTCTTGCAATAAAATTAAAATTGATACACAAAGTCAACAAAATTCAAAAAAATATTTCCTAGTTTAAATAATTTTTTTTTAAATATCTTTATTTATATTAATAATTTTAGCCTTTAATTTTTTGTTTAATTTTTCATTCCTTACATTCTATCTCGAGAATTTGACTACAATTTATTTCATATAGCTTTTCCATCATTTTATTACGCCATAGAAGCTTGTTTTATCTGATTTTCCTTAAAGCATGAAAGTTTATAAATTAAAAATTATTTCGACAATATTTTTCTTTAAATCCAAATTTGCCTAACTAAAGATTCACATTTATTAATAAATATTGAGTTGAAAAAATCACGGATTGGAGAATTTTCTTTCTTTTATGAAATCATTCAATAGCTTTTCTCTATAGTATACGATCTAATACATATTTTTTGCATAGTTCATAAACATTCATCAGATCACTCTGTTGGATCCTCGTCTAAGCTTTTAGTTGTAGATATCGTCAAAGCTCCATGGACGACGTCGGGAGCGACTTCTCGTCTGTGGAGTCTCTGAGTGAATCCATGTTCTTCGTTTTACATTCCTTGAAGGAAAATAAATTATGTAAAATATGCTAAAATAAAGCAAAAGAAAATGAAAAATTACTTATTCTGTGCTTTGGTGCGTCTCTTCTGACCGATCTCTTCGTAATCTGGCAATGTGGGTAAACCTAATTGGAAAAGATTAAAAGATTCTTTAAGTCTTTAATAAGTTTATTATTTTTCTTTTTAAAAGTATTGTTTTTTTTTATTTTAATTGTTCTAAGAATTAAATTTAAAACCCTAAAAACTGCTAAAAGCCTTCTTTACCCGAGTGAGTAACTCTCTTCCTCGCTGTCCTGGAAGTCGACTGGAAGCCGGTATCACTGAGAGCTGGTGCATGTTGCCTGGGCAGCGTACAGCTCTTCCCTCGGCAACTCTTTAAACGCTCCAGAGTCTCATGGAGTTGTGTTTTTTCTTCAGCACTGAGAGATGAAGCCCTATTTTGCGTCTCGAAGGGATCTGCAAAAGTTAGAGTCTTAAAAGAAAATCCTTCCCACACAATTCTCGACTCCTCACCAATTCTTAGGTTGTAGTAGGTGATCTCTCCTGTTGTAAACTCACAGTAGAGGATATTCTTGACGGGATTCACAGTTCGCAGGCAGGAGTAGGTGTTGTTGTTGGCATTCATGCAGAAGCAAAATGGTTGGTCATTCCAGAAGGGAGCTGTACGCCAATGATCATTGTCGTGGCTGAAGCAATTCATCTTCTCCGACAAACATTCTTTCTCCAGTCGAGCCTTCTTGTTGCGTTTCCTCTCCTTCTTTCGCTGCCTCTCCTCTTTGAGCTTCCTCCTGGCTTCACGAGCAAGCTCCCTCTCATCAGGAATGCTTAAAATAAATATTCCAATTTAATTTATAGTTGATTTTTTACCTGAAATCTTTATTTTTATCTCACATTTCTTCAATGTTATCATCACAGTAGCACTCAGCTGCACTCCCTGTCTCCACTTTCTTCCCCCAAATCTCCTGAGCATGTGTTCGATTGATTGGATGACCATGGTGATGTCTGTGATGCTTCCCTTCTGCTCTGGCAGTTGTTGTTGAACTCGATCCAAGTGATTCCTCCCGGTATGTTGATGAAGCATCCGTTGTGCTGGAATCCGGAGATGTCTCTTCTGCGGTTGTTTCAGTCTTTTCCGTTGTGCTTGCATCATTGCCCACGTAGAAAATGGGAATGTTGCTCATTTCTTCCTCATAGTCCACGTGGGAATCTTCATGATTACTCTGGGATGTATTTTCAGGTCTCTGGGTAGTAGTTGTTGGTATCTTTGGTGTTGTTTTCCTGCGTCCTCCAATGGGAGAAGAAACTTCAGCCGATGAAGCATCCGTTTTATGCTTCCTCGTGGAATTCCTCCTACCATGATGACCACGATGCCTGTGATGCTTTGTTGTGGATTCCAAGTGAGTAGCTGTAGCGATGGATGTGTCCACACTACTCTCCGAAGGAATCTCATTCCTCTCCGTTGTGTACCACGCCATATCAATGAGTGGGCCCTGTTCCTCATCCTCCTCCTCTTTGGATACCTTCTCCTTACGCAAATGCGGCTTTCTGCGGAATTCATGTCCAATATGATGAGATTTATTCTCCTTGTGCTTGTGATGTCTCTCCCCGGAATGAATCTTTGCATAATCGTATGATCTGAAATCATCCTCCCCAGAGATCTGATCAAATTCCTCGTAGTCCTTAATGCTGATTGGTCTATGCTCCTTCAGGTGCTTCTTAATGTCCCTCAAATCATTTATTTGCTTCTTCAGCACCTTTATCAGGAGATCTATCTGCACACGGCTCTTCCTCCAACTCTTTTCATCTTCATAAATGATGTCTGAGCAATTTACCTTCCCATTCGTTTCAATAAAACATTTCGCGGCAACTTTCTTGGAATTCTGGGCACTCTGATTGAGTGCTTTGATGCTCTCATTCTCCTCAAGGAGACTTGCTTCCAATTTATCGAGATTCTTCTGAATGTCCTCAATAACTGAGCTAATGTGGTCAATTGATTCATCCCTTTTTATCCTTCTGTGGCTCTCATGGGGTTTCATGAGGGAATCCTGAATTTCAGCAACATTCCTTGAAATGCGAATTAATTCTTTCATCATTCGGGGAACTTTATCATTCGCCACATATTCTTCCTCAATGGATCTCTTATGACGGCTGAAGAAATGAGAACTTCTGGAAATTGAAATGAGATTTTTAATCAAAGAAAATCAATTAAAAGGAAGTTTTAACGAAAATTATTCAAACCTCTTTCGTGTTTGATGAAAGTCCTTATTAGCATGATTTGCTTTGAGTTTCGTATACACCACACCATTGGGAACGAAACAGGCGCAATTCCTCTTATTGTGGTTGGCTGCAATACGATTCAATTCAGCCATGTGAGTCTGCCACTGAACCTACAGGAACAAAATCATACGAAATTAATTAAATAAAAAATGATTAAGATTTGAAAAAAGTAATAAATTCTTACGTGGAACTTGCACTTGTGCTTCCTCCACCTTCCATCCTCATTGACACATCGCCACTTCTGTCCTGGAACGCAATCTTTGTGGAGATTCGGGTCTGAACATTCGGAATTTAATCTGGCTATTTTGGACAAGAATGGACCAACGGGAAGATTGTTATCCAGCTGATCATGTTGAGCTGGAAGATAGATTAAAACCTAAAATATCAAATCAATTTTATTTTTTCCTTAATTTTCTTACGATTTTCCTCATAGTGACTGTCCAAGGATCGTGGGAGAATTTCCTCATCCTCAAGTTTCTCTTCAATGAAAGGATCTGCAAGAATGAAAAGAAAATATTTTTTATAAAGAAAATGAGTCCTATTAAATACGCAGAACCTTCATCGTCGTCTTCCTCGTCGAATTCATGAGATCCAAAGTCAAGGAAATCTCTGTGATGTTCAGGAGTAGTGTCCTTCTGACCCTTTGTGGTGGATTCTCCAGACCACAGCTCTGGCTTCAGGGAAAGCTCCCTTCCACGATTCTTCAAAGCTGCTGCTGCAGCTGCTTTTGCGGCCTTGGCCTCAGCAATCTGTTCTGGTGTTTCCCGACGTCCAGAGCTCTCAATCAGGAAGGTATCTGGCCACTTTTCCTTAATACCCCGATGTCTGCCCAGAAGCAATGGGAGGAAACTTTTTCCATCCATATGAGGTGGAGTTGAAACACCGCCAATATCCAAGAAAGTTGGCGCCAAATCGATGTTGAGGACAATCTCATCAACCCTGGAAGGATTAAACAGTATTATTTAATTAAAGGATAAAGCTCTTGAAGAACTTACACAGTAGCTGGTTCAATTCCTGGGCCACGCATTAAGAAGGGAACTCTAACGTCGAATTCAAATGGAAAACTTTTGCCCTTGATGAGCCCAAATTGCCCTAAATGGTAGCCATGATCGGAAGTGTAGATGATGTAGGTATTGTCCAGCTCGCCCAAGTTCTTCAGCTCATTGTAAACCCTCTCAACGGCCACATCAACACTCTGCAGTGTCTGCAATCTCTTGGTCATGAGCAAATCTGTGAATCTCCTGTGAACAGGCTCCATTTGCTGTGTCACTCGCAGAATCCACTGTTTGTCAGGATTTGGTGCATGATCGTAAGCAGGAGTACTGAAATAAAATAAAATATCCGTTGAGAAATCATCACCTTCAAACTCCAACTCTGCGCATCAACCATGAGATGGCGAGGCAAGAAAGCAAACAAACTCCCACAGAAATGGGGTCAATCGCACAAGAGTTGCGTGCGATGTCGCATGAGATTAGTTCTTCAAATGAAAAGCACGCGCCGAAATCATTGCTCGCATAATTGTTTTCCTTTCGCTTATTTTCTTTTAGCAGCAATTATTGAATCTCAGAGCAATTTAAACGCCGCTCCCCCGCCAAAATCCGCTTCCAACATTCCCAAACATCCAACCACAAATGCGATAAAATTTTATCATGCCCGTATTTTCAGTAGTAAAGTAGATTCTTTTTATTGTTTCCCTGAGCATATCACGACGAATTTGTAAACACGCCACAGAAATGCGATAAAAACCGCGTCTTGGGAGCAACAGACGTTCTCCAGAAATTTACTCAAGGTTGTCTCTAACAAGAGTTTCGTTAGAAGAGCAACAATGTGAGCAATTGTGTTGCGATAAATCACGTAATTTTTTTCCTATACATGATTTCATGTTGTACAACATAAAATTTATGGTTCTAAAAATTATATAACACAATAAATGTTTTATTTTATTCTATTTTGTTTATTGATTGATTATTTTAAATTTTCTAATATGTTTTGATGATTTTTTTAATGAGTAGAAGTTAAAGGAACGTGTTTGAAAGTGATTTGAAAAAACGTTAAAGAGAATGAAAGTAAAATTTAAATCAAAATTTTCATTCAGGATTTTCTTCAAGGATCTAATTTTAGATTTCTTTAAAATTAAGATTGCTTTTAGTATAAAAGCTTTTAAGAAGCTTTTGAGAAGCATTTCCTCATTTTTTTTTAAATGAATGAAAATATTTAAAAAGAAATTTTATTATTTTAATTAAACGGTTACAATGAATAATATTCGAAAGGATTGAACATATAATAAATGGCTACGAAGTGGAACACCAACTAATATCCTTCAAATACTCTAGAATCATAAGAAAGAGTATGAAAAATATTCGAACTAAAAAAACATTTTTTAAACTATTTTAATCGAGCTTTTCATGGGCAATTTTTAAAAATTCAAAGGCCTTTTTCACTTTAAGATTATTTTCAATTAAATATTCACATTCTAGCCATTTACAATAATTTCTCAAGATGCCACGAATATATTCTAAATTTTATCAGAAATTTAATCATTTACTAAATATTCTTTCATGATCATATTTATTCAATAACTTCCTTGTAATTTTGGCAATTTTCTCACCATGCATTGTAATGACGCGAAATTTAATTCAATTAATTCAAAGAAATTTGCATTAAATTATCATCCAAGTTAAAGAAAACATTCTACGTGCAAATTGTTTCCTAATTTCTTCTCTTCCAAAGTTATTTAAGAAAAAAATCTCTCCCACCCCTAGCCTTCTTCCAGGAAAATGAAAAACTTTTCCCGGTGTATTTATAGATGAAAATTCGGTGTGACACGCAAATTCATTCAAATTCAATAGCCCCGAAATTCCTTAGTGGTCTCTAGGGGTGCAAAGAAGTCACGCAAAATTGTGTATATACGAATATCCCCCAGAGTTGTGGAGGGATGAGGAAGAATTCCTGCGGGAAAATTGAGTCGATTTGTCCTCATTATTGAACCATCAGTCATCCATTTTGCAAAAGGATGTCGAAGACATCGCAAAAGAGATTCTCTCCATCCAAGTCAGATGACATGGGAGCGTGTGCTGGAATGGAAAGACGAAGAGCTCACACATTTAGAGAGTCATCGCTTTGAAAATGCAATAAATTTGTAGATAATCGTATCGGATTCATCGAGCTACTGCTCCCGTGAATTCAATTTACATAATGATTGAGCATCTCCCATTCTCGCGGAGCGCACACAATATGTTAATTGTGAATGGGAGTTCTAACGAAGTCACCGATAAATGGGGTTTCCAACGCGAGAGAGATCGAGCAAAAGCCACTCCATTGAAGCTACCAAAATGCTAAGAACTACCTACATGCAGATATATGTTATTCACACACACCCACCCGGAAGGTAATGTTTTCCCAAAAAGTTTTGTCATGTCGCTGAGTAGAACTCTCAAACTTCCTCGGAAATTTTGAGATTCTGAATGAGGGCGGAGGAGAGGGGGGGAGGTTCTGGTAGGAAAATCACACGGAATAAATTTTCTGTATATGCGGGGATGATGAAAATGAAGAGAGGGATGAATTGCATTGTAGGGACGTAGCGGTGGAAGGGAAAATTCATTTTGATTCTCGTGTAAAAGGCGATGCAGTGCGAAAAGGGGAAAACCTCAAGAGGGACCGATGAATCAACATTTTCTATGGCACACAAATTGCAGATTAAGATACCACAATTGACTCTTCTGCCGATTGATCATTTCTCTTCCTCTCTCTCTGGGTTCACGGAGTCAATCGTGCGGAAAATTGCATAGTGCAGAAGCATAGATGACAGCGGTGATACATGACAATGCCAGCGCATTGATTTGAAGACGATGGCAAAAAGGAGAAGTTAATGTTTTGTGGAAATTGAAGGAGGTCACAGACTCCATGCAAGGTTCTTTAGTCATTCTCATTCAATCAAGATTTTCTCTTGCGGTCTCATTGTGTTTCACATGGAGAATGTTCAATTTGAGGGGAAAAAATCTGCACAGCATCCAAAAAAAAAACAATCAGGGATGATTTGCTGAATTTTCAATCCACGTAGATTGGAATTCTAATTGTTTTATCTTTAATTTTCACGTGAAAGAAAATTTTTAAGCCCCTAAAATAAATTTTAACAGCTGAAAATTGAACATTGATTGATTGATTAATCTTTTAAGGATTAAAGGGCCAATTATGTTCACTGTTTATTTATTAATTTAATTCATTCTGTCTCAAGAAAATAATTCACGCAAAAAAGATTTTTTTCACTACAAAAAAATGATTTTCTAACTAACCATTTTATTATCACGAGCACTTTAAGAAAAAACTAAGGAAATTAATCGCTTTAATTTTTTTCGAGAAAAGAAATTCTCCCTATAAAAAAAACTATTTTCCCCCGTCTTATCCTTATCGCATTCCATTTGCATACTATTATATGGCTCAATGCAATAAAGGCAATAAATGTTGCAGAAGAAATTGCAGCCAAGGGATGACTTTTGAGAAATTAAGCTCATTTCACGGAGCTTGGAGTGCAGCGACCATTTAAGGGGCAAAATTCCATCAACCGCCTAATCAAAAGACACACACATACACACAAGGAGGGCAATGATATCATGAGGAGCTCCTCCAGTTGGGAGTCAGCAGACACAATTTCCACCATATGCCATAAATACCCTCTGAAATGTGACACTCTAATTACGTCTCGCATGTGGGACGTTCTGAGGGGGTGGGTGGGGTTTTGTGAAAAGAGCTTTTCCCCCCGGACTAGGCCGGAAGCTTGAAGTTGTGCATTTGGAGCATGTTTCTCTTCGCATCCCAGAGCCATCGTGTTGAGGGGGCGGGTACGGAATGCTCCTGCGAAATGGAGGAAGTCAAGGGGAAAGTTTCGATTGTTCCTACAGATGCCCAGCACTTCAAACCATGTAGGAACGCTTGGTACTTCCTCCATGTGTGTGAACCTGGTGAGCATTTAAGTGCTCTTAGAGAGGCCAAATAGCACTTCATCCTTACACACAGTATTTTCTACGATTGATTTCGATAAATTTCACCTCCACTGGACCACCTTCCGGGGGACCCAAATGGAGAGAGAAAGAGAACCAGTAACGAGGATTTCATGTACCAAAATAGTAAATTTGTGGTCGACATGGGTTTTCCCAGTCGCAATGGGTGGAATGAGATCGCAGACATTTCCCATTTAGACATGGTCGAAAGTTTCCCAAAAAAGGGGGAGAGAAAATAGCGAAGAGACACACAAAATGAAATTTCAGTCACATTTATATACATAGGTAGGTAGCAGACTCACGCCGGGAGTTTTGGGAATTGAACCCCCAAGATAAGGGACTTGGGAGGCTCTCTCTCTTATAAATTTTTATCAGTGCTCATTAGCAAAAGCCCCGAAGGTGCATGAAATTCAGATGAACATTTCTCTCGTCTGGAAGGCAGAAAAACTTCCTGTCTCGCATCACGTCGCGAATGTCGAGCGAGATGTAATTTATGGTGGGATGGGGAGTTGGATGCGGAGGGCGAGACATTCCCAGTGTTGCCTTAGAATATTGTTCGTGATATAAAATCTTCACGTCATCCTTTGTGGTGAGTTGGAAAACTGTTAGGTGATTTCTTGGCTTTGATTCAATCTTGACAGAGTTGAGAGCAAAATAGATTAATGATCAAAAGTTGTGAGAATTTATCATTAATTTTCTGGAATTCAGAGGAATTATCAGGGATAGGGACTTGAAAGCTCTGAAAGAACAATTAATTTTTAAGAAATTCTTTCTTAAAATTAAAATACTCACAAAGATACTAAAATTTAAAGAAGAATCAAAGAATTATTCAACGTTTTTTAAACAAAAGAGCAAAAATTTTTAACGCTAGAGGGCTCACCTTCTTTAGCGACATCTAGTTTCCAAAGAAACTTGCATCAACGGTCAAGAAATATTTTCCCATTAAAAAAATCTCTTCTATAAAGTTTTTCAACTCTGCTACTTCCAAGTAGAATCCAAGTAGAATGGACAAGTGGAGTGCTCTTTTGTCAGCAGAAACTCCCAGAATCCCAGTGAGACCGTCAGACGCAGGTTCTGTGCTCGTTTTCTCACACAATTCAATGAAAATGAATCATTCTGCAAACTCCGGGGATCGCATAAAAACCATTGATGAACGTGAATTACATACATATTGATGGGGACGTAACTCCGTACACGGGCATGGGGACAAAACTGGAAAAATGTGTGCGCGCGGTGTGGATGAAGGGAGAAAAAACCAATCATTCCGCCATTCTTAGACCGATCATACCCGGAGAATTGCGCGCTCAACAATGCAGGAAAAGAAATGAATCAACCTCATTGCGACAATTGTCAACTCCATTGGTGATTGAATTAAAACTCTTGTGCAAGAGGGAGTTAAAGACTCACGCAATATGAAGAAGCTGCTGCGCTAAGGAGGGAAGCCGACTTGATAGTCGATATACCCCATTATATAAAACATGTTTAGCCAGCCCAGACGCAAATCGACAATTTATTACACGGAAATACTCCTTAATTGGCGCATCAAATGAGGCGAGATGATACTTGAAATTCTGACAATAAAAACCTCGTCAGATGCGGGTTTTTCTTTCAAGATTTCCCTCATTTGTTGTAAATCTATTGCAGATGGAACAAGAATCATGATTATCAGGACTTTAGACGCTGCTGTAAGAACTCTTCACAAGACACAAATTCATCACAATAAATGTGAATGAATTCTACCAACTCGTATTTTACGACAATTGTCAAGGGAATTCTAAAGAATTTCTGCATGCTGAAGGTACCTCAAAAAATGGCGATGAAGTGAAATTGAAAAGACTGTCTGTGTGAATTTTTTTTTGTGGAAGTGAAGATAGAAATTAGGAATTCTACAAAACTTCCCAATAGATGCTGTGAAAGTATTTGGAATATCCTTCGAAACTGATTTCCTGACAATTTCCTCATACGGACAATGCACAAATTCCTGCAGTCTGTAAACTTTTTCCAAAAAGTTTATACAAAGTTAGTTAGAAGAAAAAAGAATTAAAAAAAACGTCTCTGGGAAACTCTGCAACCACTCACCTATGAAACTTTTAAGGGTATTTTCCAGTTAGTCGAAAAGGTATTTAAAGGGACACTCACTCCTACCACCCTTTGTGAGTGACAATGTCCTTTTACGCTGAAAATCCTTGCACGTGCAGAGAGAGAAAGAGAGAGAGCAAAAGAAGCCACAAAAGTGTTAGCCAAAGTACCTTGCTAATGGTATTAAAGTGAGCGTCAGAGTGACTCCAATTGTCCCAGTTGGGGAAGGAATTAATCGTCATTCCTGCACATTTTCGTGCCACAAACTTCCGCAATAAATTGAGGATATGAGGTACTCATGTGAGGTGTATGGGTGGTGGGACCTGAGGTGGAACCCCAGAAACACGTTCAAATTCCTTTTGTACCGCAATTCCACACACACACACTCCAAAGAGATGAAGGCATTCCGAGAAAAGTCATATTTTTAATGGATCCCCCCAACTACATATTCACGCTCGCTTCTTTACCTTTTCTTCTTCCCATGAATCATCTGAGAATTTCTCAATTTTCACCTGACAATACCTTTCAACCCTTTCACTTTGCCGAAGACAAACTCCCCATGGCGTAAATTCACTTCCCCCTCACAACCACACCATGAAAATCGAGTTTATGGGAGAAAATTTTAAAATTTTCCCAAAGTCCCGAAAGTTCCCCTACAAAGTATTACGATCTCCATGCAGTAATGCCGCATACCGAAAAGTTTTAGTGAAAGTTTTATTAGCAAAAATGGTGTGCATTACGCGAGAATTCTTCATATGATGTGAAAGATTTAATTGATGTAGTTGAGCGTGTGATGCTGTTATTAAGTCGGATTTTAGCTGTGTTTCTTTCAGACACAGCTTTTGTGTACCGAGCAAAATCGAAAGTCGTCAGATCGGGCTCAAACTTGGGATGAGCACGAATTAGGGTCCCCACATTCCAAAAAACGTATGCGCCAAAAATTTTTTTTTCCGGCCGGCCGGCCGTCCGGCCGGCCGTCCGGCCGTCCGGAGTATAACGCTAAATTGCGAGAGAACGGTGATAGATAGAGACTTGCGGTAAACGGCAAAGTTTAAATATCGACCGGAAGACATCCGATTATGAGGTCATATCCACCCCCCCACCACCGCGTCCGCCATTTTGAATAACCTCAAAATTTTGTTTTCGCTATATCTCAGCCCCTGTAATAGCTAAAAATCTGAAATTTTTATATGTTGTAGGGGACATCAAGAGCTTTCCAACGATACCTCATTTTCGAAAATCGGTCAAGCCGTTTTGTCAATATGGCCGCCACAATTTTTTATCGAAAATCGATCATAACTCGAAAACGACTTGACCGATTTCGATCAACCTAGGCTCAAATGAAAGCTCTCAACAAGCCCTACAACTCTCTAGAACATCCGAAGTTTCAAAAATGACCGCTAGGGGGCCAAAAATCAAAAACAAAATTTTCGATGAGTTTTCGATGAATATCTCGAAAACGCCATTATCGATTTGCTTCATTTTTTGATATGTTATAGCTGACCATATTATCTAGCTCCATGCCAAAAATGAAGAAAATCTATGTCTCCGTTCTCGAGATATAGCCTTTCAAAGTTGGCATGTCATATCTCGGGTTCTACAAGTCCGATTTTGATCAACTCAAGTGCAAATGAAAGGTTTCGTGAAGCCCTACAAATGTCTAGAACATTGCAAGTTCGAGAAATGACCGCGAGAGGTGCTAAAGTCAAAATAAAAATTTTCGAAAATTTCGAACTCGAATATTTCGAAAATGCTATTATCGATTTACTTCATATCTATATAATAAAGAAAGGTCTCTCTAAAATATGGTGTCTGTTCAGCTATGCATTTCTACACCGTTGGTCCGATCGCGATGAAATTTGGTACAGAGACTCCTGATACCAGGCGGTTTTTACCAACGGCATTCATTTTCCCCCCAGAGCCCCCCTTCACATAGCCCCCATATAAAAATCACGCTTTTTTGACTACTTTTTGAATTCGGCGCCATAAATGTTGTGTGAAATTCACTTTTTCCATTTGAAATATCTGTTGGAGGTTTTTGCGTGGCCCATCTATCTATATAATAAAGAAAGGTCTCTCTAAAATATGGTGTCTGTTCATCTATGCATTTCTACACCGTTGGTCCGATCGTGATGAAATTTGGTACAGAGACTACTGATACCAGGCGGTTTTTACCAACGAATAAATCTTCCATTAAATATATTTCAATTCATCACAATTCCTTTCTCCCTCTAAAATTTGCGCGAAGCGCAAGAATTCCCCGCGAAGCGGGGCGAGGTAAATTGGAGCGAAGCGACAATTTACCTCGTTTTAATATATTATAGTTGAGGTTAAGACCTTTCCAACGATAGCTCAAACTCGAAAATCTATGGAGCCGTTCCCGAGATATGGCGTTTTAAAGATTTCTTACGGTATGACTTTTCAACTTTTCCTGACTTTGCGCGTATTTAAATTGATTCGCGTTCTAGTTTGCTCTCACAAAATTGGTACACTGAAAGAAACACAGCTCTCGTAAGCTTGGTCAGCTTACCCGTACATTTTTTTGTCAAAAATCCCAAAAACTTTTCCATAGAGTGGGAGAAAGTTATTGCATCAAATATTTCGGAAAAGTTCTTAATTAAAACAAATATTAGTATGTGCTTCATTTAATTTAAATGGAATGAATAAAATGCAGATATAATTACCCCTCTGTTTCTCTCTCTCTCTTTTAAATGAGGTAAAGTAGATTTAATTACATATGTACCTACAGTGGCAAAACATTTAATTTTCCAGGAATCGCATTTTACTTAACATTTTCCTGGTAACTCTTTTCACGTCCTTTAGGTTTCTATTTGAGGAAATTCAATGAAATGAAGCTTTTTTGACTTTTTTAAGCTTTCAAAAGGATTTTCTTTTGAGAAAAATCCAGACTTGTTTAATATGAATTTTTTATCAAAGTTTTTCATTGATCCCGCAAGCTTTTGAGACTGATTTTTAACTTTTGATTCTTTTAAACATAACTCAGACAACTGATTATGTCTGTGATTTATGCACTTTGAGCATAAATTTTTACGTTCCTCACATAGATTTATGAAAAATTCATACGCTTTTCTTAATTATAACAGGATTTTTTCCTGCTTTTCCTTCTCTGAAATAAAATGAAGAAATAATATAAAGAAAAAAAAATTCCCCAAATGCAATTAGGCAAAATGGAAAAAAAGCTTCTTCTAACTTTTTAATCCCTCATCTTTTTAAACTACAAGTGCAAAAGAAATCCAACTTTAAACCCACAAATGGAAGAACCCCCCAATCGAAAGCTTTTCTGCGGCAACCACCCAACTTTTGCGGCTTATTCTCACACATTTGGGGAGGGAGGTAGACATAAAATTGAAAGGCTTGTGTGGAGTTGTCTGGGGTATGAAATGGCTAAAGTTGGAAGGAAGATTCAATGTGGTTGGGCCAATAGAGAGAATTGTATACTCACTGATGCGTGGTGACGTTGAAGAATAAATGGCTGTACTGCGGTGCAGAATCCTCTGGTCCATGTGGAGCCGGGAAACTCATTGTGAGTAGCACTGGTTTTCTCTGATTCTGCTGCTTCGACTGCCGCAGGAAGGCAATCGAGTCATTGGCTATCAAGTCTGGGTAGTAATCCTTTTAGCCCATGTGCAGAGGGGGGCAGAGCAAAGAAAGAAGGCATTGTGTAGTTAGAAATTAATGGACGAACGAGGAATATGAGAAAAGTTTATTTACCTTGGCATAGTCAAAGCCATGCTTGATCTTCTGGCCATTCATGTTGATGCTGTAATTGTAGTATTTGGAATTCATGATGAGGCCACCCCATTCACGCCAGCCAGGTGGTATGTATGATCCGTTGTACTTGTTTAAATATTTACCAAAATACCCTGAAAGGCAATACGGAGGGATGAACAAAAAGAAATGACTGACAATTCCATATTGTAAATGGATTTTTCTCTCTCGTGTATTGTATATCCCCGCAACCCTTAGTCCTCCCTTCATATTTTCTCAACACTTTACTTGTTGAATTGAATGACGTAAAGGGGTGGATAAAAGCTGTGTGAGTGCAAAACAACCCGGAATGGATGAAAACAGGATGAGTCTCTTTGATGGATATCGATTCTAACATCCTGATGGCAAACTCCTTTATGTGTGTCAGTTCTATTATATATTTCTCCGCAAGTAATTGAAGAATTTATTAAGTTAAACCTCAATTTGTAGTAGCTTTTACAAGAAACCTGAATTACTTATAAATGCAATTTACTGCACAAAACAATGTAAAAAATCCTTTAAAAATTCCTCTGTCATGCTCCCTTAATCCTCGCAACATATACAGCTAATTACAAAACCATACAATCATCCCTTAATTGGAACATCAATTTAAAACCCCACGAACAATCGCTTTATCAAAAACTTTTCTCCGATGAATCTGTAAATAAATCGTTTTAGGGGTAAAAGCTGCCACGGGCAAGTGATTAATGGGTTTAGTAGTAAAACTTGCTCTCTGGAAGAATCTCAACCAGCTATGTGAATTTGGAGCAATTGAGGCAAGAACTTCCGAAAGGGAAGAGTTCAGTTTTCACCTGACAACTTTCCATGGTTGGAAGAAATGCGAAGGATTTTGTGTACGCCAAGAGAGCAGAAAACAACCACCACCACTCCTGGAAGTTTTGTGTGATATTGACTGCCCCATTTTCCCATTCATTTTCCTTCAATTGTCACGTTCAAACAGCACAAAAATATCTTCTCTCTAGAGTATATAGCAGAAGAAGGATAATAGAGAAGTTTTAAATCCACGCAAATCTTCTTGAGAAGATTACTAAGTTGCGGATTGTGAGCAGTTAAATACAATTTAATACAGAGATAATAAAGTCTCGTTGTAAAGTTCTTCGAGTTAATGAACTGCAATCTTCACGACTTTTTAATGCAGTCTCAATTACACCAACTATTAGGTTTCTTTTAATACTCTCTGTGTTTTTCCCACAACGAGGAACATTTCGCTATTTTAAAATTGATTCATAAAATATTAGAATTTTTCCTCATAGAATATTTTCATTGTAAATTAAATCCAAATATGATTTCATGACTTTGAACATCTTTCTCTTTGAAATATTGTATTCCAATAAACGTTATTTCCATTCTATTTCCCATATAGCTCGAGCTTTTCCATGCAATTTGCGAGAATTTTCCCATCTGATTAAGCAAACACAAGCTTTCGAATAAATTTTCTTCTTACCCGTTCTGTAGCCAGCATTTGAGAGGTACGTGGCGAATGATTTGGTCTCATGGGTTGACTGCCACATGGTGCTGGAACAGTTGTCGTTGTTCGTGAACACCATGTGATTGTGAACGTACATGCCGGTGAGAAGGGAGGACCTTGCTGGACAGCACATGGGGGTCGTTGTGTATGCGTGCCGGAACTCGGCGCCTCCATCACGTAGAAGCCTCAGTGTTCGTGGCATGAAATTGAGCGAGCCTGCAAAAATATGGAGCAACCCCATTTGCAGATTTATAGCTCAGATTAAGTGCTGCCCTACACATCTATCCATCCACACACAGCTCACTCACCCAGTTCCACATCCTGATCGTCCGTGAGAATGAGAATAATGTTGGGTTTGCGTTCACGAAGCGTCGAAACTGGTGGTAGAAATGCACTGAGCGGTGAATCCGGGTATGACGATGCACCGGAACCACCGGAATTCCCGCTCTTTTTCACGCGACTCCCCTGAGACGTCGATACGACGCCACGATGTCTCGTACGGCCGTTCACAGGGTCTCGTGATTCGGCACCAATTTGTACAATTGGCACCACAGCCACAATGGCAATGACTAGAAATGTTGCAAATTTGCGTGTCATGATCGTGAGAAAAATGTCCCTTCCACGGAGCTCCACACACGGATGGGGCCTTGTGGTGGCTCCTTCCACTGGAGAAACTTTTCTTGCACACTAAACTAATTCCAATGCATTTTCGCTGTGCTTAGCAAAATGGGGCCAATAGTCTCGTGATGAAAGTTCACCCACTTTTGCCCACGATGCACCAAAGGAGAGCACACGAAGGCGTTTCCACACCACCAATGTTGGGGGGAGAATTAAACCCCCTTTTCCTATTATTATAAATTGTACGTACAGGTAGAGTTGTGAATAAACCTATAAAGATTTTTTTCTAGAATTTAGGGAATTTATAAAGAAGGTAACAAAAGTATTCTTTTGGTTTTTTCAAAGGGATGGTTTTTACTGTGAAGACATAAAGAAACAAAACAGTATTCATCGTTCAGCTAAACATTCGAAAACATTTTAAAATAAATTTAATTTGTTCAATTAAAAAAATTTCCTGCAATTTGTTAAAGTATTTTTTGCATCATCATAATTTAATTCCAAGAAATCTCGTTTCTCAATTAATTTTTCTCGTACATTTTATAAATATATCTATTTTGTGAGCTTAACGTGGCTTTTTCGTAACCGCGATAGTTCATGAATTTCAAGTATTTTAATTCATATAGTGTGAAAGTAAATTTATCAGCATTTCAAGTGCGATAACATAATAAACATGTGGCAATTTATCATATTCTTAAGAGTCGGAGTGACCATAAAATATAGTTTTTCATTAAAGATTTATAAGAAGTCAGAAAAATTTTCAATTTTACGATTTATTTGAATTCTTTATAAAAAAAATATTTCTTTTAAGATTTTAATAAACGAATAAATCGAGTTAGTTTGTGAAGAATTTAATTTATTCTAGAATAAATATCAACTCTGTTCTTATACTTGCGAAAGTTGCTGACTGTGAGTAATTTGGTGCTTTATTCGTAGATGGTAGTCTCGTGCATATGCCTCCACTTTGTCTACTTAATTACGTCACACAAAATAGTTGCTTCAAAAGTTGGGCAAAGAGAGGGTGGTCTCGAAGCTCAACAGTGCTGCAAAAGTTAATAAGCGTAGCACGGGAGATGAGTCCTTTTGCTCCTTGTGCTCCTTTGTTGGCAACTTCCCGCGTCTTTACAGCAATTTTAATAAAATTGCAAAAAATCCACCAACACTGCACCGCATCCTCTCCATTCAAACTCCACCCATCAACTCCCCAAGGAGCGCACGGTGTGGTGGGTTGAGCGTCTGCTGAAGTTGCTCTATTCCAAGCTCACGCTCGCTTTTTTCGGAAGTTGCAAATTCGTTTAAACGTGAGAGCCTGTGTACAAAAGAAAGGAGAGTGTGAGTGGCATAAGCTGAAAATTAATTTTTATGTAAGTTCCAGGTATGAATTTCAAATTCCCCATCCCCCACCCCCATTGCTGTGCAATTTTCATCGCGCAAACAGAAAAGATTTAGCTCAAGGAATTCCGCCTCGAGAATTTCAATCGTCTTAAGCGTGGCATCCAACAGGTTTTCTTCAATTAATGAATGAAAATGTCTATCCTACATTTTTTTAGGCGATAAACTTGTGACTAATAAAAGACATAAAATAGTTGAGAAATCGCACGATATTTCGCAAAGGAATCACCGACAAGATTTCCAGGTAATAATATCAATTGATATGCTTCTGTTGCGTAGGTGAAAAATCTATTTTTAGAAGAAAAAAAAATTCGTTGGAAGTGAATATTTTTGAATATCATTATCAATAGATGGATGCTATTTTGAGGAAGGTTATACAAAAATATCCTTCCGTAATGAATCACTTAAATTCTCACGAATGGAATATTTATTCTTCCATCTCAAAATAACCCCCCTAAAATGTTAAATGAGATCTAATAAAAATTTCAAGGTGGAAGTGCTATTGATTCATGGTAAAAAAAATCTAATTATAGCATTGAATCATTCTCCTACAAATTAGCAGGTAAAAATTATATTAGTCCAGTATCTTTGACATGAGGAAATGTCAAAAAAATTGACAATTGATGTTAACACGTCAATAAAATGTCAAAAGATAGCGCGCGCGTTCCTCCAGGGTGCGTAAATGGCGGGAAATATCGTACATTGAATGCAATCATAAAAAGCTTCGAGATAAGTACCATCAACCGAATGAGAGTCATCAGATTAAAACATCTCGGGCATTCTGATGAAGAGATTATCCCGAAACCTCCGTGAGATGTGAGGAATTTCATGCAAAAAACATTATATTTAATTCAGCAGAAACAATTAAAGGGAATCGCTTAAAGAGGAGAAAATTTCATAAAATTCTTCTTTCATCGTATCTCCACACCACATATACCTACATTTATAGTTGGTAAGAATCCCCCAATGATCCCTATACCATGCAAACCATTCACCCGGAGAGCTTCATGCAAATATCGCTTTTCCAAGCACTAATAACGAAGAATTTTGCAATATTAAAATTCACTGTTCCAAACAGCATAAGTATATATACTTTGGTCGATAATGAGTGCTTTTGCAAAGTGCTTCATTGAGCCTTCAATATATGTTGCCCCGAAGGAGGAAACCAGTTCCCATTTTTTTTTCCTTCATTATTGCAAGAAAGTTGAAAAAGCCAGCACAAGAATTGTTATTATCTGATTACTATCATTACGGCTATCATTTAAAATCAGTTTAACACACCAAGTCCATTTCAAATCCTCCACAACACTCAGCATAATTAAAAATTCAACAGACATCCCGCTATTTGTGGCGAAAGACACGGTGGTGTGGAAAATACTTGTGAACAAAGAAGAGGCTGAGGAGAAAAATTAGCTGTTGGGATGAGGAAATCGAGCTCAGCATTACAATTATTGGAACTAAGAAAAGAAGTAATTGAGCCTCTTTCTTTACTACAGAAATATAAAAGAAGTTACCTACTTGGTGGCTTTTTTTTTTTAGAAAATATCGTTGTGCTTGAAATATTTAGTTTTCTACTTAAATATTCTGCAGAAGATTTCATTCTGGGACAAATATAATTACTAGATTTATTTGAAGTCGAGTCCTTTCTAAAAAAAAATAATTAAAGTTTGTACCTCTGACTAATCTTCTAATTCATGAAAAAATCAAACTAAATAAAATCCTTGATTTGATTAAATTAATTTTCCACCAACAATAATAGAAAAATGAAAAGAAAATTCTATTCAAAAATCTATATTTTTTTATTCCTTAAATGACGTACACGTAAATACAAAAATGATTCCTTTTGTACTCTTCCCGATCCACCACAAATAATTCATCAATGTTGAATAAACATTCTGTGTAGTACACCCCATACCATCGAAAAGAAACAACAATATAAATTACAATTTGTGTTTTTCAATTTGAAAGTTTGTCAATCATCCGCCGTGTAGAAGTTTTGTGTTACGAAAATTAATTGAGAATTGTTAAACCCACACGGAGCGGATGGGTGGGAGAAGCCTTCAGGTTCAAGAGTGCGCCAAACCACCAAAAATCCATCCGAATGTGCGGGAGAGGTAAGGTCAAGTTGGGTCAATGACGTATGTGAGTGTGGTCAGAGAAGTCTCGCTCTCTGAACATGGGTCACTCAGGAGGAGGATTGATGGACAGTATGTATGGGTTTTCTGCCATCTCACGCCCTAAACATTCCCTTCAACATTATCCCGAATATATGTAGGTATTATGCTAACTACCCCATCCCCTATACTACACACTGTTTTATGTAGGCCAATTAAATGCGTCGTAGACAAATTTAAATGTAACATTTCATCGGGTATCAGTTACACCCACCCAGGAGGTCACATCATTGATTTATTATTCATTGATTTTTAGGGTGGGGGAGGCATGTGGTGTTGTGGATAAAAAGCACAAAATCATGCGGAACAATTTTACTTCCACCACCAGCACCAAAAATATCTCACCAGCCAACCCAAAGATCATCAATCACACTGAGAATTAGGCACCTCATTCTTCCTTCTCAATCATTTCGAGAGCGAAAGTGTGTGTTCAGTGAAATAAATAATCTCAAAGAATTTATCATTCAAATCGGTACAAATTATCCCAAAAATTCTCGATTTTCATAGTGCCTTTATGTAAATATTTGCCAATAAATGTGTTGAGATGGAATTTCATCAAGGAAATTCCACGAAGAAAAAGCTTTTCTCCATCTAATGCCTTTCACTGCTGTATCTTACAATAAATTCTCGCGCGCCGGGAAAATTGGTTTATGTGTGAAAACTCTCACTCATGGGGGAAGGATGGGGGGCATCATTCTAACATAAAGAGTTCTACAATTGATTGCAGCTTCGCTTGAGACACAAACACAACCCAGCATGCACCAATTTCTCAGGCTAAAAGATTGATGAGATTGTTCTTTGGGGATTGAATTGCAGGAAAACAAGCTGAATTCACATTTTATATATAATTCTCTATACACGTAGCAGTTAGGATAAAATAATTAATCGCACACTGGACTTCTCCTTTAGTTGAAAAAAAAAAAAAGAATAAAATCCAATGTAGAGGAATTTCATAGCACCAATTGCGTGACCACATGAAAATGTTCAGTATTTTCATTTTTATAAACCTTCTGCATAACATTTGTATGTTCAGCAAATGCGGATTATGTTTACCTTGCTTCTCTTTCTTTTCTAGTTGGAGTTTTCATCGAGAAAAGCACAGCTTTTAAAAGCTTTTATAGGAATAAAACTAACCAATTAAAGGGTTATTGATTTTCTTAAGGATTAATCGTAAGTGTGGATTAGTTTATTGTTAGTGCTGTAGCATTGTATGTAAATTAAAAATCCTAGTTAGAAATGTAGGATAAGTAAACAACGGGGTATGACCTTTTACGATTTTTCTGTCCATTAATTCCAAACCTAATTTATTCCTTTCACTTCATTAACCTGAGGAAGAACTAAAAATATTCTCCGCAATCTTAAGAAATATCAAAACTACAAAATTTTTTTTAAATAATTCTTTTGCAAAACTTCATGATAAGTGAAAATAAATGCAACAAAGTAAACGAACAAGAACTATTTGGCAACATCTCCTTAAAAAATATTACATTTCCACTGGCCCATTGTGAAATTTCTTTACACCATTTGTCTCCATTTCCATTTCTCAATGCAACTCCTAAAAGATACTGCAAGTTACGTGACCATTGTCCGTGGTACAGAAAATATTTTCTCACCACCTCCTCATTGTGCAGAATTTATGGTAATTTTTTGTGAAATGCTGTGGAACAGAAAGGGGGTTTCCTGATAAGATCGCGCCCAATTGACAGTACCCCATTGTCTACGCAAGAAGCCATGTGAGACGCAAAGGAGCCCCCTGGAGAACACGACGGAATTCCCGTTTATGCGGGGGCCTCGCCCTGAAACAGCTGCCGCAATGGAAGTGAAAATGGATTACCTTCTGCGCAAAGTGCTCGCACCCACTCGTGATGCGTGATCTCCAATCCCCCAGAAGTGTCTTTATGAATGAATTTGTACGATCCATTCAGCCGTCATTCACACATCTAAGACGCAATTTGAATTTCCTCTCGCCCAGATAAGCCATACTTTTCATTTTTTCTTTCCTATTTTCTTTATTTATTCAACACGCCGGTCAACCGCAGTGAAGGGCGTTAAATTGTCGGATAAACACCACACGATTGATTTTATTTTCTGAGTTTCTCTTTGGGAGCAGATGAGATCTTAACGGATTTTCAGTTGGGTATTTTTTTCTTTCTTTCAAAAAACATCCCACAAATCGTTTTGTATGTCACCAAAAATCCACCTCCGCGTCTCAAATCCGCCTGGCCAGGTGCGTCTCCACCCCGCTTTAAGATCCAAAAAACTTGTCTGCACTTTACAGAAAACTTTGCCTCAGGCACAACGGCCAGTGTGTCTTATGGGGGCTCTTTATGCCTTCGAATGTATAGCAAAAAAAAATCGATTGCATCTTTCGGACAACGTGGATTCATCTCTGTCTTGTTATATCGCACTCATTTTATCTCATTCCACGCAAAGTTGAGGCGCGCACGAAGGTGGAAAAGGATGTTTGGGGCACTTCGTGACCAGATCATTTATGGGTGCATTTGCGCGATTACCCCGCGGCTAGAGACTCCCACACCCTCTCGCCAGGAAACCCCGGAATCGCCACCATGAATCGTGTAAGACCTCCAGGTGAATGGGCATACAGACAACCAATGCATTCTTCATAAGGCTCACGCGAAGGAAAGACCTCAAATTTGCTTCGTACACCAATCTACAGGAAATCCACTAAAAGGGGGATAATCATTCCACCAAAAGAAATACTTAAGCAAATTTTTTCCGGCTGTTTGTGCATTTGCTTATTTTCTTAGGATTTTACACACTCTTATACTATTTTGCAAAATTATTTCGAGATTATTCAATTTTTAATACGATTTTCTTTTTGTTGCGGTTTTTGCATTTTTATTTCGTTTTATACATTTTTAATGAGTATTTTCGCATTTTTTTCTACTTCTACTGCATAAGGCACATACTTTTTATTCTATTTGACCAACTTTAAATTAATTGGCCGATCAAAGGAGTTTCTTGTGTTTTTTTGTTGTTGTTGTTGTTCTTGTTGTCTTAATGTGTTTGCTATTCTATCTTTAAGTTGTTGCGCGGTCATTTATAAACTACGGTTTCATAGACCTACCTGGGTTAAAGGGTGGGACTTAAAAAAAAAACCAACTTTAAATGAAATTTTGGAGCACTTTTTTAAATTTTTTACTCATTAGCCGTAAGAAAAAATCATAAATTGGTTTTAATTGTTTTCCCAAATATTTTGAATATTTTTCCTTAAAAATTCGTAACATTTTTATGAGTTCGAGAGAAGTTTTAAGAACAAGAAATTGCAAGATTTTCTCCGTAAGATTTTGAGAAATAAAAACATTTTTAATCAGAATTTAAAAAAATTGAGAGCACAGAAAATCTCAATGAATGACCCTTCAATGCCACTTTAGGTCGTTTTTCCACGGAGCTGGGTCAATCTTCAATAATTCACTGGACTCTCTCGTCCGCCAGGAGAGTGTTGATGAAGCTGAATGAAATTGCCATTGTTGTCCCCCCACTGATGGATCCATTGGGAATTTAATTGGTTAGAGTGGCAAGAGGAAGAAACACGAGACACTCTGACGCTCCATTGAGTGCCTAAGCAATAATAGAAAATCGTAAATTAACTTACAGTCCCGACTAACGAGAATTTGTGTGTGTGTTTGATCACAAAAGAGTTGAAGATGGGGAAGAAGAAGTATATTGGGAGGAAGGAATAAAATTGCTCTCCGCGCGCGTTTCTCAATAGCAAAAAAGCTGTTTGATACCCACATCTTCCGGCGACTCTTGGGCACTGCGCGGCCCACGACTCTGCAAGACAGATCGGTCTCATCTTCTGCGCGGCCCAACAATCAACCGATCGTGCCACTTCATGCTGCTTTGTTCTACTTTTTTTCTGTGGGTATGCCTTCCATCAGAATTCTTCCTTCTTTGCATTGTTTCTGGGGCCGAAAGAGAATTTTATTCAAGAGTCTCGTCTTCTTTTTTTTTGGCCAAGAATGGATTCTAAGCACACAAAAGGGTTTAATTTATCTCTGACGTTTTTATTCCTTCTCGGTCAGTTCTTTTTTCACATCATCTAATATTTCATTGAGAGTCTCGTTGGAGGTGTTAAGCGACCATCAGTTTACGTCATTGGCCCAGAATGAAGTTCCTGTTTTAACTTTAGAATTTATTAGGGTTCTCTTGAATTTTATTCTTGCAAAAATTTTACATAATTTGCTATGTTTCCCTCTGTATAAAAAATCTAGAGATTTTTTCTTTTGAAATCTTCTGGGAAAGCTTTGAAAATTTCCAAACTTAAAGCACTAAGCACATTTCTTTTATTTATTGCCGGAATAAAGTCTATAAGATTGCAATCTCAATGACTAAAAAAAATTGTGAGTGTACTTTTGCAACATTCTCGCATCATTTCTGAAGGAAGAACAAACCGCAAAGGGAGCAAAAAACCTCGACAAGTTCAAAATCACATTTCTCATTATCAATTCCGCTGGAAAGTCACGTTCAAAAGTCATTCCCACATTGTTCCTGACATCCTCAACTGCGGAACTGCTCAAGAATTTTCTCACTTGGAAAAATATAGCTAAGAAGTCAAGGGGGCAACAAAGTTAAAATATCTTAAAAGTAAAGGAAAAATTGCAACACTATACATTATGCAAAGTCTCCCAGTTTGTTTGAATTTAGATTTTCCATTTAACTTGAAGACTAAAAGAGATTTCTTTTTAAGGAATTTTCCAGCAAACAGTTATGTCTTCCCTAAATATCTTTTTTTTATTAAAATGTTTTTATCACAGCCTTTATTATTTAGTCAGCGAAGAAACTAAAGAAAATAATTCTAATAAAAACACACAAAACAATTAAACATTAAACTGGTTTCATGCCCAAAAGAAAAACCAATAAAGAAGGAAATAAATTCATTCTTGCGGGAGCACCTTAACACGGGGGGTTCGCACATGGCCCACAGAATTTGCTATATATGCGGCACGCGTTTATCCCTCCACAAAAAGGACAATTTGTCATTAATTAATCCTCGCACATGGAGGGTGAGCAATCAATTGCAAGATTGATTTATTTGCAAGCAGTGAATGACATAGAATTGATTACTTTAATGGTTTCACAGAATGAGATTAAGTAGGAAATATAACGATGAAAAATTTATTCAACAATGCATCGAGAGCAATTTAAACAAATATTTACTCTAAATGCAATTTTTCAATTAATCCCATATTCTCGGTGCGAAATTTCCATTGCAAATGACTCCCAAGGATTCAAACAACACTCAATCATTCCAATTGATCGCATTGACACTAATGATTATTGATTTCCCTCCACTCTGTGTGTGGCCATTTAAACGCTCTCCGAGTCAACAAATTGCATGACCATCGTCACCGGAGCACACCTCAATCGTTGATTGGGATGTATTCTTTTGCAAATTGAAATGAATTGGCAATTGATGTGGTTTATCTGCAATTTGTTCCACACTGACTTCCGGATGCCATCGACTGTGATCATTTAATTGCCATTTATGTGATTTTGAATGTGATTCTCCACTAGAGAGCCAAATGAACCATCAAATGGTTATATTGCGTTTCAAGTGCAAATAAATTTATATTTTATGCAAAATAAAATTCAATACGATTTGTTGAGTAATTTATACAATTCTCCTGCAACTTTACACCTTTAAATCGTAAAAATCGTTGGCAATGGTTGAAAAATGACGTAAAAAGAAACAACCTGTCAAAGTGACGTTTACCTGACGCCTGAGCGTCCATGAAATCCTCACCTCAATTAATTTAGTCAACCATGATGGCAGAAAATCGGCTCATTTTGCATTCTTCTTCTCAATATTCGATAAATAATCCCGGAGCAATCGTTTCCATCGCAAAGAATCATAATTTAGTGCTTATGCCAGACCACGAGACTTGATAAATTCTCAACTCTCGGCTTATCTCTCGACGGCATTGAATATGAAATCTTCACGAGTTAAAATTTATCGTCTGACGTCAGTGGTGGTGACACAGTGTTTGACTTTGGTGACGAGATTTTCATTGAGTACGACGAGGGAAGGTGTGAACCCCACCTGAAGATCAGGCTTTTTGGATCTCTTTGCGCGCAATCTTCGTATGGAGGAACCAGTTTGCACCAAACGGCTAAATGCACTTTCGCAGACACAAATGCAACTTTTGCCTTCCATTCTGCACCGCGACAGCCTCGGGAAATTTCTTCACTTGCAACAAAGTTGATGCGTGGTGAATCTTTAAAAACGGTTTTTGCACAATGTCGTTAAAAATCAAAATGGCGACGTTAATTTTGAACAATGGCGCCCAGATTGAGGCTTTGTTTTTAATTTTAATTAAAAGTTAGACAAGGATACTCTGTTTAATCCTAAATCTATAATCTAATCAGCATATCAACTCTTTAGTAGAAACACGCGCCCGCTGAAGATTGTTCATTTGTGCAGCCATCCCGAAAACACGTGGATTTCCCTTGGGAACCAACATGTCCGTCAAATTGAAGGTTTCAGTGCGGTCCTGGGGAATGCCCGTTGGGGTATCAATTTGACGCTGAACCACCCAGTGACAGAATTAATTTGTAGCACACAGCGAAAATTTTTGAATTTAGCCCATTCTGCGCGAGGATGCATCTCAGGGACTCCACATAGAGCTCCAGCATCCGGATGCCACCCTCATGCGCCAGAATGCTCGTGTAGTCAAATAAATATTTCAAATGACACGGAGGAACTCATGGTGAACTGGCGGCAAATTTGCATTTACCCATTAATTCGCTTTATCACATCATCAGTCTCTTGTGTACCTGCCCATCCTCCACACCCCTCGGCACACACACCTTGCCCACCTTGCTCATCTTGTCTGGTTATTAAAAATTCTAATATTGACATATTTATTTGCACCGACACTGCAAACATGCGCAGTTTCACTCCGACGTGCAGACTTTTGTCTCCGAGCCCCCTTTTTGTGGCTCATTTGTGGGCTTATCCCGTGGAATTTGCTTATTTGGAATTCTGAGGAAGATTAGCACTCATTAGATGGGGTTTTATGGCCATAAGAGCCATCCTTTTAGAGGTTGTCTGCGAAGAGTGGAGTGATTTATCATCGAATGATTCTAAGAAAAAATCATTTCATCATGCTGTCGTTATGCTAAAACGGCTGAATGTGTTTAAAATTTTAAATTATTGTCATGTCTGACAGCATCCATGAAAAAAAATCCAAAGAAAATGCATCAATTTCCTTTTTAAAACACCATCTTCAACCTACTTTTACACCACAGAGCGTTGGGAGAAGTGAATTTTTGATTGAAAGACACCCAAATATTTATAAATCAACACCACGAGACGCATAAACAACAATTTTAATGAATCATTGAAACTCAACTCCCCACAAAACTTTGATTTACGACTTGAGGCACGCCATTGAAGATAGTTTTCAAGCTCTTTCGGTTCCACTTCGATTGTCCACGTCTGGGAACCCAATTTAAACAATTTATGCCATTGAATTTCCGTGCGCTGAGTACTCCAACCACAGAGATTTTATGTAGAGAACTCCTCCACCATGAGAATCTCCCCAGGTTGTGTTTATATCATCCCTCCCCCGACAATAAACAACTTCTCAGTCGTTTTGTAAACATCTTCAAAACATTCCCATAAATTCCACCCGATTATTCTAATACATTGGTCAGACATTGAAGTATTTTTAATAGCATAACTTCATCGTGCATATGGTGCAGAATTCTACTTGAGGACAATACAATATGTTGCAGAGAAGTTGGAGCTTTTGAGGAAAATATTAGTAACAGGGAGGACATGTTTTGGATCAACAGGGATTTATGCTTGTCCCCGCAATGAGGGATTCCTATGGATAAACATATGTCAGTGACCGATGGGGAAGCCAAAAGTTCTTAAAGAGAGAAAATTGATTTCAAATTGTATTTTAGAATGAAAAAAATAAAAGCTTTTCAATTTTCTTATGTTGAAACTTACTGGAAATTCCAATAAACGTTTTTTTAATCTAATTTTAAAGATATTTGTTGAAACAAAGTTAGTCAATTTCATGAAACATGTTCTGAGCATAAAACATTTGCTAATGGCGCGTATTTAAAATTTTACAAAGTAATAGATGAAAATAAATCTATTTATCTGTAAAAGAAGATTAAATAATTTACAGGAAAGCCTGAAAATTGAATTTAGAAGCATTTTGCAAATATTGAAATTTTTTCTGTGACATGTGCAATTGAATATGAAAATTGGTGTCTATTAATCTTTCTAAAAATAGATGTGATGTTTACTTTTCTGGGGAGAGAAAATCGGTGTGGACAAAAATTCAAATTTCAGCAAATTTGCAGAGCGAATTGTTTATTTTGGAGCGTTCACAGTCCCCGTGCTTTGCGGAGTTTGGTGTCGCATATTCACGAAGAAAAGTCATTTTGAGATTTTATGTTCTTCTCTGCACTTCTCATGGCGTCTCTCGGTGCAATTTCAACACCCAATCTCTCCACTTCATGTGGCGTCTACCTTCCTGGGCATTTTTATTCTTGCCATATCCCTGAAGATGAACTCTCTTGTATTATGCGCGCACCGGAGAAGACAACGCCACGAGAAAGAGGACCTCAAGTGAGACGACCTTTTAAGGTCGTCTCATATGCGTGTATGTTCTTCATCTTTTCGGTGTGCACAAACATTTCGCTTCACTTCATTTGCAGAGCCCCATATCTCGGGTGTAATATTTTGCTTCTTGCTCCGAAAAAAAGAAAGATCTACCCAAAATATGATTTCTTTTTGTATGAGTCTCGCCAGGTCAGAGAACACCGTCTGGCTTGGTCATTTTCTCTTGAAATTCATACAAATTCAATGAATGATCCTCTACCCAGAGGCTCTCTTTTACCTCCTTTTATTTTCTTACTCATCTTTCCTGTGCCTCTCGTTTCTTGTCTTTTTTCTTCGTCTACCTCTTCCATGCATTAATGTCTTAGCCCTCCAATTTCTTTCTCTATATAACTTGCATTCCCTTTGCCTTTTAGCAGAGGGGACATGACTATGTATGTAAAAGCAATAAGAGTCACCCTTTTCTGCTACAAGAGAAGATTTTTTTTCAGTCTTCATCATAAGGAGTCAAAATACAAGATCCTGCCATTGATTTTTCCTCGTGAATAGATGAATTCTTTTTTTTTCATAACTTGCTTGAATATTAAAATTCTATGGCTTTTCAGTCAACATTACATATCTCGAGATTAAAAGAAGAATTTGATTTTTAGCAATATTATATCTTTGAAATGAAAGATTTCGGATTAAAATTCTTAGAAGAAAATAAACTTGGGAGATGCTGTTTAAGGATCTTAGAAAAAAATTCGTTCAATATAAATTTAATTAATTAACATTTATTTGTAAATCAAGAATTACCCTTTTCACTGTTTTCACTGATACTCAAACTTAAGACTCTCTTCTTATAATGAAAAATTTAAAATACTTTTCTTAAAATCAAAAAGTTCTCTAAAATCTCTTTCATATTGCACAGAATTCGTTCTAAAAAGAAACCTTAACAATTTCAACGAATTAATCACCTCAATAGAGCCACCACTGTACACCCAATTATGCCGTTTTATGCTCAACTTAAGAAAAATCACAAACTTTTTCATTTAATGACTCCATGCTACATTCCTCCTTCTCTCTTCAATTCCAATCCCATACCCATGGAATTTATGATATTTTCGCGCGTAATTAATCCCCTTTAGCCCATAATGCGATTAAGTGCTCCCCAATAAAACTTCTGACTTTTTATAAATTCCAAAAGAACACCCCGTGGGGAAAATTTAAACGTGGAAAACGGATTAAATCCCATTTGGGACATAGAAGAAAAATAAAAACGCAAGCACGTACCCGAGAGTAAATTGAAAATCATTCTCTTGCATCGTGATGGTGATTTTCTCCATGAGCAATGTGTTTTTGCCAAGTTGAGAAAACTTTTGTACTGCTGTGAGGAATTTTGCTGAATTATTCCGCGAGGGTCAATCATTGAACCCTTGCTCTATTTTCCATCGCGAAATAATTGCAATTGATTATTTCTGCACCGCAATCGCAACAACGGAGAGATGTAGCTACTATAATACAAAAGGGGAAGCCCACGGAAGGCGGTGTCGGAAACTGAATTAATGGCGCGAATCTAATCCAATGTGATCACTTTTTTTATGGCAGAAGCGTGTCAAGATCTGATGCAGTTCTTTTGTTGGATGGCTCATTTGAGGAGTGTTATATATGGTCGTGTAAAGGAGGAAAAGGGGAGTGAGACAGTTGATTGAAAGTCATATAAGCTGTGTGAAGACAATCCTGGTGCGAGTTTAATGGGGCTTACAGTGTCGTGAAAATGACAACAATGGTACCTTCAGCACTGTGAGGTATAATGGGTATAATCCTCCCCCTCAGCTCTTTCCCTTTTGCAACTATCCATGGTTGATGGATTGGCGCGATAAACAAGATGAGAAATCAAATGGGGATCATCATGTGATTTACCGTGCTTCATTTCGTCTCTCGCACACCTCAAGACCGCACAAACTTCCTCCACTGTGAGCTCTTAATTAGATTTACCGTTCGAGAGCATCTCTTCACTTCTCATTAGGTGTTAAAGATATTGGACCTCAATTTTAATTACCATGCCAGAAAAGACACACAGCGGTGGATTTCTCATACTGTGAGCCCAGATATAATGGACTCCAGAGGCGAAAGATCTTCTCATAAGTATGTGTTGTGTCTGATTTGCACTTCCAATGTGAGATTATAATCTCGTATGATGCACAAATTATGGTTGATAATTAAAAAAATATTGTTGCGCGCTCAAATTTCCATTCATTTGACTCCAAGTTGATGAGAATTGAGCGAGCAGAAAGCGAGATATTTGCAAAAATGTCTTGAAAAGCAAAGGAGAAAAAAATCAAAATGGCTACCCAACAATGCCACAGAAAACTGTCATTTTGAAACCACAAAATTAAGTACTAAAATGCAACAAAGCACCCAAAAAATCCTCTTATGCGGGTACACTACAAGTTTTGAATTATAACTTCTCCCTCAATGTTCCCATAAAGTTTTGTATATAAACTGAAATATTTACAATCCTTGAGCAAATGTTTATAGGAAAATCAATAGAGTCAACCCCATAAAGTGCATTGTGTATTTTGGAAAGCAATGAAGGACGTGGTTGAATAATGAATCCCGCACAAACAGGAGCCACACCGAGGCGGGGGAGAGAGACTGACTTTTACCATCCACTCTCGTTAATTCATCAGTAAATTTTTAAAATGATTGCTCCATTTTTTTCGGGGCTACCACTGGATGAGCTGAGTAGTATTCGAACCATATTGAATTACATTATTCACGCATAAAATATTAATGAGAATTTTTTGAAATATTTCTGGATTTAATGTATAAAAACAATGTAATTGAATTGCAATGCGCGGAAAATCGCATGAAGAGCTATATTTTCGTTCAATTTAGGGTATTGTAGTTATTCTACGAATTTAACATGATATTACTTTTATTTATTTTTGATCTATATTGTACAAATGTATACAAATTATAAACATAGGGCAAGGTTGCCTAATATGCGGTAGTAGTAGAAAACTGTGAGAAACGCAGTTTCTCAAAACAATTTCATTCATATACATACATTTCGAGGATTTTATTTCCTCCTTCATCAGGTAAATAAAATAGAAGACAAAATTTTATTACAAATGGCAAAAATAAATTAATTGTAAAGTGGCTAAACGTTCGATGTTAGAAAAGTAATTAAAATCGTTCGATCATTTATCCTCATGTACCTGATGAAGAGGAAATAATGCTTCCGAAACATCGTATGCCAAAACCTTTTGTGAAACTGCTACAAATCTTACCCTTCCATATCCAGTTTTCACTGTTTTCTATTAAAAGGAATCTACAAAATAGGACGCACTACTAAACTACCAAAAAATACAAAAATAGGCCCAAAAAATATCTTATAATAGACACACTTACCCTACACTACACACCTAGTCCATTTAACATGGGACATTTGATTTAAAAAATATTACGATATAAAATGTACGAATTGCATATTTTTTATGCATTTTTGAGTAGAAAAATTTTAAAACTGAATTATAAAATAGATTTAAAATTAGCAACAAAATAATTAAATATTTATTCACTCTTATTTGAAAAATCGAAATGGATATTTTAATTTAGAATAGAAATAAAATTACCTCATTGGAAATCAAGCTTTATGATTTTAATTGAATTTTACATATAATATCAATTTCATATACAAACTATTTTATGGATTTTATGATTTTACAGAACTTTTCAACTACATTTTAGCCATGCCTATCGTAAACAACTCATTACAAGCACAATAGAGAAGCATGAGGCTTAGCATTGATTTAGAGAACTAGTACCTATACTATGAGAGATCAGTACAAGAGGATTTAGAGGATTTAATGGATTTTATAAATGACTAGAATGGAAAATTTTAACACTTAGCAATTCCCTCTTATTCAAATGATTCAAATTCCTATTCATCCTCTCGTAGAAACATGACAATAAATCTACAAAATAATATTAAAACAAACAATGGAGCGTCATGAATGCATGAATCAATTCGTGAGAGGAGTTCCATTTCCGGAAAAATCACCACGAAAGAATATGTCAGAAATCACGTTTGTACTTCTTCGAATTTCAAACATTTTAGTCATCGTATCCTCTAACATTTCCATCAGTGTGCAAATTTTACTGACTGGAAGGAAACTGGCAAGCGCGAGATTATTTTGATTGAAATACGAGGAGAATCCAACAGCAAAATTGTGTGTATATTTTGTGAAAAGTTTTCCAATCACAAAGTGTTTGCGTTTCATGGGGTGGCAAGGGGGAAGGTGGTGGTGGAAAAAGGAAGTGAATCTTGCCAGTACCATGGTGACCCTTTGCTGGGGTTTCCTGGTGTTGGTGGTGAATGGAGGAAGCTTATGCAACCATTGATTTTCAAGTACATCCCTCGCATAAATATTCCATGCGACGGTGAAATTCAAATGGCACCAATAAAACGTCCCCCGGAGCTGGGAGGAGGAATTGGAATTTCTCGCATGAAATTGAAACCCAACCACTTTTCCAGGAATCCACAGGATGCGGAGATGTGTGTTGCCCATCGGTGGGATGAGACGTGAGGGGGTTTTTGGGGACAATTGCTCAACGGTGATTGGAATGAACAATGGTCAATTGATTCCTTTGCATGCGGTGAGTTACGATGTTCAATTGTACCATGAGGAAGGAGGGTGGTATGGTGAAGACTTTGTCGCAAAGGGTAGCGGAAAGGGGAGAGCGCCCTAAGTATGGCAATAAATAAGGGAGTCCCGAGACGTGCCACCGTCGCATATAGTACTCAAAGAGGTCAAGAGGAAGCCCTCATAGAGAGGAGCTCACAGTAGGAGTTGGAGTTGAGGATTGTGAACCACTAATAAATTCTATCTGGATCAATTTTCTCAACCCAATGAGAGATAATTCAATTGATTCCCATTTGATTTTGGGGTACCCATCCGTGCAGACTCTTCACCGCGCCAAGGGGACTGCAGCTTTTGCTCTTTCATGCTCAATTTACCGAAGCAAATATTGAGTTAGCAAATAATATTTTGGTCATTTCTGCAGAATGCTTTTCATACAATTTCTGCACAACGTGCCACACTTGGCTTTGAATATTTCACTAAGGAGCTACATTCCTGAATTAAAGATATTTTTGAAGGTGAATTAAATCTTTCTAGAATAATTTTAAAGTAGAAAGATATTTAATTTGAAAATTAACGATTAGATTATTCAAAGCCTTGTAAAAAAAATCTTTTATTTGGATGCAAAATTATCAAAATCGGTAGAGAAAAATCTAAGATATGAACGAATTTATTAGGAAACAAAAAAAAACATAAAGTCCTTTTTTATTTTTTTAAAACTTATTTTATTCGTTGATACATCATTTAATTAGTCTCTTATTTTTAGTTCTTCTATTTCGGTCAGATTTTATTTAAAAAATATATTTTTAGCCCCTGATGAAGGTCCTTGCTGATTCGAAAATTCAAAAGAAATTGTTAATAACTGTTAATAATAATTGCTACAATTTTTCTATTGAAAAATCCTTCCAAGCAACTTCAAATATATTTTTTCAACGTTAAAAGTTTCCCAATGAATTTTATAAAAATGCCAAATTCCTTTCCAAAAGGAATCCCTTAAAAATATTATGGTTGAATTTTAAAATTATCAACCCTTTTTTGTCCCATCTTTGTGCCCTCAAAAAAAATTCTTCCTCAATGTACAGCATTGTGGTGAATTTTTTGCCCAATTCATCGCATTTGGTTGTACATTACATAAAAAATTCACAAAATGTTTCATATCATGGTTGATATCTAATCTCTTTTCATTTTACAACCCACTATATTTACATATAAATTCTTCACTTACAAATTACACACCCAGAATTCCGCAATTGCCGCCCGAAATTGCCCGCCACGGCACTTCCACCTGGGTCTCTTTGCTTGAATTGTTAATGGAAACCGCCGAATTGGTGAATGAATTTTTGATTTGGGCACCTCAAACCGATAGAAATTGTCACTCCAAACACTTTTTGCGACTTTGATGGGTGACTCACACTCCTTGCACAACCACCAACACCCGAAGAACTTTCAAAAAACTTTTCCGACTTTTCCAAAACTTTCTTTGCACTTGAAAAATCTCACTACTTTGTGGGAGATTTTCTTGTTGAATTTTTAAAGAGTTTATGCTCAACAGCTACACTTCTTGGTGGCACAGCACACAGTACAAGAACTACGCCGCACAAGTCGCGCATCCAACTCGGATGACGGTCGAACGAAGACTGAGGCTCGGGGCGGCAAAAGAGCACGATCTCGAGACCGGTTCACGCCGCGGCGACGCCCCACAGCCGGCGTGCGAGAGAGCAGATGGAGAGGACGCACACACTGATCCATTCATTGTTGCCCGCCACTTTTGCCATTCAACGCTCTTACACGCGATTCCGCACCAACATGTGGACGTCTCTCGCGCCTCTCACTCTCTCACCACCCCGGCGGTTGCGTCATGTGTGGCCGGAGAGTCTTCCATACCAGCCAAGGTTCATGACTCCACAAAGCACAAGGGGAGGATTTGGTTGAGAAAAAGAAAGGAAAGAAGAAATCCTCCTGGAATGATCTCACAAAAGACTTCACTTTGAGCCAAAAGCTCCAAAGACGTTGCCTCATGTGAGCAGCGAAAGGATAATCCTGGGATTTTGGCTTTTTTCACTACCACACAACATCTCAAGGAGTAAGAAGATTTCTCTGTGGCGTTGTGTGGGGAACAGGTGTTTCAGGCAAAATATTGAAGTCACTCTTAAACATCTTTCCACACTCACAGAGCTAAAATGAAGAATGGTATAAACACGAAGGAGGTATTAAAAGAAAAAGGCAGAAGGTACAGTGGCTCCCCTAAAAATGGAACACAAAATAAAAATTTATTTTATGATTCTTATAAAATTTAGGGATACTTTTGGGGGTAAGTGGGTCAATTTAAATAAAATATTTCGTGCTATTCTTCATCCCTTAAGTGCATTGAGATGTACTTAAATGGCTTTGCTATTTAATAATTTATTGCAATTAAATTGATCTTTCAAAAAAATAACTTATTTAAACTGAAAAGTTATTTTAAAAGAATTCACTGAAATATAGCTGAATAAAGGAGTTTATTCGATTCTATATGAGATTTTCATTTATGTTTTTCCTTTGATAATTTTTCTTATATGGAATGCATATAAAAGATAATTTTCTTGATTGATGATTTTGAGACCATAATATATTTCTATGCAAAAAATTGTCTAAAAAAGACAATAGTGACGTCATTTTTAAACATTTTTACCTGCTTTTTTCCTAAATGTTGCTAGAGGGAAAAAAGAAAATTTTCTTTGACGATTTCTTTGTCTTTATTTCTCTACAAGATTAGCCTTACCCTGCTTGTTTCCTCGAATAAGAGATTAGCAACGAAAAAACTCATTTACAAATACGTACAAATCTACACCTTTCTACTCTACATTACAGTGAGCTATTAATGACTCATTCATATGAAGTTTATCGACCACAAATCTCACTTTTTCTTCAAAAAATTGTATCTTATCATTTTTTCACATTCTGCCGAAATTTTATCAAGGTACTTTTATCAGAAAGGTTGACGTCAAAACGCAATCTGACACCAAATAGCATTTTGCAAGGTTCTTCTGGATTTCTCAGAACTGAAACTCTGAAAGTGAAAAATATTCCAAATATTCTATATCCTTTGAAAAATTCCAACAAAGTTATTTTGCTTTAAAGGTATATCCTTTAATAATTTAGAGTAAAATTCATTATTTTCTTTATGAAGAACTAAATTATTTAATTCTGTAGAGGAACTTTATCACGGACGAAAAGTCTTCTTATTGTGCAACACATCGCACAAGATTTTGGGTACATAGCGGAGCATCTTTTCTCGTGGAATTTTCTTGGAATTTTACAAAATTATTTGCAGTCAAAAATTCTTCCAGCATGAATAACAAATTTAGCACAGGAAAATGCAAAACATGAAAGTTATAGAGAGTCCCGGGGGAGAGAAATTTTATCTGCATTTCGTGGAAAGTTTTGCAATTGAATGTGAAAAGCTCAAAAGCTCTCCGCCATGCCCCGCAGTGTGATACCTTTAATTCACTTAATACCGAATGCGAGCTTCAAGGAAGGTTTTCTTTTCTCCGGTATGTGGGGGAGAATATGAATTTTGCAAAAGGAAATTGTCGACAAGATAGCAAAGTTGTTGGACAATGCAGGAGTTTGTTTCGCTATATAATTTTACGAAAATAATTTCTCAAGTGTCAGGAACGACTAATTGAACTTTTCTCATAATTTGCAATAACACTTTTCCATACACAGAGAGGAAACATCCCCAAAAGCTTCAATGCGGTGTTGTCCTCTTATACGCAGAATAGCGTATCGACAGGGCTGTGCTGTGGAGTACCCAACAACAGCAGAAGCAGCATCGAGAAGAGAGGATTAAGTGTGTAAATTTGGGTGTCTTTCCCAAGGCTCAGAAGAACAATAATTTAATTATGTGCAAGACAATTTGGGCCCCACAACACTCAAAGGGGAAACGAGTATCGCGCATCAAGACACGCTCCGGAGGCACCTAATCCTAATTTAATGCCGTGCAGCTCATACCGCCAACACGTCGACCCATTAATTCACCCCCAAAAAGCAATTAACGTTCATTTATCCTGCATGGAAATTAAGATGTAGCACTGCATGTTTCCTTCTCGAGGGATTCATCCGTGGCGTTGGATGGCTGATGATGCTCTACATCCTGGGTGAGAAGAATGCCTAACTCAATGATATTCATGAGCACACCAGTTAAGACGAGGGATCCCCTGCCAAAGCTCCAAAGGGAATTTATTGACTCTTCCAACCTCATGGCCCTATTTTTGCCGCCCCCATATTATGTATGTATCCTCTAATGAGGATTCCACTGATGCGAAATTCACTAAAATATCTAAGAAAAAAAATCAAATCATTTCTTAGCTTTTCCTTTTATTCTTTCGGTTTAAACTAGAATTGACTGGCTAAATGGAACTTTAATATGTAATTCCACGAAGCTCTTTAATGATAAATGTAATCTTACTCTATTGGGAGGTACCTACCATCATCCAAAAAGAAGCTCACATCAACAAACATCAAATTACACAAGCAAGTGGGAGAAGAATGTCTTTAATGACTTGAGAAGTAAATAAACTCCATGTTTTTGCTTCTTCACATTTAAGAAAATAAAAATTAAGAAAAAAACGTGAAGAGAGTAAATCCGGAATGTTGATTCTCTTGGATGATAATCGCTGCGACTCCCGCCCGAAAAAAAGCAAATAATCCCACCGCAGATGATTCATGCGACAAGATATTGCATCGACGGACAAGCACAAAAACAGGCGCCATCGGAGAAAATCAGAAATTCATTAATAATTCGTTTAATTCCAATATGATTCTCCGATGGAACTAAAAATAAACTCACTCTGCTGAACAAACAAGTGGTTCTGCTGAAATACAAAAAAAAGCTCCTCAAGCACCCAAAATGCACTGCACAATTTTTTTGTTAACCCTCCACCAGCAATTGGATTCCAGAGAGGACAGCATTAATAATTGAGCTGAACATTTTTTTTGTTCAATAATAAAAAATTCACAGATTTTTTTTACGGTCGCTGGCCGTGGGACGTGCAAAAAATATCGATTGAGGCGGTCAGCCCAGGAAGTAAAGCAACGAGATGCGAAGTATCCTCTTCTCCGCCATGGTACTCTTATACAGACTTGGTCTGTCTTCAATTTTATACTTTCTTGAATTTCATCAATAAAATGTTTTTAATTGTTCAGATGGGGGGGATTATCGTTAAAAGAAATCTCCTTTTTGTGTCGGAGCTCTTAGCGCGCTCGCCAATTTTCTTCAGCCTCCAGGGCGTACAATGAAACGCCAAAAGGGGCCGATAAGTATCATTGAAATGTGATGAGAATTTCAAGTGCATATACCCACGTGTAGGAATTTTAGCATAAATGAGACTGTTGGAAAATTTATTAATTCTATCTTCCTGTTCTTGAATAAATATTGTATTCAATTTTATTTTCTGTTTCTTGGAAAAAATCCTTAATTTTGAATGACAATATTATGGAAAATTTAAGGCATAGTAACCATTACAAAAATTAAAAAAAAAATCCTTATATTAAATTAATTGGAGATGAATATTATTATCAGTTTGTGGGTAATCTTAATTCTTAAAATAGAAAATTTTTAATTAATAATTCTTAATGAAATTTCCGTCTTTCTTTAATTAATTTTTCTATAGTAAAAGAAATATTTTCTCTCATTTTGAAGGAAAATGATCACATTTTTCTTTTTTCAATTAAACGACATATTTTTTTAAAGAACTTCTACGAAGTTATTTTTTACGATTGCCTCATTTAATTAATCTAACTTTTTGCTTTGTTTTGAAAGAAAATTTCGTATAAAGCATCTAAAAAACTGTTTTTTTTTCTTGAAAAAAATTGTCCTTCGTGAGCTATATATATTGAAAATTAAAGCAGTAGACTCTCCCATTTCTTCAATTTTTTAATATTTCTTTAAAAAATATATTATGTTCTTCACTTCATGAAAACCTTTTAAAAAAATAAATAATTCAAATAGGTAGGCACAGATCCCCCATCAATTTAGAATTTATCAACCCCTTCGGCTGTGAGAAGTGAGAAAAACGTCTCCACCTGCGGCTATGTGTTTTTCTCTCCTAGTCACATTAATTTTATAATTGAAACCTCATCATCTTGCATCATTCCACCTCATTATAGGCAGTCCCCATCTTTTGGGTGCCTGCTCTATACAGCTGTTCTCTAAACTCCAAATTCCTCCAGAGCAGTTTACCTTCCCCGTATTTCCCAGAAAATCACGAGTTTCACGCCAATCAGTCCCACGATATACCTTTTAAGAAAAAAATGTGGATTGCGCGCGAATTTTGTCTCTTTGTTTCAATTAGCGATATACAAAAGCTGTGGCATGATTGAGGGGTTTATAGCACAGTCGTTAAAAGTATGAGATTATTGCAATTATTGTGATTCTTTTAACATTAAAGCTGGTTTATATGTAGGAAGAATATTTTAGTTTTTTGGTGGAATATTTGAGAATATTCGTTGATTCTTCAGGAATATTGAAGAGTTTGTGAGATTGTGAAGGAAAGAATTTTTATTTGGCAATACGAATTTTCTTTTGATTCTTGAAGATATATTTTTAAAAAAAATCATAAGAAATGTAAAAGTATAGATCTTGAATACACCCTTTAAGATTTTCCATTCTGATTTTTTTTGTTCGCTTTAATTGCAAAAAAATCACAAAACTAAAAAAAAATTGGCCAAAAGGGAGTTTCAGAACTTCTGGTCCGGAATTTCAAGAATTTCGATTGGAAACTTAGTTTTCGTTTTAAAAAAAAATTACTGAATAAAACTTGGCCAATTCTTATTCATTTTTTGAGTTCCAAATGCATTATCCCAGCTTTAATCAAAAGAAAATCAAAGCAGAAGTAATCCAAAGAATTTAATTTAATTTAACATTAGAGCTATTTACCCCTCGTAAAAGATTTATAATAAAAAAAATTGGCTCGCGCTATGCAGCTAAAAAGTCGCGCGTGTTTATAAAGTTTTCTTTGTGGTGCTTGGGAGGAGGCGGAGAAGTGGGTGGGTGAGACTGAGAGTGGACAATTGAGAGCCTTTTCGCGTTTTGTTTGCAATTTGTCTCGCAATTAAATCCATGTTGAAGCTGATAGTCATGTAAATATTTACAGAAATTGCTGCAAATTCTATCTGCTTTTTTTTTCAAGCACACACAGCTTTTCGCGCCACTTTTGCAGAAATTCACACAACAGACGTTGTTTACTGAAATTTTTATTGCTCCACACCCCGTAGCATCGAATATTGGTAGTGGGATTTGTTTTGCAAAATTTAATTGATTGCAGATTTTTTTTCATACGTTTCAGACTAACTAAAGTTGTTTGGTTGTATCAATTTAATTTCTTAATTCCCTGTGGGTGTTGGAATGGATGAATTTTTTTAAATGAAAAGTATAGCTTTTTATAGAATCAGTGGGTTAAATGGTTAGAGCATTTAGCTAGCAGTCAAAAGATCGTCGGTTCGAGTACAGATTGATCATTTTGTTATTTTTTTAAATCTAGAATTGAGAAAAAAAAACATTTTTTATCATAAAAAAGATTTATTTTCTGTCTCATTTTGTGAATTGATCACAGATAATTATCACAGGTGATTGAATCAAAGTCAAAAGGTCCTTCTCAGAGAGGGTAAAAAAAAGACTTTGGTAGGAAATAATTCACAGCTTCTTTCTGCTTTTAAACTTGATGCAGATTGAGGGTCGCATTTGGTGTGCAAATGGCAGAAAAAAATTCAATTTTCTCTCCAAATCCCAATTGAATTTATCCTCCATTCATCACTTATTCAGTGCGCTCCTCTTGGCCGTCGGGCGAGCTACCGTGGAGACATTTTGTGACCAGCTGCTTCCTCATCAGAGTCTCTCTTCTTTGGATGTCTCTGCGGGAGGTTGAATCCTCATTGGCAAGACATGTACTTGGCAATCCATCGAAGATGGATGGACTGTCAGAGTGGAACGAAAAAAACAAGGGGAGAGAAGAAGAAAAAAAGAATGTTAGAAAATGCATAAAGAATTGATGGAAACTGCAGCAGAGAAGGAAATTTCTCTGACACAGTTTCCATCGAGGAAAACCATCTCATTTGTATACACAACACTGCCTTTAGGGAATTTTTTTTTCATTCCTCTCTTGCCTCTTAACTTGGGTTTGCCGGTAGGGGAAATGGGGCAATTTGTTAGTTTTTTGGGAGAAACATTTTCCTGATTTTCCTGAAAATATTTGAGTTTTCTCATGACGACTATCTTATAGGAAATTTTCCGGGCTACAACTTTGTCTCAGACGATTTTTCTCTATCTCAACGGGAAAATGCATTTTCAGGCCATTTTCCAAACCCTTCCACATTTGCCTGTTTCAAAAATCATGGGGCAAAATGTTAGTTTGCGTTTTTTGGCCTTAAATTTCAATTTTATGAATTTATTTCATCTAGACACTATAAAAGCAATTGATAATAAGGTATTTGTGTAACAATTAGAAACTTTTTTTTAATAAAAAAAATACAAAAAATAAAAAAAATGAAAAATTTATGAAATTGCACTTTTTATTTTTTAAATAATTTTATATTAGTAATAGAGAGTAATATAACATGCTAAATTATAAATATTAAGTGTGCCGACTGGAAAAAAATAAAATAAATAAACAAAAAAATAGTTAACAGCCTTAAAAACGGTTTCTAACATTTTGCCCCAAGGGGTACTTTTTACTATCAGTGTTATACGGGAAAACCCGGAAAATTTTTTCGGAAAATTTAGACTAAATTCGTGTTCAGCAATAGTTACTCTATCAAAAAATGCATTTGGATCAAAAAAATTACTGAGAAATACGCCAAAATACGATATTGAAATGAAAGGTCAAAGTAACTTTTAAATTCGAAAAATTTGTTTTTTAAATAAATCCCAAAATATTAGATCAATTATTATAAAACTTTATAGGCTTAGTTAGAGTTATAAAAGGTACCTTTTGACTAAATTAGAACAATTATGAAATAATATTTACTGAGATATTGGAGATGTGTGGTCTTGATTTTCTAACATTTTGCCCCATTTCCCCCTATATGTTGAAAATTCAACAACAACCCAGTTGGCACAAAAGGTCATTATAAAGTCTAATGTGCCGAAAAGGATCGTTAGAATAACGTTGATAATTCATCAAAAATAAGTCATTTTACGTGATAATGGGGAATAAAAAAGACCCACGTTGAAAGTCAGTACACCGTCAGAATAACGTTATTGGAAGAAATTTCTGACCTTTTTCTTACGTTCTACTGACCTTTAAAATTTGAGACCAAAAGGGGAAATTTTTGACATGGCATCTCAAAAAAAATTTCCCAAACATATTTCTCTCTCTAGCATACATGGTAGCATAGGATAATGGTGTCTTCTCTATTTCCCTACCAATATACCATATTTATTAATATGGTATATTTTACAAGGAATATTTATAATTTTTTTTCGAAATTTCCTATATCTCAAATTTATATGCCGAAATACTTTACCGTCGCAAATAAGTCAAAAAGAACCTAAAATGGACCTTTCATTAAAAATTAATTATTTTTTATAAAAATTTTTGAAATATTTCTGATGATAGAAAAAAGATTTTGTCTTTACTACTCATTTAAAATGTCTTAGACATCCTTCCTATTGCTTAAAATGCTGACCCGGCTTGATTCAAAAGCAATTAAATATCCTGAATTTCGCTATAAAATTTATTGATACTCCCGGACACTTAAATCTACGCCATATCTCGTAGCTTAAAAATTTTTGTCACATATATTGTATTTGGCCGAAAGACTGAAAATATCAGAAAAGTTATATGTTTTTCAGACCAATGCAAGGAAATTTCATTACTAAACACGAATAATTCTATTTTCACTTCACAAGGCGTGTTGTTTAAACGTTTCTCCGTATTTAAGCATGTATTATGAAAAATAGTGATTTAATATTTTGGTATCTACTTTATATTTCAATTCAATAAAATTGGTAGCAAACATTAGGTATAAGTAACCTTAAACTTTTAAATATACGCGCATCAATCAAATACAAGGTGTTGCAAATTTTGAATTCTCGATAAATAATACCTATGTATAACATTAAAAAAATGAAAGTAAAATATGTACGTACATACTTGCATTGATTTATTGGAGACAACCTTCTTAATTTTTTTTAAAATGTACCTAGGTATAGAAAAACCCATCATTATGAAAATGAGGATATGCAATAAAACTTTGAAGAAATGGTACCGCTTAAGACAAGGGTACTTGTCTGCAAAACACATGTTTGGAAAAACCCTTAATGTGAGACTTTGGTTACTTTGCCTGGGAAAACCCTTAAATGTTTATGACCTAAAAAATTTTGCACTCAGAATTTAAAAGATGTTCCGACAAAAATATTGCTAACAGGCTTAACACATTTTGTCTCACAATAAATAAAGATTAGATCTCTGTTTAGTAACCCAGATTATTTACGAAGAGATTTAACGATCTTTTCTCCTTCGGGTATATATATCCCTGAAACTTTTTTAAAATTTCAGTTCTTTGACGACCGCGAAAGGATACTTTAGTTCAGTAACTTGAGTTAAGTCACCAGCAACACAATTTTTTGTTCAGAGTGTAATTTAATTTAATTGCATTTTAATCTGAGAGTAAAACAAGTGCTGTTTAATTGTGCAGTGAATTCGAATAATAGTAAGGGTGAGATAAAAATGTACAAAATCGTCAGGACCCTAGAAAATGGAAAGAACCGTCTTTCCATTGTTCCAAATGGATGGGAAAAGAACAATAAATTGTATTGGCCTCCGAAAAAGCATTCTAAGCTGATAAATGACCCTCTTTCTGAGCCAGGTAAGTTAACCATTCAAATATTACGATTACTTATTTAATAATCGAAATGATTCCAGAGGATGACTGGCTTGCATTCGACTGTGAACTAGAACGCGATGGATTTAACTCATTCGCAGAAGCTGAAATAGATTTGAAGAGATTACTGGGTGATTTAAACAATCACTTAAGAAAAGCTCCAAAAGAGAAAAGAAGAAACAAAGCCGTAATTTATAAAGAGTTTCGTTCCCTTGTTGATGAGTGTGTGGACGAAAGGATCAATGAGAACCATGAAAACAGATCGACTTTCGACGAACTTAGATCACGCTCAGAAAATAACTTCAGTTCTGATATAATAACAGACATCGCCGACCCTCAAACGCAGATTCAATTTGACGAATCAGTACAAATGGATCTTGACAACAGTCAGAACAATGATGATACATTTTCACATGCAATTTTACCTGTGAACAATGATGACAGTGGCACTTCGATTACCAGTACAAATGATTGTAAGTAATTTGTTGAATGAATTAATAGAATTTCTTTTTTTTTTTTAATTTTAATGTTTCCGAATAAATTTAAAAAAATTGTTATACCATGCGTGAATATTAAAAACACTTTTTTTTTCTTTCATAGTGGTTTTGCTGGAGTTGAGAAAAAATAATGACATTCTTCAGGAAATCCAAGATCAGCTTAAAGAACGAAACAGCCATCTTCGCACGATTTCTGAAGTTACTATGAGTACAAATGTAATGGTTAAGAAGCTGATGGATGCACAAGGAAGAGACCATGGGGAACAGGAACTTGAGGAAAAGGAAATTCAAAAAATGCCCATTCGTCGCCGTCGCGACTTGGAAGACTTTGAATTAAAGCTTTCTGATAAGGAATTTTTCAAAAATCACAAAAAGGAGTTAATTAAAGTAGCAGGTTGCGGTAAGAACAGGGGAATCAAGTCCACGAAAATTGCTTATGAAGTTGCAGATAGACTTTTTAAGAGAAAACTTCTAACCAAATTTTCTTGGACTGGAAAAGGTAATAAGTGCAATTTTTCTCAATTAAGCAACACGTTCACTTTGTTTTTTGCGGTTATCAATTGTGCAGATAACACATTTACAAAAATGGAATGCAAGAACTTTTTTGTGAACAAGCTACTTAAACACTCTCGTACTCGATTTAATGAAGAAAATCGTAAGAAGAATAGATTAACAAGTTCTGTTGTTATTAATTAATAGAGAAAAGACTAAGTACGTTGTTTTTTTTTCAATTTTGGCTTAATAAACGTTTCAGAACATTTATCAGAAATTTTTAATTAACGCGTTAAACGAAAAGAGAAATTGCTGAATGCAAAGAAGGTTTAAGTATAATTGATTTTTTTTAAACTAGGGCTATATTAGCGCCAATCATGTATTAAATATAAACAAAGACTAGCTGCATTAACTATAAAATACCTACATAACTATTTACTTATTCTTATTATAATTTTATGTCAATTGGTCAGTGAAGTAATATTCAAAAATTTAAACAAATATAATGTAAGTGTTAAAACTTCATTTTAATGGAGAAACTTATGATAATCAATAAACAATTTATATAGAAAAATGTGAATGTTTTTTTTATAGGAAAATTCTTAAGAAAATTTGAGTTTCTAGATCTGTGTGTACCGTAAAGATCTACCTCGGCTGTCAAATTTACAAACCGTGTTCTCATCTTCAGAAAAATCCATCTCTTAGTTATAAAATGTGGACTTCCTTAATTTATCACCATATGTGTTTACACAAGACGAGGGCGCTGTTAAGCATTTTTATAACAATTATGGAGGCAGAGGTGGTAATTCTCGAAAATCTAGAATTTTATAACACTATTGTGAACAGACCTTTAGAAAGTCAGGATATTTCATTATGACTTTATTCATGTCAGTTGTTGACATTTCAGTGTCAGCTTGCAAAAGTTTGAAAAGGTCATTTTATCCGAAAAGCGAATGACGCGGTTTGTTTAGCTGTGCATCTACTACTTGATCTGAACGCATTTTCTTGTTTTTTTTATTCGATTAATATTTTAAAAATTGAAAAATGGAACGAAGATCATTCAGATATAGTTCAAGCTATTATAGAAAAATTGATGCATTGCGAAAAAGTTTAAATAATACGTATAATACTAATCAAGTTTTAAATATAAGTGTCGGCAATGACATTGCAGAAGAAAATGAGACTTCAATGGACATTGATTTTGAAGGTAAGAGAAAAATGTCAAGTAAAAGAAAAAAAAATTTGATTTTTTGTTAGCTTAGTTTGATCTTATAATAAGGGTTCTAACCTCAAAATAAGGGAGCTATTGCACTAAAGTTCTAAGAATTTGATGCTTAAGATTTTACATAGAAAGAACGAGAAAAAACAGCGTTGTTGTCTCTCTCGTACTCACATAGAGGTTATGTTATGATGCTCAAGCATTTGGAGCTTAAGTGTAATAGCCCCGTAAATGAGTGATGCTTTAACACTTTATATGTAATATAAAGAAATTAAAGACTAGATTTCTTTAGAAATAAGTTATAGAATTTACTTTCTTTTGCAGAAGAGAATATTAATTTGGATTATTCATCAGATGAAAATACTGAAGATGAGGAGGAATATAATACACCAGATCTGCATAATGATATTCATATCTGGGCAATCGAGCATGACATAAAACATGACGCACTTACAAAATTATTGCATATTTTGAGACAATTTCCAATGTTTCAATATCTACCTTTAGATGCGCGTACAATCTTAGAAACACCAAGGCATATAGATGTGAAGCCAATGGGAAACGGAGAAATGTGGTATCATGGAGTTAAAACCGTTGTCTGTAAACAACTTGAACAACTGAATATAGACAATTTACCAAAAATATCAATCAGGTTTCATGTAGATGGTCTTCAAGTATTTAAAAGCTCAAAGATTGATGTATGGCCAATATTATGTGCCATTGATGAGCTTCCTAATATTCCACCACAAGTTGTTGCAATCTATTGTGGAAACGGTAAGCCTTCCTGTGTGTCGGAATACTTTGAAAAATTTATTCCAGATGTTCAGGATCTAATAAGGAATGGTTTGAAGATTGGCATGCACCATATTATAGTCTCTATTAAGAGCTTTTTGTGTGATCTTCCCGCGCGAGCATTTGTTAAAGGTATAATATTTATTATTTTATTTTAATTTCTATTATGACAGAATTTGGATATGATAGAGATGTGATGGAAAATATGTTTTTTAAAGGTACCTATAAATCTTAATTATTTTTAGGTACCGTGTATTATAATCACAGATATGGATGCAGTAAATGCACAGTTGAAGGAGAAAATGATCCAGGTAAAATATACATTTATTCGCCATATTCACCATATTGTTTGATCTAGTATATAATGTACTATATTTTTAATTGTAGGACCACGAATGAGCTATCCTACATTGAATGCTCCTAAGAGAACTAATGAAAGTTTTAGGAGACGTCAAGATCCCTCGCATCACCATGAAACATCTATTATTGAAGAATTGCCAATCGACATGATTACAGCATTTCCAGTTTCCGATGATCTTCATTTACTGCACCTAGGTGTTATGAAAAGATTAGTTTTAGGTTGGATGGAAGGTAAATTTAATTACCACTCAAAATGGCCAGCTGCAATTACTAAAAAAGTCTCTAGAAGGTTGGTTAAGCTTAATTATTACAGACCAAAAGAACTTCATCGTAATATCAGAGATTTGAATGAGATTTCTAGATGGAAGGCAACTGAGTGGCGAACTTTCCTTATGTATACCGGTGTTGTAATTTTAAAAGATATTCTCAAAGAAGATGTTTTTTATAATTTCTTATTACTTTTCTGTAGTGTAACAATTTGCGAATCTCGTCATTATCACCACTTACTGCCAGTTGCGGAAGCCATGTTACAAGAATTTGTAAAAACATATATACAGCTCTATGGTCGCGATCAAATTGTTATGAATATTCACAGCATCATACACGTGGTTGATGACGTTCGAAATCATGGGCCATTATTATCCATGTCTACTTATCCCTTTGAAAACGAATTGCAAAGTATTAAAAAAAAAGTGAGAAATGGAAATCGTCCACTCGTTCAAATTGCTCGAAGACAAATGGAAAAATCTTATGTGGACTTGCTAAAAGCAAAAAAGGTTAAAGTATATCCAAAGTTGGACAAAAAGATATCAAATTCACACGAACTCGATGAATGTTCTGGTACCTATAAGGCCCTAGACTTAAGAAAAGATTTTACACTAAAGGGTGATCATAAAAATTGTTGGTTTATGAATTACTCAAATGAAATTGTCAGAGTTATAAATATTACACAGCACAATTCAGAAATTGTTATTTATGGTCAAAAGGTACGAGAAATTTCAGATTATTTTACTCAAGTTATTAAATCATCAACCTTGAATATTTATTGCTCCTCAGATTTAGTTTATGATAGAAAGAGAATTTATAAATTGTCTGAAATTAAATGTAAAATGTTTGGTATGGAACATAAGTCTAAGACAATTTTTATTCCGCTTTTACATACCCTCTTTTATACCCTTTAAACCGATTAAATTGTGTAAAAGGAAAGAAGCAAAGATTTGTAAATAAATTTGTTATCATAATATAAAAATGAAAAAAATATAAATAAAGTATCGATAATGGGCCTTATTCAGCGACCAAGAAACCCTTGAAATTCGCTTGAAATCTTGAAATATCAGTACAAAATTCAAAGATTTCAATGGTTTCTTGGTCGCTGAATTAGGCCCAATGTTACACTTTTTAAATGCTTTATATATAATGCTATTATAAAAAAGCGCTGTTATTATAATTTAGAATTAATTCTATAACTGTGCACAAAATGTATAAGTAGTAATTTAAAAAATAATTGGTTTTACATAAAATTGAAAATAAAATCATAAATCATATCTCACACATATGGAAATGAGTCTTTTGAATCTCAGAAACTCTAAGAGGGTTTCTTTACGTTCGGATGTCCCATTTCTAACTTCATTGCTGCCGTACAAAACTTTGTAGAAGGTCTTGTAAGACACATACGCACAATCTTGGTCACCCGCATAAGCATTCTTCCCTATAGTTATATGACATGCGCGAAATACTAAAATTGCGACAATAAATGACGAATTTCTCAATGAACAAGACCTGGGTAAGTATACTTACGGTATTCTGACGTTGAGATTTCGGCAGGAATTTTAGCCAAAGTTGATGGAGGGTCAGAAATGTTGTGCTTTCTTACGGTATACTGACGTTGTTAAGGAAGAAATTGAAAGTATATTTTTATATAATAAATGAGATTCTTCTGCTCAAAAAGGCTTCTAAAACAACTTGCTATCTTTCAAATAATCATTTTAATGCATTTATATGCCATTTTAATTAGTTTTTGATGATAGAAAAAATGATTGATTTTTCATCTTACTGACCTTTAATGACTTATTTTTGACGATATTCCAACGTTTACACAAAAAATTGAATTTATGCGAAAATATTGAAGTAAATGAAGCAAAAACGTCTTTTAATAGCTTTTTGATCATCTACAAATAGATTTTGTAATGTTTTAATGATTAAAAATTTGATTTCTGCAAAATGACTAAAAATGCCTCAATTTTTACTGACTTTACTTACCAAAAAATAACGTTATTCTGACGTTAGAATTTAGTAAGCTAATGACGAAATTCTGACCATTTTTTACGATAATTTAACGTTATTATAACGTTAATAAATAGTAAGTAAAGTCAAAGTTATTATGTGTTAGCTGGGAACATACAAAAAAAAGCATCTCACCGAGACTTTCTATTCTTTTTTTGGAATATGATTCTAAAATTTTTCCTATAGAAGAAATCAGTAAAAAGACGCCGTGCTCATGCACTTCTGGCACATTTCAATCAAAAGTGAGAAAATATTTAACTTTTTTATCGGTCAGGAGGCTTTTCTCAATAGGTATGAGTTTCCCAAAGTTTTCGTTATGTTTAACTTTATGCTAAATATCTCTTTGGCAAAATGTTGACTACCTATAAGCTTTTTTTTTCAATTTATTTATTTTTAATTCTATATTTTCTTTTCAAAACCGAACCAAGGAGAAAGACTTAGAACCTAAACCTAATTTTAGCAGTTTGTAATTTTTATTTGTAATTTCAGGCACAGCTTTTTATGTTTTTTACTTCAACAAATATTTTGTTTAGCTTTTTTTATAAAAACTTTTGTTTTATAAAGTTCTTCGTTTTTCTTAATTGTTTAAAATAAAAATTAAATATCATGTTTAGTTTTTTTAATTACATACAATATGGATAAAAGAGTTGAAGAAAATCAGTGCTAGTCTTAAGTTCTTATTCGCTAGAAAAGTAATAATCGATTCCAACTATGTTGAACAAAAAATTAATTATTCGGATTGACTTTAACTTTTCTAATGGTTTTAGGTCTTCATAAGGGACCAAATTTACTTATTTTTTATTCTTTAAAACAATATTTATCACATTATTGTCCAATCATTTTTTAAGATAGATTTAGTATTTCTATTATAATATTTTCTCTCATAATAATTTAATAATTTTTTAATAATAATTTTTTTTTAGCTGTGATTCTTTTAAGCAAATATTTAAAAATTCATTGTAATGTTTAATTAAATTTTTATGATTTTTTTACTTATGAAAAAAAACTTTGCTAAATCTTGGATTTTATTTTCTTAATATTTCTTTCTAGTCTTCCTCCTTGAGTTATTTTTCATTTTTATAAAAAAAAAGTATTTTTTACCTGAATATTTACGTAAATTAATGTTTTTTTTCCTTTTTTGAAAATAAGCAGTGATGTTGGCTTTATTCACTTCTGTTGATATTAAAAGCATTTTAAATGTTTATTTAACCTTAAAAATCATTTTTTTTTTCATTATATTTTTTCTTACTTCGTTCTAATTTGTATTTTATTTTTTATTATTTCAATGTATCATTTCTTTCACTTCTTTAAGAATTCTTTTATTCATAAAATGTTTTAAAAAAAGTTTTCTGAGCATTCTTGAATTATTTTCTTTAAAAAAAAACCCCGTTAATTCATTAAACATTCTATGCGTTACAAAGAAAAAAAAAAGATCTTGTTTATTAAATCAAAATTAGTTAATCTCGCATCATTTTTTTTTTTGCCTTCAATTTATTTTAATTCCTTTTGTTGCCTTTTTGTTGTTACCTTCTCCTTCAATTTGCTTCATCCTCACGCTTGTAAATGGTCATGTCTGCCCTTGAATAAAATTGGAAAATTTGCATATAATCTCTTGCTTCCGAACCAAAAAACATTTCACTTCGTTTAAAATGTTAACGAGAAGGAATAAAATATTGCGGTACAAAAAAGAAATCTTCCATAATTTGGTGTGAGAAGAAAGGAAGGAAATGCTCACTTTGGTCTGGCCAGCAATTGCGCTCTGGTGGAAATGCCCAAGGAGAGAAAATTAAATTAAAGCCATCTGAATTGCTTTCTCTCCATCAAAATTCTTCTTCGACACCTACAAGAATCACTTCAATTGCAATCTCATGGCTAATAAATGACCCTTCTCCGCTGCTCCTTCATCATCCTCAATTTAGCGCGTTTGTCTCACAAGCCAACATCACTCTTTGTAAGTTTTTTATTCGTTATTTCTTTTCTTGCTCTTTGAGCGCTCATTCAAACTTCTTAATTTTATTTTATTATTTGTTCATTTCTGCTATTTTTTATCTCGCATTTTTTTTTGCTCTCTCGCTGCAGGGGCTTCTCTTTTAGGGGAGGTATGTGTGCGGCAGCTCCGTGAAAATAAAGAACAGGGCGGGTATAAAAAAAAAGGAAAGTTTCTAATCAATTACTTATTTCTCTCAAACATTTCGCATCAACCTTACGAGCTATAGAAAACACAATTTGTATAAAATCAAACTTACCGGAATTTTGTGGATTTTTTTAATTGATTTTTATGTTGATTTTTTTTTATTTATGCTTTTCAGCTTTTAGCTCTCTTCTCTGTCAGTTCTTTTCTTTAGATTCTCTTCATTTCTTTTTCTTTTTGCTTTCTCAATTTGTTTGCGTTTTTCCTCTCCATTTCATTATGCCGAGGAATCATGAGATTTCTCTGTGAGTTTGTTTTTCATTTATATACTTGTGCACTATAGTTTAGTTGGAGTGTCTGTTTTATTTTTTTTTGCTTTTTCAACTTTATTTCTTTTCTCTTTTCTTCTTGCTTCAAAAGGCAAAGAAAAAAAAACTTTTCTCGTCTTTTGCTAAACATTCTTTTCACTCGTTTTTATTTCTTGCTCCCTTTTTTGCACTCTGCCATCGAGACTTACCAACATTTTGCAGATTGAAATAAAATAATAAACGATTAATTGGAAATATATTTCATCTTTCTCTCTGTTGTTCGAGTTTTTTCTTTTTTTTTTCAAGATGAAACTCTTCAAAGTATTTCGCTGTGAGAAGTTATTGATTTGTCAGTTTTCTCTCTGCTCCATCATGCAGATAAACTTATTCTTTTTTTCTTTGCAAAAATTTATAAATTTTCTGGATTAAGAATATAAGTTTGTCTTTAAATTTTTCAATTAAATTGTTATGAAAAATGATAAATTCGATTTTGTAGAATTTTCTTAATTCATCTTATCATTTCAATCACGGTTTCTTTTTAGTACTCTGTGAATAAGATTATTCTAAGATTTGAGAGGTCTAAAAAGTAGTACATCTTTAGAACTTAGCTAAGACACATTTCAATTTGTAAGAAACTTGATATTCTTAAAGTTAATTGGAAAACAATTATTCTTTTAATCCAAACGGTTCCTAAAATTCAAATGAAATCATTTATCAAAATAATTAAACAAGAACTGCTTATGATATGGTGTGAAAATACTATTAACTTTTCTGGTATGTGTCTAGGCTAAAGTATCATAAAATATATTTTTTTAATTTACAAATTTAGAGCGTTCAAGGCAAAAAGATCTTGTGAAATTATTGACAAAATCGATCCATTAAAATAGTAGTTATGTTCAGTTCCTAAAATCAAGAAAAAAAAATTATGGGATTAATTCAAGATTTCTTTGAATTAAGCATTCAAACTATCAATAAAATTAATTGTTTTTCAAACATTTTCACTTTTTCACTAAAATATCACTAGTTTTTCATTTTTTTCCACAAAATTCTTCCATAATTTTCTGCAAAAAGAATGAGTATTTAATTGTAACTTTTTTATCAGATTCATAATTGATGTTCATGTTCTTTTTAAAGTCTTTGTAAAATTTCTCTGAAAGAAATAAATTTATTAGTTTGATTCATTTTTTTTTACTTGTCAAAAACTAAAATAATAAAAAGACAAAGAAATTAAAAAATAAATAAATTTCCCTTTAAATCAAAAAGTAGTAATACAGGATGCGGCAATTGAATTTTGACGTTTTTTGCTTCACTTTCTTAACATTAAAATTATCTATATAACAATAAATCAATTTAATTTTTCTTTTATTTTTTAAATATCTTTTCATATTTTTTTAGAAAACAGTATAAACCGATACATTAGTTAAGAAATCATGCTATAGATGTAAAATAAAAAAAAAAACTTCGTTGAAGATCATTAAAGAATTTTACGCCTGATGAATGTTCTATCAGGGTCAAAATGTCAATGTTTATTTTTACTAGAAGTATGAATATTTCCTAGATTATTAAAGAACTTTCTCCATTCTTTTCTACTTTAGATTAAAACCAAACTATTTCAATTGCCGCATCGATTTAAATATTTTCATTTCTCTCTTTCACTTCCTTTTTTTTATCTCTGTAAGAAAAATACATTTACATTAAAAAGAATTGTTCAAAAAATTCATCCGGCGTTAAATTGAGTTTTTTTTTAATTTCGACCATTTTTTTTTATCAAACGTCGACCATTTTTTTTCAACTTCGACCTTTTTCAAATCACATTTGTTTTCTTTTTTTTATTTCTTTTAATTTTGTTTTAATCTACAGAATATATTTTCTAACAAATACACGACACATACATAGTTAGAAGTTTGGTTTATCTGCAATTATTTTCCTTGAATAAAATTATAGTAATTTACTTTCTTTTTACGTGCAAAACTTTAAAATTATAAAACTAATTTAATTTGTTTTCTAAGTTGAGACCTAATTTTTCTATATTTTTTTCAATTTTCTGTTTTTTCACAATATTTTTAGTTTTTTTTTATTTATTTTTCTGTTAGCAACTATAGTGCATTAATGTTAATTTAAAATTTCTATTCACACGAACTGTCGTCTTAAAATGTTTATCTACGGGAGATCTAAGTTTAATAAAAAGTGTTCTGTTTACAATATTTGCTTAAAATAATTTTAAAAAATCGTCAAAGTTGATAAAAGATTTTTCTGTTGCAATTTCTGAATAAGATTTCTAATAAAGAATTGTTTCTTAAATATCAAGTATTTTCATTTTTGGTTGTTTTTTCCTAAAAAAAATTCCTCAGTAATCAGAAAATCAGCTGAACAATTAAACGTATTTTATCTGGCTTATAATCATCTAAAAAGCTCCTTTAAAAAATTGTTCTTCCTTCCGCGTAATTTTAAATAAAATTTCTTTAACTTTTTCCTACATTTTTTTTTTATTTCCTTCTTAATTATTTCTTTTAATGTTTTCTTTTATAATTGAAGAACAATTTCAAATATTTCACTGTTGATTAAATATTCAGTGATTATGGATTATTTTATATTCATTCCGTCATACTAATTCCTAGCATCTACTTCTTAATGTCAATAATCATAAAATAATATTTCTTTCCTGACAAAGTCCAAAAGACAGACAATTATATCCTTTTTCTCGTTTTCTTTCTTTCAAACCTACAATAAACTTTTAAAAAATAATGGAGAAAAATATTTTCCAAAATAAAATAGTCAGAATATCTCAATTATTGGATTTTCCTTATTTTGCTTTTTTCTTTTGTAAAATTAAATTCAATCGTGCTGTAATTTTTTTTCGTACTTTTTAATTGTTTTTCTTGCTTTTATTTTTCCTTAATCTTTATTTTTTATTTAATTTTCAATATTTCCTCAATGTTTCTGTTCTTAATTCCCCCATAATGTATAAGTAAATATTTTTCAATATTTTTTAAAATATATCTTTATGTGCATATTAGTCAAGGTATTACGAAAAAAACTATATGTTGAATAACTTCCTTTTAGCATCCTTAAAAGACAATCTTACCTTGCTACGAAGTTTCTCCTCTCAAGGTTGCTCCAGCGTCTACCACACTAAAATCTTCTCCCAATTTCTATCATTTATTTGTTTTTAAACACCTTGTGTGGCTTAGTAGTAGCCTGTTGTATTTTGATAGGATCCCTGGGAGTAAGCATTGGCATCTGAAAGTTAAAGAAAAAAAAGCCCCGGAATTAAAAAAAAATGATCCAAAAGTCACAAATAACGAGATGAAAACTCACCATAACCAGTGCTGTAGGTGCTCTCGTCGTATGACGATTGCTGGTAGGGATCTTGTGGAGCTGTATTGTAGGTATCAGTTGTTGTTCCATAGCCACTTTGGTAGCTTTGAGTGTTATTGTACTGATACCTCGTATCTTGGGTACCATAAGTGGTGGCACTGCTTAAACAAAGGAAATTTATTTATTAAACCTTTTCTTCTTAGAATCTTTAAGAATCTCCTACCTGTAATCCTGATACTGCTGCTCGTATCCACTTGTCTGTGGATACGTCGTAGTCTGGGCATTGGGATCAGTGTACCCTGTTTGGGAGTACCCATTGTTTGTGTAGCTCTGCTGTGGAGCTTGCTGGTAAGACTGCGCATAAGGATCCATGCTCTGCTGATGACTTCCATCCTGAACGTACCCACTGTGACTGAAAATTCCCCCAAAAATTGTTAATTTTTCACACCTTTTGCAACACAAAAATGCAAATTTTCAACAAAACATATTTTATTGCTTCAAAAGCAGCAAAAAAAACTAATAATTTCTCTCTAAAATGACTCAATTAATCCAAATTGAGAGACAAACTCTCAATATTTGCATCAAAAATAAATAAAACAAACCTAATTGTACACTAAAATATTCCATTTATTCATTTCAACACCTCATAAATATTAATTTGTGGGCACAATTCATTGACTATCATCGATATTTTAGGCAAAAGACTTTTTTTTTCTTTTGCAAAAGCTTTGCTATTTTTAGCAACAAGAAATCTCTCAGTCTGATGCTTCATCATTTCAGAAGTTGGTAATTTATTTTCCCAGCATGTTTATCTCTCCCCACCAAGAAGTATTCCCGTATATTGATTAAATGATAGCATCTCAATTAATTTTGGCATGCGATGGATGCTTAACAAAGCTTTCCCATTGCCCCAATCGCGAGAAGTCTCTATACAGCATTATTGAAAGCTATTCTCGAGAATGGAACTTCAATGTTTCTCTGCTTTCTTTGAAAAAAAGTTAATTGATTGCTATGGGAACTATAAATATGTTTGTGTGTGTGTTTGGGAAATAATTAAATTACAGAGAATTTCTTCCAGAAGAAGAGAGAAAAAATGAAGGAATAGAAGTTAATAAATTGCTCCAATTAATTTGGCAACTATTGCAGAGTTTTATAAACTCATCATGCAAATTGCCAAGAAATTATTTATGGATTGATAGAGTAACTTTTCAACGCTTCTGGATGAATAAAGTTTACAATTTCCGCAGGCTTATTTAGGTCAATTTGATGTAATTAGTTCAAATTAATTTTGCATCCTTTTTAACGCAGTGATTTTATTAAGCAATCAGAGATAGATTTTATTAATATTTTAGAATCATTTCAACAGCAAGAAATTATTAAAATCGATGTGAAGACAATTTGTAGGAAAAGCGAACAAGAAAAGGTAAGAAAACCGCAAATTTCCTGCAATCAGCGACGTTTCGAATAATTTTTATTCATCTTCAGGCTTTAGGAACGCCTGGGACGCCTTTCTGACGAATTTACTTCATATAAATTACCATGGTCTTCAGTATTATTTTTGATATTAAAAGAAGTTTATTCGTTTTTACATGAGAAAATCGGTCATTTGATAAAACAGGATTCGCGTAATTTTGTCAGGAATTTTGCTGAGAAAGAATCAAATTAAAAATAATAAGAATAAATCGCCAAAAAACTTTCTGCTTTCCACTAGAATTAGCTGGAATTAATTGGTAGGATTTTTATGAAAAATGCACACAATGACGTCACTTTGGTGTTTTTTCTCTGTTTCAATACATGAAACATTCAAAACCATGTCAAAAAACGTCGATAAAACACAAAAAGTGAATGTTTCACGAAAAAAAGACAAATAAAACCTAAATGGTGACGTCATTGTCAACGTTTTTAAGCAAATGTTTGCTTAGCGAAACCTAATTTTTATTTTTTTGGCCTTTTCCTGATTATTTCCTCGAATAAATTGTTTTTCATATAAAACGGATAGACTCCTTTAACAATTCTTGAACGCTACAAAATTCGGATTTTTGTTTAAAAAAAAAAAAGCTTTCTTATACAGAAACATGTTGCAATTTAAATTGATAATAAAATAACCTCCTAAACGGCACAATAGCTTTACAATCTTTACAGCCTGTTATCTGTGCTTTTAGAGTCTTATTAAAGAACTCATGAGTCACATTTGCCCACCTGCCTATTCCATCTTAAAAACTAATTTAGCCCGATCATTAAGAAGCTATTATCATTAGTTTCTGATTATTATCTCAAACAAAACATTATTTTTTTTTAGTATATAATAAGTTTTAAGAAAAATCTCCGGAAAGCTCTAAGGGCGCCCCAAGATGCAAAATAACAAAAAAATTAAAATAAATTTACTCACTTTGGCGCAGCCTGGGGTTGATTGTACTGATGATTCATGTGCGATGGATTGGACTGCACGTAGTTGGGTTTGGGAGCGAATCCCCTCGTTGGGGGCCCTGAATCATAACGCCCACGCTTCGGCCCTGGTAAACCACCGGGGCCGTTGCGTTTCAATGATGGCACGGGAGCAATATTCCCATTATCCTGCCCTGGGGTTAGAAGATTCCTGTTGAAGGGGCGACTAAAGCCCCCGAAACCCCTACCACGACCCCTGAAACCACCGGAACCCCTATCATTGCCCCTGAAAGGCTTTGGATCAGGTCCAGTTCCGGGAATTGTCGTATTATTGGGTGCTCCGGGGCCCCCGAAAGATCCACGCCCACGGAAGAATCCTCTTCCGCGGAAACTACCCCGGGGTGCTGATGAGGATGTTGTTGTCGTAATGGGAGCTCCATCCTCGGGTGTAGCAGCTGGTGCGGATGATGTTGGCGTGGTACTCGGTGGTGGTCCTCCGTGGGAATTTGCCGGAGGTCCACCGCGTCCCAAACCACGCGGTGCCCTTGGGGCAAAGCCTCGCATCCCGAACCCGCGGGGACTTCGCATCATACCACGTCCACGCATCATGGGTGGCATCCCGCGTCCACCCATTGGGCCACCACGACCAAAACCGCGCCCCCGGCCACTGCGTAAAAGGGTGAAAAAAAAGAGACGCGTCAGACGCCAATATGGGAACTTCAAGCCTCAATGCAAACTCACCGGCCACGGGGATCAAAGCCTCTGTACGGGCCCCTACCGCGAAATCCACCACCACGCATCGGTGGGTGACTTCCGCTGTTTTCCATTTCTTCAGGTTTATCCATTTTTTCACACAAAATCACTTCGCAAAATCACAAAAAATGCCCACACGGTTTTTTTCCACACACCAACTTTTCAAGCAAAAGCAAACATGGGGAATTTAGGGTTCTGTACTAACGAAGAAAGTTTCAGCGGGAAATTTTCATGATTATGTTGAAACATTTTTTGCGTTTATTTCATGAAAAAAATCTGAAATATTCTCCAGAGATTGAAAAGTGAAGGTCGATAAATTAAAATTAATTGTTTTATTTCTTATTTAAATTGTTTTGTAAAGTTTTTCCTCATTTTTCTACAAATTATTCTGTTTTAATCTTTGAAATATATTCTGAAAGTTTCAATCATTATGAAAAGTGGGACAACAAAACACGAAATCCAACAAATGAAAACATAAATGTTTGAAACATACATGAAACATGGGACATGGAACATGGCATGAATGGAAACTTCCCGCCTTTTTTCAAATCGCGCCAAATCTTCATTTCTCTGCAATTTTCTTACAAAAATGGAATTTTTGGGCCTCCAAAAGTTGGCGGGTGGCTCAGGGGGGCCCAAAGTACGTTCAGTAAAAATTTGGTGGCGCAACTCGCCGGATTTTTTTGGGGAATTTGCACGACTTTTTCTGGCGCGGATTTTGAGAGTTTTGAACCAGGGGTACCAAACGACGCGGCGTCGCTTCCTGGTCACGAAAAACGCACTTTCGCTGGGAAATTCGGCGGAAAACGCGAGAAAAACTGCGAAAAACTGAATGTGGGAGGGAGACAGTATCAGTGACGTGCACTGTCTCGTTTTCTCTTATACAAAATGTACCAAAAAATAGTGGTGGCTTTTGGAACTAAATTTTTACTGCGCCAATTTCAAAAAGTAGTCAAAAAAGCATGAATTTTATATGGGGGCTATGTGAAGGGGGGCTCTGGGGGGAAAATGAATGTCGTTGGTAAAAACCGCCTGGCATCAGGAGTCTCTGTACCAAATTTCATCACAATCGGACCAACGGTGTAGAAATGCATAGATGAACAGACACGAAATCCTTTCTTTATTATATAGATTGTTAGAGATTTTCCACATTTTCACATTTAATAATTTTTTTTGATGTGTATATGAAGCTTTTCTTTCTTTTTTTTTTGTCCTAAATACTCCCACGAGATTCTTTTTTGTATCTTCCTTTTTTTATCATCACAATACATTTACTATTATTAATATAACTCTATCGCTATTTTTTTATACTTTGTTTTGCGATGTAATAAAAACAGATTTTTTTCTTTTATAATATTTTCTTTTAAGTTGATATAATTCGCGAAGAGAAGAAATGAACTTTATTTTTTTGTTTAATAAAAAAAATCTTTGTAGCATCTTTCTCTTTCCCCTGATTTCTAAGGACGTTCGCAATTCTCTCATTTATCTAAAAAATAATAAGAAACATTAAAGATTCGCCCCTCTCCACCCCAACAAACCCCTTGTAACATTATCACATCAATTTGCTTCCAAAACAATTCCACATCGATAAGTAGAAATTTTCAATAAAATAGTAAAAATTCAATGCCCTTCGGTGATTAAAATTCCTCCTCCAAGGCGGTTCACCACATCTCTAGCCGAGGCCATGGGGATGCTTTGCCGTACGAACTTTGCTGCATGAGGCCCTCCTGAGGGAGCTCACACTTCCAGTTAAGCCATCATTATCCAGGGATTCCGAGGAGAAAGCTTTGAGATTGAATGCTAGGAGGACACAACAAGATTTCCAAATGATTTCTTTGGGGATGCCTCCACCCCACCATTAAACAACGTGCTATGTACACAACACAACATTCACAACTATGTAATGTCGCTCTCATCATCAGAGGGAGGGGAGATAAATCACAGATAAATTCGCTGAGAGTTTGGCCATCATCCTGGTCTTCTTCTTCTTCTTCTTCTTCTACTTCATCTTCTTCTTCCCACAAGTTATTACATTTTCATCATCATCAATGGGGGCGCACCTGAAGATGTGTCCATGCACTACAAGAGCAGCCCCTTTGTGCTTCCCTGACTTTTTTTCTACAAATTCTCCCGATTACCTTTGTCCGTGGGTGATCCCAGCGTTAAACTGCTCAAGCTGGAGCTGAGATTGTACGGACGTGGCGGCGGGATAGTCGGTGTAGTCTCCTCAACGGGCAAGCAAGTTTCCACCATTGCTTCCAGACAATTCACAAAGAGCTCCGAAGATTCTCCCATCATTGTGTACTGAAATACCTTCAAAAGATCAGCCAATTTTCCTTTTTTTTTTTTAACAAAAAGAACAAAATAAATTGAAAAGGGAACGAACCTTGGTGAAAGGTCCGGCAAATCGCCACAAACCACCAAAGCCACAGCTCTGGAGGAAGTGAAGTTGCTGCTGTGATGGATCCTCAGTGGCCAGCATGTTCTGAATGATGCTCTGCACGGCCATTAAGACCACCTGATCACTCGAAACTGACAGGACGTTGTTGATCTTCTGATCGAGGAGAGAATGTCTGCAAAATAATCATTTTTGTGCATAATTTTCTTTGAAAAATGTTTTTTTTTTGCCACCCTCCCACTCGAATTAGAAAGTCTGTAGTCACAAGGGGACTACTAGACTGCAGTCAAATAATCCAAGTATAGCAGAAAATTATAAAATGGTGCTATTCATTTGCAATATGAAAAAAAATCAAAGGAGTTTATTCATTTTTATGTTTCAAAGCGAAAAAAATGAATAAACTGCTTCACTGTTAAAAACGTTAAAAACTTGTTAATTCAGCAAAATTAATTTTTATATTTTAGTTATTTTTACTAATTTAAATCGTAAAAATACTTTGCGAAACATGATTTGACAGAATCATTCTAATAATTTAATTATTTTACTTTAACCTTTTTGACCAATTTAAGTGTTGAAAGCACCTTGATAAAAACGCAATTTTACTGAATATTTCTGCTCTTTTGACAATTTAAATTAGACTTTTTTCTTGACACTGAATAACTTTTGCTCTTTTGACGATACTCCTTAAAAAAAAATTATTTAAATGACTGAAGTAATCAGTCACAATCTTCCACCATTAGAATTGGTCAAAATAACAGAAGTACTTCAGTAAAATTAACAAAATAATTCAGTTAAATCACATTACGTGAGTGCTGCAACCATTTGAAGTACTTACTTCGGTCGTTTTGACCAATTCAAATGGTTCAAGCACTCGTGTAATGTACTTTAACGAATTTCTCGATTACATTGTGTTATTTTAACCAAATAACTTTAGTCATTTTTGCTATTTAAATAGGAGTTTTTATCATTTTATTGAATCAACTAGTCAACCCGAGCCCCCAATCACGTGTGAGCAAACTCCATTTTAAGCTATGAAAGGGGGGCGTATATTAGTAGGGGGGATGAATAATACGGTACCCCGAAAAATTTTTAAAATAAGAAAAACCCGTTATCTGACCCTTCAACAGGTAGAAAATAAGAAAAAATCAATTTTTCTGTGAGGGCGCTATAAAGGGGAGTTAGGGCGGAATTCCATATAGCGCTTGCAACTCGTATTGACCCCCTCTACCCCCCTACCAAATTTCATCAAGATCGGCCCAGCCATTTCGGAGGAGTTCATGTGCCACAGACAGACAAACAAACATTTTCAGCTTTATATATTTAGTTTGAGCCCAAAAAATCAGTTAAAATAACAGAAATATTCTACTAAATTGCCCTTGTCACTGATTACTTCTGTTGATCAACCAAAGAAACTTTCAAGAGTGTTAAAATTTTTGTTTAAAATTATAATTATTAATTTTTTTTTTAATAAAAATTAAAACTCACAAAAATTAGTTAAAAAAATAAAATAAATAAAAGTTTTAAAAAAAATTACTCACATAACTGGAAAGACTTTGGGAAAGACAACTGATCCCTCGGCCAAATACTGATAGAGAACCCTCGTTTCAGCCTCATCCGTGGAATACTTCACGAGTGTGGCGAGAACAGTGAGTACGAGTGCCTGAGTTGAGAGATCTGGCAAAACTTCCGGATCGAGAAGTACATTGGATTCATTTGATACTGATGATCGTGATCCTCGCTCCTACAAAAATCACACAGAACATCATTTAAAAACAAAGAACATTAATTCTGTCCTTTGGTCCTTACACAAGGACTCCACCTACAAGCAGGAAGGTTTAATTAAAATAAATGTGGCGAATATTTTTTTTTTTCGAGAAGGATTTCTTTTTGGAAGAAAACACAGAACAAATGTTTAGGGAAAAGATCACTTTATCCAAAAGAAAATTAAAAAGGAAATCTTTCTGGGGTGAAAATGATGGAAGAAACGTGATTTTTTTCTGAAGAAAGAAAAGCAAAAAAAGAGGATCAAGGGTTGATGTGAAAGTTTTGCCGAGAAAGAGGTGGAACACAGTCAAAGTGATTTTTTTTATTGAGACAATTATGAGAGGTGTGAGAACAACAGTGCACGGGAAGGACTTCACAAACAAAAAGAAAGAATTTTAAATAAAATAAAAAATTCTACGTGGATCAACGGTTTCGATATACCTGATGTTCATCAATTCCTGCCGAACTATTTGCATCTTTAGTTGTCGGCACAGAAAAGGATCTCTGCGTTTTAAACAACACTCTAGCATTCTAAATGCATTTCATAGTCCAAAAAATCATATTTTCCAAATTTTTCAAATTCCAAAATTTTCAACAAAAAGAATTTTTTTATGTGATCACCAATCATGACAAGAAAAATTATGAAAAAAAATTGCAATAAAAAGTGCCAATTTATTCAAAGAAAAAAAGTTTAAAGATAATTTTAAAAAATTTGCAAAATGCATTTCCAATTGAGAAATCAAAACAAAACGGTGAGAATTTCGAATAATAATTTTTTGTTGTTGATATTAAACAAATAACAAGAACGATCATGCAGTCCAATTTAAGGCAGATTTTTTTTTTAAATAAATAATTTTTGACACAAGAATAGTGATGAGTTTTTTTTGCAATTCATTTTAGAACACATATTTAAACATTAAACATAAATTTTATAGTGACGGTGATTGATTTTGAGTCCCAACGATTTTTTAAGTTTAAATTTAGATTAAATTTTGAATGATATATTTTTTAAGAAACAAAAATTAGTGACGATTTTTTTAAAATTTTTTGTGGATGATGAGATCCAGACAGTACAACATTTTTTGTAAGCATCAGGCAGGCAATAAGAAGAAAAGTAAAGAAATGAAAATCTAAATTAGTCAAGTTAATTGAGACAGAAACAACCACATTAAATCTTTCATCTAAATTTTTGTTTTAGAAAACTTTCACTTTTCAGAAAACCTTTTTTCTTCAATTTAATGCAATTTATTTATTTATTTTCTCAATCATTTTTCTTTTATTTAAAAATTGTTGTTTATTTTTTAATAAATTGCATTAAATTCCAATTTTACAAAACACATTCAACCTATATAAAAAAAAATTTCCTCGAAGAAATAATTTTCACGAGGATTTTTCTTTGAAAACAAAAATACAAAAAACACACACAGCAAAAAGGATCTTAAAGAACATCCCAATTTTCATGAGAATCCCTCATTGAGCATTTTTTTTATCGCATGAAAACCATGAAAACATCAATCTATAGAGACAGGAAAAGAGAATTATTGTCGAACAGAGAAGAATTCTAAATGCAAGATCTTTGTTTTTTTTTTTCAAGCTTGGCGTGTGCCTTAAATGATAATTCCAATTGATTTATCCGGATTTCTTTTTTTGAACTTATTTTTTAATCATCCAATACTCTCAATCACCACACAATCACTTTTGGTTTTGCATAAAAAATTCGTGTCTCTAAAAACGCCAAAGAAGATGTTTTTTTTTTACGTGTAGAGGTATAATAAACAGCAGAAGATATCAACGTTTACCAGACAGAAGCATGTTCTCCCAAGAAAAAAAAAGTAAGAAAAATATTTCTATATGTGTCAAAAGAAGGACAGCAATAATGTCTGAGAAAGAAGAAAAATGTTGAAGATTTATGAAAATTTTTTTGGGTGAAAAATGTTTTTTTTTTTTGCGCAACAAGACATCACTCTCTTTAGTAATATTTTCTTTTTGCAAGAGTGATCATGAAAACATCGTCAAAAAAACGAATAAAGAATTTCCTTTCCACACTGGAAATCACAGAATTATAGTTAATAAGAATGTGTAAATAAATAAAAAAATAAGACACCAACATCAAATATTTTCTTTTTTTTTTTCTTAAAACTCGAAAAAATTTTGAATAAAGAACAATTTATGATATTTTTTTTTTTCATAAACTTCTTTTATTTTTATGATTTATGAAGCGTTAAAAATTGTGTTTTAGCGCCAAGAAGGAAAAGAAATGTGAAGAGATTGAAAAAAAAAATAGATAAAATTCGACGAAGTAATTAATAATAATTAGAAAATGCCAATCAAAAAAATACGGGAATTTGAAAAATTTCGTGTAATTTTTTTTATCAAACAATTACAATGATTCTTGTATAGATTAACACGTTCAATACCAATAAAATATTAATTACGCAACATGTAGCAAAAAAACGATAGAGTAGTAAAAGATTACCCGGCTAGTTCTTGTTGATTCAAATTTTAAAAAAAATCCAAAACTGATTCAGGAGGAAATTACTACATTCTAAACCTTTTTAAGACTTTGTCTATTTTAGGCCACTCTCCAAAACCTAAAAAGGCTCATTCAGTATGAAAAAGACTTGGCCTAAATAAAACAACTCGGCTTTAAAAGGAATCGGCTTAAAAAGATTTCGGTCTAAAAAGGGCTCGGCTTAAACAGGACTAGACCTAACACGTTTAGCCTAAAACGGATCGACCTAAAGAAAAACTCCGCCAAAAAGGGATATGGCCTAAAAAGGACTCGTCCTTTTAAACTTGGAAATAAAATTTTCAATACAGTCGTGTCTGCGTAGTAGGACCGTCGTCAAAAAAACTTTTCCGCGGTAAAACGGCTTCAGAATAAGGAAATTTGCCTCCAGAGTGGGACAATTTGTACTATTAGAAAGGCAGGATACTAATTTTACCACTCTGAAGGCAAATTTCCTTATTCTGAAGCCGTTTTACCGGGGAGAAGTTTTTTTGACGACGGTCCTTCTAGGCAGACACGACTGTATCATTTTCTTTTTTTTTTTAATTACGGCTGTTTAACCCTTTAAGGCCCGCGATCAATCAATGAACTAAAAATAATTTTTATAGGTTCCTTTGAGTTCAAATAAGACATTTTTGGCAAAAAATCCCAACTCAAAAATTTTAGTTTTTCGTTCTTTCTTATCCTGTGAAGTTCTTGGGAAAATCCTTTTGCGGTCATAAAATGATCAGGGATTGAAAAACATAGTCTTGTACTAATTTGGATTCAATACTCATAAAAATAACTATAAACAAAATGAAACATTTTCAAAATCTAGCCTTTGGGTCAGCGTATGATCCAATGGTCCTTAAAGGGTTTATTTTTCGATCCATACAGTGAAAATTTCAATTCAAGTAATTAAAAAACTCATTTTGATAATATTTATTGAACTTTCAACTTTTTTTTTTGACATTTCCTTTTTTTATTTAACGTAAAAAATAACTAAAATTACACGAACTTTTCCTTTCCCTCAAATTGCGAATAAATTGAAGAACTTCTCAATTGCAAGAATTTTTTTTCAGCAATAACCTCTTTAAAAAAATCTTTTTTTTTATTAGGAAAGAAAAATTGAAAAAAGTCTCTTTGATAGAGAAAGAGGGACAAAGAGTTAGAAAAGAAAGATCAAAAAGAGAAATGTTGTGTTTGAGGAAGTTTTTTTTTCAAAATGTTTTTTTTTTCTTAAAGAGTTTTGTGTATTTGTGGGTGGGATGGATGGTGTGTTTGTTTTTATGAAGCACAATGTTTGGGGTCTTACTTTAATCGGTGAGATATTTTGTAGGCAATCGATAAAGTCACTACTATTTTTGGAGGATGCTGCCTGGGCAGTGTCTTCGGCACTGCCAATTGGCATGACGGCATTGTGCACGGGTTCGGATGATGATCTACGATTTTTAAATTCATGCCGGTGGCCACTGTATGCGGCGGCGGCGTGCGCCACGGCAGTGGACGCCGACGGGGCGCCAAAGTGGACGCCGCCGCCAATGGGGTTCGGCGATGTGGCTGCGCTTGTTGCATTTGCTGTGATTAGATTGGAATTTGGTAAATGGCCTAACTGGCTGCCCAGGGTCAGACCATGACTCAAATCTAAGCTCCGCCATGATTTGTCCTTGATTGCTGGATCCTATGTAATCGTAACGTGGTTAAAAGGGCAACATTTTTTTTGTTTGGCTCTAGCACGCACACAAAACACTCTCACGCAGCACGCACGCCAATCACGCCAGTTTTTTTATTTCATTCAATTACGCTCAATTTTCTCATTCAAAATTTACCAAAAAAATTAGATTCTAATTCACTAAAAACACTGAAAGAAAAATTCTACAGTGAACTGCAGAAATTCTATTTATAAAGAATTTTTTTTGGAGGCTGCAAAGCTTCCATTGCTAAACACTTTAATTATATTTTTAAATTAAATAAAAATAAACAATTTCTTCCAGTAAAGAATTTTGATTACTTTGGATGATTTTTAAACATTTTTTTTAGCACTCAATTGATCCGATTTTAATCAAATTTATTTACTGAAAGAACTTTAAATAAAATTCCAAAACAAATATATTTTCTAAACAACTTTTCTCAATGAGAATTAAATCTCTAAAAAACATTTTAAAACACCATCAACTTTGTGCTTTCTTTCGGACCTTCTCAATTGGAAAAGAATCTTCTAAAAGGTCAAATAAAATCACAAAAAATAGAAAAGAAAATTAAAAAATTAATTTATTAGAATCACAACAACTATCAAACGATCACTAGAAAGTTTTTTTTTCTACGGCACATTGTTCTTTTTTTGTGTGATGGGATGCACAATCAGTGGACCACTGAACACTTTTCTCTTTTTTTTTCTCTAAGAGATAGAGAGATGATAGAAATCTCAGGGAATTTTCTACATTCCTCCCCTCACACCTTGTTGAAAGTGAGGAGTCTTTGCCGGAGGGAGGGGATATAGTTTTACAGTGAAATAAAAAATTTTCCAAACCTACACAGCATCGCTTGAAACTTTCCATAAAAGACACCAAACTAACGAGGGAGGGTATAATCATTCAGAAAGAAAATCCTACATTCACACCCATTTTGCCTTACCTGGTGCGGTTGAATTTTATGTTGACGTGCATACGCAATGGCAGACTGATCTAGGATATCCCAGGATTTCTGGCGACGCGACAGGGGCATTCCCATCTGCAAAATCAGGAGAAAATTGCTTTAAAATCAGAGTTGATAAAACGTTGAACATTCAAATTTTATAGATTAGAGATAAAGATGAAAATTTCTTGAAATTTTCAAATTCAATTTTTCCAATTTTTTAATGAAGAAAATCACTTTTTACTCACACTTTGTGCCGATATGTTCGTTGTATCACTTATATCGTTGGGATTGGCCTCTCCGGGCCATCGTGACAGTGTGTGCTTGACATGACAACGTGAACGCACCTCCTCCGACACAGCTACAAGTGCCGTGAGGTAGGCCACACTATCTGGTGTCACCTCAAACTTATCTCTCCGCAGTGGTTTGGCAATAATTCCCAGCAACATGGTCAGCACACGAGAAGTTCGTGACACAGTGGTCGGTGTTGGATGCCGGAACCCTTTGAGAAGATGTCCAACCAGAGCAAAATGGAAATTACTCTTAAATGAAAGCCCCACAGCATGATCAAGCTGCTTAAAGTGCCATTCCAGCGGTTCTCGCGTTGCCATCATGGCATCCATTAAACTCTGTTTCTCAAACATATTTTGCGAATTCAGTGTGTGCAAATTTTGCTCCAGAAGAGCCAAGCCAGCAGCATAGAGGGTAATTTCATCCAGCTGCAGTACAGACACAGCAACCCAGAAGAGAGCTCGATGAATTGGCGATTCAGGTCGTAGAAGTGGTTGCAAGCGTGTTAAACACATAACTAAAGCTTCAATCAATGTGATATCCGTAAAGGATTCCAGAGCTTTCACGAGAATCCTCAGGAGTTGCTTTACATCCTGATCCGTGACACTCTTACTGATGCACCCGTACACAATGAGAGCTCTCGGCTGAAGAGCTGGATTGTAGCAGAAGGCGAAACTCTTCGCCAATGATGTCCATGTTTGGAGCCAATCGCAATCAGGAATATCCCTCATGCAGGCTTCCATTATCTCCAGCAGGGCGTCAGTTATGACTTCTAGCGATGGCAGGGCTAGGCGTTCCCTGTCCGACGGTGGAGCTTGTGAAACTCTCTCATTTCCAAGCCAACGATCATTGGGATGGCGACAGCTAGAACGGAAAGCTGTAACAGCGGCTGACTTCACCTTGCTAATGCCAAAAAGGAGGTAGAATTTCTGCAGGGAGAATTCATCGAGAGACAACCTGAGAACCCTCTGGGTTTCCTCTGCAAGAGATTACCCCCAAAAACAAAACCATTTAGCACTGAAAGAAACCCCTAAATGGCTAGAAAAAAAAAATTGTGAAATTGGACAGAACCTGAGAATGATGGCTTTGTACATGTACACAGGGAATGAATGATGTTGATGACCAAACCATGAGTGGAAGCACGCATTGACAGTGAACCCGTGCAAACCTGAAAACACGAAGAATTTCAACAAATCTACCCACAAAACAACACACGAATTGCGCAAAATACGAAACTCACCAAGAATGTTACAGTGTGGAATAGGTAGGGCAGATGCCGTGCCACATCCAGGCAGTTATTGAATGACAACATCAACAAATACCTCGCTAGGATGGCGATGTCGTCAAAAATTACATGTTGCTCCAGGAATTGAGTCGGGGAGTGACACGTTTTGTCCATTACCTGGCATTTTGTTGGGAAAAACGATCCCAAAAATTAATTTTTATACTTTAAAAATGTTTAAAATTATAAATTTTTTCTATAAGGAATTTTATTTATGAACCAGGGGTGTTTATTTGAATGAAAATATTCGGATTATTCGGATGATCCGCCAAAGAATTTAAAATATTCAGCAGATGAACATTTCTGTTTTTTTGTCTTAAATTGGTAGAGACTGAGGAGCAAAAGCCTAAAGAGTAGTTACTAAATTCTAGCCAAAGAAGTGAAATTCAATGTAGTACTTTATTTGCTAAATTTATTACTTTTCCCATTGTATTCAGTTAACTTTTTCAGCTAGCATTTACTATGTTTTTGACTAGAATTTAACTGTTTTTAGTACTTTTTTGGCTTGAATTTATTACTTAGACTATGTAATAAATTTAAGTAAAACTTTAATATAATTAAAAGTACTAAATTCAAGTCGAAAACATACTAAATTCTAAATGAAAAAGATCTAAATTCAATCGGAAAAAGTACTTACTAAATTTAAGGCGAATAAGTACTTTTAAGCTTAAAAAGTACTAAATGTAAACAGATCAAGTAGTAAATTCAAGCCAAAGAAGTACTAAACTTTAGCTGAAAATTAGAATATTCAGATCTTTGGAAATATTGTGATTATTCTCCATAATTTTCAGATTATTCGCCAAAACAGTCAAAATATTCGGCAGATAAGAACCTCTTGTTTATGAATCAAAACGTCGCTGTTGCAGGAATTTCTTGTTTTAATTGACTTAATTTTTCTTTCAACATCATTCAATTCAAATAAGAAATCAATAAAAAAAATCAAGATTTATGAACAAAAATCAAAAAAATATTTTAAAGAAAAATTTAATCCAAAATAATTTAATCTATATAATAAAGAAAGGTCTCTCTAAAATATGGTGTCTGTTCAGCTATGCATTTCTACACCGTTGGTCCGATCGTGATGAAATTTGGTACAGAGACTCCTGATACCAGGCGGTTTTTACCAACGACATTCATTTTCCCCCCAGAGCCCCCCTTCACATAGCCCCCATATAAAATTCATGCTTTTTTGACTACTTTTTGAATCTGGCGCCATAAATGTTGTGTGAAATTCACTTTTTCCCTTTGAAATATCTGTTGGAGGTTTTTGTGTGGCCCATCTACATAATAAAGAAAGGTCTCTCTAAAATTTCGTTCCTGTTCAGCTATGCATTTCTACACCGTTGGTCCGATCGTGATGAAATTTGGTACAGAGACTCCTGATACCAGGCGGTTTTTACCAACGACATTCATTTTCCCCCCAGAGCCCCCCTTCATATAGCCCCCATATAAAATTCATGTTTTTTTGGCTACTTTTTGAATCTGGCGCCATAAATGTTGTGTGAAATTCACTTTTTCCCTTTGAAATATCTGTTGGAGGTTTTTGTGTGGCCCATCTACATAATAAAGAAAGGTCTCTCTAAAATTTCGTTCCTGTTCAGCTATGCATTTCTACACCGTTGGTCCGATCGTGATGAAATTTGGTACAGAGACTCCTGATACCAGGCGGTTTTTACCAACGACATTCATTTTCCCCCCAGAGCCCCCCTTCATATAGCCCCCATATAAAATTCATGTTTTTTTGGCTACTTTTTGAATCTGGCGCCATAAATGTTGTGTGAAATTCACTTTTTCCCTTTGAAATATCTGTTGGAGGTTTTTGTGTGGCCCATCTACATAATAAAGAAAGGTCTCTCTAAAATTTCGTTCCTGTTCAGCTATGCATTTCTACACCGTTGGTCCGATCGTGATGAAATTTGGTACAGAGACTCCTGATACCAGGCGGTTTTTACCAACGACATTCATTTTCCCCCCAGAGCCCCCCTTCACATAGCCCCCATATAAAATTCATGTTTTTTTGGCTACTTTTTGAATCTGGCGCCATAAATGTTGTGTGAAATTCACTTTTTCCCTTTGAAATATCTGTTGGAGGTTTTTGTGTGGCCCATCTACATAATAAAGAAAGGTCTCTCTAAAATTTCGTTCCTGTTCAGCTATGCATTTCTACACCGTTGGTCCGATCGTGATGAAATTTGGTACAGAGACTCCTGATACCAGGCGGTTTTTACCAACGACATTCATTTTCCCCCCAGAGCCCCCCTTCACATAGCCCCCATATAAAATTCATGTTTTTTTGGCTACTTTTTGAATCTGGCGCCATAAATGTTGTGTGAAATTCACTTTTTCCCTTTGAAATATCTGTTGGAGGTTTTTGTGTGGCCCATCTACATAATAAAGAAAGGTCTCTCTAAAATTTCGTTCCTGTTCAGCTATGCATTTCTACACCGTTGGTCCGATCGTGATGAAATTTGGTACAGAGACTCCTGATACCAGGCGGTTTTTACCAACGACATTCATTTTCCCCCCAGAGCCCCCCTTCACATAGCCCCCATATAAAATTCATGTTTTTTTGGCTACTTTTTGAATCTGGCGCCATAAATGTTGTGTGAAATTCACTTTTTCCCTTTGAAATATCTGTTGGAGGTTTTTGTGTGGCCCATCTTCTACATAATAAAGAAAGGTCTCTCTAAAATTTCGTTCCTGTTCAGCTATGCATTTCTACACCGTTGGTCCGATCGTGATGAAATTTGGTACAGAGACTCCTGATACCAGGCGGTTTTTACCAACGACATTCATTTTCCCCCCAGAGCCCCCCTTCATATAGCCCCCATATAAAATTCATGTTTTTTTGGCTACTTTTTGAATCTGGCGCCATAAATGTTGTGTGAAATTCACTTTTTCCCTTTGAAATATCTGTTGGAGGTTTTTGTGTGGCCCATCTACATAATAAAGAAAGGTCTCTCTAAAATTTCGTTCCTGTTCAGCTATGCATTTCTACACCGTTGGTCCGATCGTGATGAAATTTGGTACAGAGACTCCTGATACCAGGCGGTTTTTACCAACGACATTCATTTTCCCCCCAGAGCCCCCCTTCACATAGCCCCCATATAAAATTCATGTTTTTTTGGCTACTTTTTGAATCTGGCGCCATAAATGTTGTGTGAAATTCACTTTTTCCCTTTGAAATATCTGTTGGAGGTTTTTGTGTGGCCCATCTACATAATAAAGAAAGGTCTCTCTAAAATTTCGTTCCTGTTCAGCTATGCATTTCTACACCGTTGGTCCGATCGTGATGAAATTTGGTACAGAGACTCCTGATACCAGGCGGTTTTTACCAACGACATTCATTTTCCCCCCAGAGCCCCCCTTCATATAGCCCCCATATAAAATTCATGTTTTTTTGGCTACTTTTTGAATCTGGCGCCATAAATGTTGTGTGAAATTCACTTTTTCCCTTTGAAATATCTGTTGGAGGTTTTTGTGTGGCCCATCTACATAATAAAGAAAGGTCTCTCTAAAATTTCGTTCCTGTTCAGCTATGCATTTCTACACCGTTGGTCCGATCGTGATGAAATTTGGTACAGAGACTCCTGATACCAGGCGGTTTTTACCAACGACATTCATTTTCCCCCCAGAGCCCCCCTTCACATAGCCCCCATATAAAATTCATGTTTTTTTGGCTACTTTTTGAATCTGGCGCCATAAATGTTGTGTGAAATTCACTTTTTCCCTTTGAAATATCTGTTGGAGGTTTTTGTGTGGCCCATCTACATAATAAAGAAAGGTCTCTCTAAAATTTCGTTCCTGTTCAGCTATGCATTTCTACACCGTTGGTCCGATCGTGATGAAATTTGGTACAGAGACTCCTGATACCAGGCGGTTTTTACCAACGACATTCATTTTCCCCCCAGAGCCCCCCTTCATATAGCCCCCATATAAAATTCATGTTTTTTTGGCTACTTTTTGAATCTGGCGCCATAAATGTTGTGTGAAATTCACTTTTTCCCTTTGAAATATCTGTTGGAGGTTTTTGTGTGGCCCATCTACATAATAAAGAAAGGTCTCTCTAAAATTTCGTTCCTGTTCAGCTATGCATTTCTACACCGTTGGTCCGATCGTGATGAAATTTGGTACAGAGACTCCTGATACCAGGCGGTTTTTACCAACGACATTCATTTTCCCCCCAGAGCCCCCCTTCACATAGCCCCCATATAAAATTCATGTTTTTTTGGCTACTTTTTGAATCTGGCGCCATAAATGTTGTGTGAAATTCACTTTTTCCCTTTGAAATATCTGTTGGAGGTTTTTGTGTGGCCCATCTACATAATAAAGAAAGGTCTCTCTAAAATTTCGTTCCTGTTCAGCTATGCATTTCTACACCGTTGGTCCGATCGTGATGAAATTTGGTACAGAGACTCCTGATACCAGGCGGTTTTTACCAACGACATTCATTTTCCCCCCAGAGCCCCCCTTCACATAGCCCCCATATAAAATTCATGTTTTTTTGGCTACTTTTTGAATCTGGCGCCATAAATGTTGTGTGAAATTCACTTTTTCCCTTTGAAATATCTGTTGGAGGTTTTTGTGTGGCCCATCTACATAATAAAGAAAGGTCTCTCTAAAATTTCGTTCCTGTTCAGCTATGCATTTCTACACCGTTGGTCCGATCGTGATGAAATTTGGTACAGAGACTCCTGATACCAGGCGGTTTTTACCAACGACATTCATTTTCCCCCCAGAGCCCCCCTTCACATAGCCCCCATATAAAATTCATGTTTTTTTGGCTACTTTTTGAATCTGGCGCCATAAATGTTGTGTGAAATTCACTTTTTCCCTTTGAAATATCTGTTGGAGGTTTTTGTGTGGCCCATCTACATAATAAAGAAAGGTCTCTCTAAAATTTCGTTCCTGTTCAGCTATGCATTTCTACACCGTTGGTCCGATCGTGATGAAATTTGGTACAGAGACTCCTGATACCAGGCGGTTTTTACCAACGACATTCATTTTCCCCCCAGAGCCCCCCTTCACATAGCCCCCATATAAAATTCATGTTTTTTTGGCTACTTTTTGAATCTGGCGCCATAAATGTTGTGTGAAATTCACTTTTTCCCTTTGAAATATCTGTTGGAGGTTTTTGTGTGGCCCATCTACATAATAAAGAAAGGTCTCTCTAAAATTTCGTTCCTGTTCAGCTATGCATTTCTACACCGTTGGTCCGATCGTGATGAAATTTGGTACAGAGACTCCTGATACCAGGCGGTTTTTACCAACGACATTCATTTTCCCCCCAGAGCCCCCCTTCACATAGCCCCCATATAAAATTCATGCTTTTTTGACTACTTTTTGAATCTGGCGCCATAAATGTTGTGTGAAATTCACTTTTTCCCTTTGAAATATCTGTTGGAGGTTTTTGTGTGGCCCATCTACATAATAAAGAAAGGTCTCTCTAAAATTTCGTTCCTGTTCAGCTATGCATTTCTACACCGTTGGTCCGATCGTGATGAAATTTGGTACAGAGACTCCTGATACCAGGCGGTTTTTACCAACGACATTCATTTTCCCCCCAGAGCCCCCCTTCACATAGCCCCCATATAAAATTCATGTTTTTTTGGCTACTTTTTGAATCTGGCGCCATAAATGTTGTGTGAAATTCACTTTTTCCCTTTGAAATATCTGTTGGAGGTTTTTGTGTGGCCCATCTTCTACATAATAAAGAAAGGTCTCTCTAAAATTTCGTTCCTGTTCAGCTATGCATTTCTACACCGTTGGTCCGATCGTGATGAAATTTGGTACAGAGACTCCTGATACCAGGCGGTTTTTACCAACGACATTCATTTTCCCCCCAGAGCCCCCCTTCATATAGCCCCCATATAAAATTCATGCTTTTTTGACTACTTTTTGAATCTGGCGCCATAAATGTTGTGTGAAATTCACTTTTTCCCTTTGAAATATCTGTTGGAGGTTTTTGTGTGGCCCATCTACATAATAAAGAAAGGTCTCTCTAAAATTTCGTTCCTGTTCAGCTATGCATTTCTACACCGTTGGTCCGATCGTGATGAAATTTGGTACAGAGACTCCTGATACCAGGCGGTTTTTACCAACGACATTCATTTTCCCCCCAGAGCCCCCCTTCACATAGCCCCCATATAAAATTCATGTTTTTTTGGCTACTTTTTGAATCTGGCGCCATAAATGTTGTGTGAAATTCACTTTTTCCCTTTGAAATATCTGTTGGAGGTTTTTGTGTGGCCCATCTTCTACATAATAAAGAAAGGTCTCTCTAAAATTTCGTTCCTGTTCAGCTATGCATTTCTACACCGTTGGTCCGATCGTGATGAAATTTGGTACAGAGACTCCTGATACCAGGCGGTTTTTACCAACGACATTCATTTTCCCCCCAGAGCCCCCCTTCATATAGCCCCCATATAAAATTCATGTTTTTTTGGCTACTTTTTGAATCTGGCGCCATAAATGTTGTGTGAAATTCACTTTTTCCCTTTGAAATATCTGTTGGAGGTTTTTGTGTGGCCCATCTACATAATAAAGAAAGGTCTCTCTAAAATTTCGTTCCTGTTCAGCTATGCATTTCTACACCGTTGGTCCGATCGTGATGAAATTTGGTACAGAGACTACTGATACCAGGCGATTGTTACCAACGAATACATTTTCTATTGGACTTTTTTCATCTCAATTATTTTCTCTATATAAAATTTGCGCGAAGCGCAACAAATCCCCGCGAAGCGGGGCGAGGTAAATTGGAGCGAAGCGACAATTTACCTCGTCTATAATATTCAACTCTGATTAAAACACAAAAAATAGAGAAAGAATTTCAAACTCACCCGACAGAGCCTCCCGATGACTTTCTTAGCCACCAATTGGACATTAGCAGAAGCCAAGGCGACCGCTGTGTCCGCCATTATCTCCACTTGAGGTGATCCCAGCCCAGAACTCACGGATTTGTGAATAAAATTATCCAAAACCATGTCAATGAGCTCCGGAATCTGCCCGATGGATCCCCAAATCTTGGCCTGAATCGACGGATACATCTCCTTCTGCTCAATGGTGAGATTAATTAGCTTCTCGAGGATTTGGGAAACTTTCTGCTTTTTCGATTCATCGGATGCCTTGCAGAAGCGCACGAGATTCTTCAACCACGGCGTCATGTACTCCAAGCAGAGATGCTTCAACTCAATTGTACTCCTCTGGAAACCTTGGATGCACTCCTCGAGGAATTCCAGCGTGAGATGGGGTTCATTGTTGGCCAACTTCTCACTCACGGACTTGATGAAGATCGTATTGTTTGAGGGAATGCACAACCCTTGAGTTTCTAGGAGTTGCCCTTCGATCTTCAGGTCAAATGTTGCCGTGAGGGCGCAAAGCTGATTGTAGGCCGCTGTCCGGAGATTAGGATCGGATGACCCGAGATTCAGTAGTGCCATATTGAGGAGTGTTCCGGGAACGTCTTTGGGGCGAATTTTCTGATGAACCGTCACCGAATCCGGCTGACTCAGTTCCCAGCGATTGCGTATGTGAATGATGGCCTGCACGATGTTATCGCAGTCATTGTGAATGAAGCTCAACTGCCCACTCTCATTGGCAATGGACAGGGTGAATTGATTATCATCCACGAGGCAAACTTCCTCAATTTCCGACGCATAGTACACATCATTGAGGAGCACTGAATGCGCCAAGACCTTCGTCTTTTCCGCCGAGGTGATCTGTAGGGCCGTTGGACCCACCTTGATGGCGACTTTGGTGTCTTTGTGACTCAATTTGAGGGCATTGTTGAACACTTTGAGATCCTCATCGAGTGACAACGTCGCCCCGGGCAGTTTCTGATGATCAATGTCAATGTACTCGGCTAATTTTTGCGGAGAATCCAGGAAGTAGAGCTTCTTATTCCCCTTCAGTGGCGCGAGGATCCTATCGTGGAATTTCGTATATTCCCGCACCCAGGAATTGCAGTTGTAAATGTAAACGCGCACGACATTCTCATAGGCCACCTCCGGAAGGACATAAAACCACTTCTGGAGGAATTCCGTGCGGAAACGATTATCCGAACAGGTGTGCGTAAAATCAATCACCACGTCAAAGGCGGAGTGGCAGAAGGGCTTCAATGTGAGGATTACATGATAAATTAGGAGATCTCCATTTGTCTCCCCAATCCTGGAAGATAAAACGTCCGTAAATTATATTTTTTCTTATTTATTCGTCACGATAGAGAAGATCTTCTCTAGCTTAGAGAAAAATGAGCAATTTGAAGTTTTTACACTCTTTGAATACACTTTTCTTCCCGGAAAGTGCTATAAGTGGCTGGAATTTGTGCAGTGATCCTGCCCATTGCATCAGGAAGTTTCTAAAGGATATTAGGAACCTCCTTTCAACACAAGGCTGATCCTTGATTTCATTTAGGGATCAAAATCTGAATGGACAGATTTCTGTCAAAAAATTAAATCAAGGATCAGCCGGGTGTTGGAAAGGATGTTCCTAAGATCCTTTAGAAACTTCCTGATGTAATGGGCAAGATGCCAGCACAAATTCCAGCCACTTATAGCACTTTCCGGGAAGAAAAGTGTATTCAAAAAGTCTAAAAACTTCAAGTTATTAGAGAAATGATAAAAAATAATTTAATTTTCCAAGGATTGATGGAAGTTCCTGGATAGTTTCCTGTCCAGAAGCTTCAGGAATAAAAGAAATTCTCTTCGGGACTTACTTGTATCTCCTGGCGATGTAGTAAAAGACAGGATGGTTGTCCTTATTTGTTCCAGCTTGATAGAAGATATTCATTGACTTGAGAGTCTTAAATTCCTCCTTCTCGTGCATTTGATGCTTCACCATGATTTCCTCAAAATTCGTCGATGACATATCAATTGAACTCCATCGTGCGTAGGAAGAAAACAGCAAACTGCAAAGAGAAATCTGTTTAATCCTCCCCTGACTAGAGCAACAAGAAATCTTTGTAATTACTGAGAATCAATGGGTTTGTGCTCCGGAGGTCCCAAATAAGCCAAAAGTGTTGCCATTTTATCGAATGGCCTCCTTCCCACGGCTTTGTGATCCCGACTACTCGACAGGTAATCCCCAATCCTCTCCTGATGCGTCCACAGTAGCCGATGAAGTGCCAAAACATTCGCATCTGAGATAAAACTCATACTGTGCGACGTCTGATCAACTGTCTCGCAATCTGAGGCAATTTGAATGAAGAACCTTCGTCCTGTCTCAAAGTTCGCCCTGAGAAGATCATTGAAACACAGCATATGCTGCTCCTTGGAGAACTCCACGTGATTGGCGATATTCTGCAGAATCTTGGACATCAGCATCAGTCCTCGTTTAACGGAAATTGGCACCTGTTTACCCACAATTCCCAACTCTTGTGGCGAAACAATGGCTGGATTGATGAATCTCAGGAAGATCACCGTCCCCACGGCCCCAATATTATTCTGCAGAACATTTGGGAATCTCTTACTCAACACCTGATACAGGCAGTGACACATGGACCTCAGCTGCGGTGGGAATCTCTCCGCTGAATTGATTATTGCATCGAATACTTTCTGCGTGAGAATTGTGAGATTCTTCCGATTTTGCTCAATGTCCTCATTGGGCTCTAGCCTGGCTGGATCTACTTCAAAACTTGCCGTGTGTTCCTCCAGGAGGGGCCTTATCAGTGGCTCCAGGAGACTCTGAAGGTAGCTTGAACCGTAGATCTAGAGAAACAGAGGAAATTATTAAGAAAATCTTCTGATTAGAAGCTTCCGGAATAATCTTCCTCACCTTGAAGCAAAAAGCCATGATTTTGCTTCCAAGGGAATTCCCCCGGAAGAGCGTCTGCATGCAATCGGACACCTCAACTTCCCGGTAGAACATATTCCACAGCAATGGCGAGAGGAGATGTTTGGCATCAAAGAGCGTCACGAGAACTCTCGCCAGCTCATCCATTTGCAGCGTTGTTACCACATTGGCCAGAGCCATGGCAATTGGGAGCTCCCCTTTGTCACTTATCATTGTAACCAGCTGTACGAGCTGTTCAAATCGATCTGCCAGCACAGTCTCAGCCAATGTATCGAATTCCGTGCCCTGCTGCAGGATCTGCGTTAGAACTTCCATAAAAGCCGCCCGGGTCTGCAAATCCGGATTGTAGCCCAAATCAATGGAGTGCATGAGCCCGGAATCAATATTGGCACTCAGGAGATTCGACATGGCTTGAATTGTTGCATTCCGCAGGGTACGAAGCTTCCCTGCTGCCATCCGGGGACGTGGTGGAAGTGGTGGATTCGTTGGATCTTTCTCCCCCTCAACTGTGTCCACACAATCACTCAACAAATTCATAAAGAGCGTGAAATACTTGAGGAAGAGCGCACTCTTGGCATCCATGAGATCCCCCCGATCAGACTCCTCAGGTTGCAGCGGAAGTCCCCGCAGGAGAGCTGCCACGGCTTCCATGCACGCCTGATCGAGATCTCGTGTAATTATCGTAACATCTCCCGAACTGGGAGGAGCAATCTGATGCGATGTGCCCATCACCCAGTCCGTCAGGTACTCAACAAGCTTATTCCGGAACTTCATCTCCTGCCGGAAAGCCAAATCATCCCGCCGCTTCATCATCACCTCCACCAGCTGGCAGAGTTTTGTCTTGATGTGAATGGCATGAACTGTCATATCCAAGTGCCGGACATACCGCACAATACCCAACATCATCCCCTCAATACTCGTCACACAGAGGTGCTCATTGGGCGATGGCTGATCATTCTGATCCTTCTCCTTCTTCCCATCCAGGATACTCTTCATGATGTAGATGCTGTGCTCAATGAATTGCGTATTAATATCCGTCACAATCACCTGGCCCTGCTGATCGAAGAACTTCTCCACAATTGATCGAATCTGCTCGAAGAGAATCGGATACAGCTGCGGTGTCATCTGCTGCCCAATCAACTCCTTCACGTGCTTCTGTATCTGCTGCCCAAACTTCTCATTATTACACACCAGCAGACGCAGCAATTGCCCAATGAATTGCGTCACAGGACAAAAGAGATTCTCCTGCGTTGACTTCTCACTCTTCTCATGCTCCTTCTTCTGCTCATCCTTTGAATTTGCCGCTGCAGACGTTGATGGCTGAGTACTGGGATGCAGGGAACCCCTTCCGGAGCTCGTGGAACTCGACAGGGATGACGTGGAGTGCGCAAGAGAGGTCATTGAGCAATTTGTCTGCGATGTTTTATTTATTCGCGACAACTTCACATTATTATTCTCCAGCTGATTCTGAGCCGTCGATTTGAGGCAGACCCCACCAATGGTCAGGAGGAACTATTTGCCCATTCCAACAAAAAGGAAAAAGTCATCAAAAGGACTTTTCAATGAAAATTCCCTCTCAATGAAGCATAGAAGAAAATAAAGGAGTGGAAATGTTCTCACACCACCCCCGTTCGACGCTACATTTGATTCATTCATTAATGAAACTCCAACAATGAAATAAGCGCATCAATGGTCAGAAGTGGAGGGAAATTGAGAGGTAATTCACACACATACGGAGCGTTAATTTATTGATTTGTAGCCAAAGAGACGGAATGATTTAATTTCTATCATTGAGACGATATTTCCGGAAGGATTCTATACTAAAGCAGATGTGAAGAGGATTTTCAGGGAAAAAAATAAAAAGAAAGAACAAAAGACAGGGGGCGTAGCCAGGGAGGGATTTTGGGTATACCCATGACCTCTTAAAGATGGGACAATTCATGTTCTTTATAAAAAGAAAGAAAAACAAATCAAGAAAGTCAAATGAAATTAATTATTGATACAGGCTTAAAATTAGAGGAAAAACTGATTTTTCAGATGTTAAAAAATCGTCAAACGTTAAAAAATTAAATAGAAATAGAAAACGGAACGTCAATCGTTAGAATGAAATGTCAAAGTTAAAAATGCAATTAAGTAAAGCAGAATGTGAGAAAGTATCGACTATTGAAAAGAAAAATGTTCTACGTTAGTAAAGAAATGTCAAAGTTAGAAAAGAAAACATTAACAGTTGAAAAAAAGAAATTATATGAAGTTAGAAAAGGAACGTCAAACGTTAGAATTTAATGGTCAAACATTAGACTTTTCTTAATGTTTAATGTTAGAAAAAATATAAAACATCGGAGAAAATGTTAAACTTTAGAAAATTAAACATTAGAAAAGAAATGTCAAAAATATGAAAATAAACGTCAAACATAACAAATGAAACATTGAACTTTATCAAAAAAAAAAAACGTTAAACGATAAATTGAAACGACAAACGTTATAAATGTCAAATTTTAACGTCAAACGTTAGAATTTCATAAACAAATTGTCAAAAACTGTAGATAAAAACTGATTTGAGTTAATAATGATTTAATGTTTCTTTTAGAAACTCCAATGTTTTTGTTATGTTTGACATTTCCTTTTCAATTTTTGACATTTCTTTTCTAATATTTGACAAATTATTTTCTAAAGTTTAACATTTTCTCCAACGTTTAATATTTTATCAAACAAGAAACGTTTCTTTTTCACTGTTTGACGATTAAATTCTAACGTTTGACGGCTCTATTCTAAATTTTTGATATTTCTTTTTTCAACTGTTAACGTTTCTTTTCTAACTTTGACATTTCTTCACTCACTTATCTTAAATCTTTATCCTGTTTTTCATAAATCTTTCAATTTTCAAGACGTTTATTCTAATCTGATCTATTCGTCTAAACACCCCATTCAATAGGTCTCTGGCTACGCACCTGGCTAAAAACAAAAGGGCTAAAATATGAGTTCAAAGCTATTTTTTTCCCTTTGAAAATAATTAATTTATTGTTTTATTTAATAATTTGAAAAAAGAAATTATTGGAAATTTTTTTAATCTCTTTAAAATCTTTTGAATGTTACTCACCCAGGTCATGTTGGCCCACTCTGTGATTTGCTCATCGAGATCATGCTCCGTACTCTGATGACTCGCCCTGCGCTTTCCCATTCCTCTGTGAAACATCTCCGCCTGCCCATCTTCCGTCTTGCCTTTTGGATATGTCTGCAGGAGCTTACTCTGTGCCTCCCAACAACGGTAGGTCTCCTCCCACGCAGGCTGAACCCCATTGGCGCAGTGCTCAATCTTCCGGAGGAGACAGAAGATGTGCTTTTGCAGCGCCACGCGTCCCTGTGTGTGGTCAAAGAAGCAAAACTTGGACTCTGTGCCGGATGTGGTGAGAGCACTCGAGGCCACAGTTAGTTCCTGGAAGAGGTGATAATTTGGCAGAATAGTCGTCACAGTGAGCTCATCGCTTCCCGAACGAATCTCCGCTTCCTCACAGAGTAGCCCAAAGCACGACAGGGATGTGATAATTGAGTCCAAGTCCACTGACCACAAGTACGTGAAGAAGACAACTTCGAGCTTTATATTTGCATGCTTGCAAATGGCAATTTGACTGCCAACATTTGCATAGTCCTTGTGCCGCTGCAGGAAGGTATTTCGACAGATTAGGATCTCTCGCATCCATTTCAGCACGTCCGCATAGTTGGCAATTTGATGTTGGATCAGCTTCTGTGAGATTGAGAAGAGAACTTGCGAACTGACATCCCAGAAGGTATTAATGGGCGCTTCGGGGTTCCAAACTTCAATTTTATCCGGAGAATGGAGCGCCAGGAGTGCCTCCATGGCTTCTTGTGCCACATCGGGCATCGTTGGTTGGTGCACGAGACTCACGAGGCCATTGATGAGCTCCAACGTGCTACTCTGCACCTCATGCCCAGCCTTCCCGAGGCTATTCAGCAGCAGCATCGGGTCAGCATGGATGAGACGTACAAGGAGAAGGAGAAGAGCTTTGTGCGCTGGACCCTCTTCGGGGCGGGTTAATCTACTCTGTGCGTCTTTGGATTTCAGCGTAAGCGACGTGATCATTCGCAGGGGGGTGTGTGCAATGTACCCCTGTGTGGCTTTATTGAGTGTATCCGTAAAGAGAGCCCGTAGCTCACCCGATCGTGCGTAGACCAAGTCAATTTGTGGCCACCACGGAAGGCGGGGCTGAGTAACGATTCTTTAAATGAACAAATTTGTTTTGTTTTGATTAATTTTCATGAGTTTTTGGTTAAGAGATTAAGAAATTGGGGTTTAAATTAACTTTGCATCGAGCCCACACCCGGGTGTGACGCAAAAGACAAATTAGCCAATAAGAACGCTCTGAATGATTTTATCAGCCAATCAGAGAGCCGCAAATTCTTCTTCTTATTCATTTATCTTTCATTTAGGTACTGAATTAATTATAGATATTCCTAAAGGTTGGGCTTCAGTGCAAGACTGGATTAAATAGGATGTGGAAGAGCTTCGATTTAACCCTTTCAGATCCATTGGGTCATACGCTGATTCAAAGGCTCAATTTTGAAAATATTGGAGTCTAAATTAGTACAAGACTATGTTTTTACAATCCCTGATCATTTTATGACCGTAAAAGGACATCCCCAATGACTCACAAAATGTCTTATTTGACCTCAAAGGAACCCAAAAAAAATTTATTTAGTTCAATCAACTCGCTAGATTGATCGCGGCCATGAAAGGGTTCAGAGATCACGAAATATGTGTTTTTTTATTTTCTAAACTAAATGGGATTTTCCTTTAAAAAGATTTGACAATATTACACGTTTAACTTAACTTTGCATCGAGCCCACACCCGGTTTTGACGTAAAGGACAAATTAGCCAATAAGAACGCTCTGAATGATTTTATCAGCCAATCAGAGAGCCGCAAATTCTTCTTCTTATTCATTTATATTTCATTTGCTGAATTAATTAGAAATTTACGACGTCGCATGTTCGTTCAATGGCTTCGATGCCTTCTATGAAAAAATGTATGAAAAATTTTTCAAACGCATTTTCTGAAATGAGCATACGTTTTAGAGCATGCACGTAAATATTAAAAAATTTCTTATATTTTTATGAATCAAATGGTGCAAAATTTGACTAGTCCGTAATTATTTAAAAGTTTGGGGTCATTTTCCGCTAATTCTACTGGGTTATAAAGGTGGGGCTTCAGTGCAAGGCTGAATTAAATAGAATTCAATTTAAGTGACCTTCCCCTTAAAAATTCCTACAAACAAATACAAAAAAAATTAAGGAAAAGAGAGAGATTTCTTACTTGAGGAGAGAGCTGATGATGACAAAATGATAGGCAGAATGCGATGAGAGACTGAGACACACCTTCAGTGCTTCGTTGTTGTGCGGTTTAATGCGGAAACAGGAGACCCAGCAGTCAATCATGAGGTCGATATCCTGAAAACTGTAGCCCTGTCCGCGTAAAAATGGTTTCGATGGGTTGAAGAGTAAAGCCTGCAAAGGAAGAAAAATGAGTCAGAACGTCCAGAGAAATCTTCCGCCGGAAAATCTTTCACCTTGAGATCGTTGATGACGCTCTGAACGAGCTGAAAGATCACATTATTGGAGTCTGCAATGTTGATGTATGTGGATGCTTTGCAGAGTTTCACGCAGGCAATAGCTGCAGATTCAGTGAGTTGCTTTGACGATGCATGGGAGCCCAGACCCTTCTTGATTCCCTCAACGAAATGCCTCTTCTTGAGGTGACACACCGAACACGGAGCCCCCGAATCGGCATTGACAATCTCCTCGAGGACTTTGGGGCAGAGAATAAGGAGGAGAATCTGCAGTGGCCACACAGCTGAGCGACTCTTCTTGTTCTCCGCATACAAGTCGAGAATGTCAAAAAGTTGCTCACAGCACTTGGACAGCTCATCATTGGGATTGCGCTGGAGTTCGGCAAATTCATGCGGGTGGAATTCAATCCACGTCCACATGGCCTTCTCGAGGGAATTCAGGAGAATAAGGTGGGCTGACTTCTTCAAGAGTCGGAACTTGAGGAGTGTCTCCGTGAGGAGTTTTGTGAGACGAATAACATCCAAATCAATGTGCTGAATCAGCTCAATGTCACTGTAATCGGGATTCTCTTCGGAGCACGCACTCAGCTCCTGGAGACGCGCTGAGATACGATTGAACACAGCACTGAAGTGATTCTGGGACAGTGCAAAGAGTACCTTCGACGCCAGGGCCTTCAGCGAAGTGGCATTTGGGTTATTCTCACTCTGAACATCGATAAATTGGCAAATCTCTCGCAGGAGGAGCTTCACGTTCATCGCCTCGTCGTAGCGGGCGGTATCTTTGGTCTGACTCGAGAGGCATCGCTCCAGAGTTGTGAGGATTATAATGAGGGAATCGTAGCAATACTTCTCCGTGTGCTCCTGCCGATTCTGTGGGTTCTGGAACGTGTCATTCACACGCTGGAGCATCTTCGTGAGCCCGGAGATGACTAAACTGAAGCGATAGCGGGAAATTGGGATGAGGTACGCCATCGTCTGGTCCAGTGTCATTCGTGACTGTGCCATTTGGCTGGTATTTGTCCCAATCATTCGGTATGGCAGCTGGGAAAGGCACAAAAGAGTGGAAAATTAAATTTTCCCACAACGTCCATTCATAAAATTTTTGCTTCAGCGCGCCTTTCATTCATAAATGCCCCTCCCCAGATGAAAAAAATCAAAACAATGCTCCATCTCGCTCGCACACACACAGAACTCTCCCCTTTTTCCCGCATATTTCGACACTTTTCACGCACTTTATGCATTCCCTGCGTGTCACGTGAACGAATATTCACTACAAAGTCCTTAAATTCACGAATTTGAGGGAGAATTGTGGATTTTTCACACGGGCCAAAATTATTGATTTTTTCTGGGTGAGCCCCAAAGGGAGCTTATTTGCCCCATTTCCACCTTACCTGCTCCTCGAAACGCATCAGCAGTGAATTAGCCCACTCCCCGGGCTTCTGGGTCGCCATCGTGGTGTATTTTCACAGCAGAAAATGCCTGATTTTCACTCAATTTTCCCGAAAAATCACAAACGACACAATTTCCCACACACACACATTCACTGCCTGCAAGAAAACCTGCAGATTTCTCCTGTTGCACCACCAAAAAGGAATTTCCACCGCCACCACGCGGGAGATTTGAAAAACATTCCGGATTTTCTTTCATTTTAACTCAACGAGGGAATGATTCACTGTAAATTCATTGAGAATGGAAAGAAAAACTTTCTGTGAAAATCCTGGAAGGGATGAAAATGCTGAGACATTCGTAAAAATTAGTTAATTTTCCGATTTTTTGTAGGAAGCCGGTGTCTGCAGTTTCAGCGGAAGAGTTTGCAGTCTATCCCTGCAGATTCTTCCCTCTGGGGAATTTGAAGACTTCCCGCCGCCACTAAAAATCAGCACAGTGTCCTCCATCGAGCCACGTGTTTTTAAAGTTTTCAAAACATTCCAAAAATTTTCAGCAAAAAGTGAATTTTCTCGAATTTTATCGATTTTAAAGGCAGAATTCTCAGATAAATTGCAATGGGAAGAACAAAGAAATCCCCCATGAAGAGAATGGAGACATCTCAGGAAGAAAATACGGAGAAAATGGTCACAGAAGCTACAAGTTGGTGGAACTTCTCTTCGACGATTTGCTAAGATTTTTATTTTTTTGAATTATCATTGATTTTGTAGGTAATCCTCCAGTGGAGAGTAGTTCCTCAGACAGCAAAACAACAGATAAATCCGCCACAGGAAAGAAAAAGGCTGCTGCTTCCCTTCCCCGAGGAATTCCAAAGAGTGGAAGAGTGTGGAAGACTCAGAAGCAAAAGTAAGAAGAATTTTATTAAATAAATCCTCTTTGGGATGATTTCTGGTTAATTAGGGGTAACTGGGGCAAAATGGTGAAAGTGCAAGGGTTTCGAAAATAGTCTGAAAATGAATTTTCCCGTTAAGTTAGAGAGAAATCGTCCAAGACAAAGTTGTAGCCCGGAAAATTTGCTATAAGATAGTTGTCATGGGAAAACTCAAATATTTCCACGAAACTCATGAAAATTATCTCCCAAAAATTCTCAATTTTACCCCAGGGGCTGTATTCTCTAAGAGTGAAAAACTCCCGTGATAAATTCCCGAAGGCTTTTTGCAGGGAAAATGTGTGGAAAACTTCACGTGAGCATGATTCTTCAAGAAAGAAAATTGTAATGCATCCGTGATAAACTCCCGTAAGATTTTCCCGGTTTTCACGTTTCTTTTAAAGCGCTAAAACTTTCAGGAGTTTATCACGGGAATTTTTCACTTTCAGAGAATTCATGCCCAGGTTTCCCTAATCCTTGAAAAAAAATTCTCTTAGGTTCTCAACAATCAAGAAATCCCTCAATAGGGGTTCATTTGAGAAGAAGGAACAACTGAGGCAGGAAATAAAGCAAATCAAGGAACTCTCACGATCAATCAAGGAGCAAAAGAAGCAGGAGAAGGAGCAACTGAAGCAGAGACGTGAGGAGAATGAAAGGCGAAAGCTGGAGAATCAGCAAAAGTCCGAAATTGTTCAGATTATCAAAAACCCCGCAAAGTTGAAGAGGATCCGGAAGAAGCAGCTGAGAATGATTGAAAAGCGTGATTTGAGCAAAGTTAAGGCCATTTAATAAAGAACACAGAAACAGACTTAAAAAAAAACATTCTACTCAAACTGAAAGTCCGGTGGGATATCAGGTATGGCGTCAAAGAGGGGATTCAGGAGGAGTTGAAAGTCTTTTCGATGAATTTCCAGCAAATGCTGCTGCACCATTGCCCAATCAAAATCACAATCGGGGTCTGTTAGGCGGAAAAATCCCTCCGGAAGCATTCCCTGCTTGAGACTCTTGAACGGCGCAATGGGTGCGAGTGATGCAACATTCCCAATAACGATACATTTGTGCTTTGCCCGCGTCAGAGCAACAGCAAAGCGCTCATTGCTTCCCATAATCCTCTCATCCACTGCGCAGACGTGATTGGTGTTGTTGCAATTTGTCACGCACGAGTAGATGATGACACTCTTCTCACGCCCTTGGTACTGATCCACCGTATTCACCTCCACACCCTCCGGCATCCCGAACATTTCACAAAACTTCCCCATTAGTTGCTGCAGGAGTGTTACTTGAGCCCTAAAAGGGGCAATGATCCCTATGTCACGCCCCTGAATTCCCAGCTCAGTCATTGCCCGGACAATGTACAAGCATACGGCGGCTTCGCAGATGTTGGAACTCACGTGGGCGCCGCTCTGATGTTCTTCCGGAAATACGTCAATCATGAAGTTTTTCTCAATCTTACTCCCAGGATCAATGCTTATCTGCTTGCTGTACTCTGCATTAAGCTTCGCCGTGTTCCCTGTGTCCAGGAGGACAAAGGCACCCGAAAGATCCGTTCGGAGGATCCCATAGAGCCACTTATTGGGGCAATTCTCCTCACTGAAATTCACATCCTGCGCATACTGAATCACACTGCGTGCCACAGTGCTGGTGGCACACTTTAGGCGTCCTTCGTAGGCCAAATTATTGGCCACATCTGTGATTGTTGCATTCATGCGGTACTGGATGCTGTAGAATATGCGTGGAAACTTGATTAATTAGCAAAAGAAAGAATTTTTTTCAAGATATTTTTGGATCATTTAGCGATGTCGTCATCAAAGCTATTTTGGAATTATCGCAATAAAAAAATAGTTGTTTGACTCACCTCAGTGTGGCTGTATTGAGTGGACCCTGGAGGCGCTTGAAGAGACTCTCCCCACCACCCAGATCAACAGCATGATCGGATTTCATGAGTGGCGGCAATTGATTGGGATCCCCAACAAGGAGGAATTTCTTCGCAGCCAGCAATGGCCGGAGGACAGTTGGCTGAAAGACCTGCGTTGCTTCGTCCACAATGCACAGATCAAATTCCTTCTGCACGAGAAGGGGATGATTGCTTCCCATGCACGTTACCCCAACAACACTGCATTGCTCGTAGATTTCATTCAAATCATCCAACGTGGTGCAATTTTGCGTCAAAGAAGCCTCCGTGTAGTCCCTAAGCTCCGGGGAGATGCGTGATGTTGATCCCAGACGCATAAACTTCACCCCATACGGGATGAGACGTACCAGGAAGTTATCAACGGCAGCATTGGTGTGACTAGTAATGAGCACAGATTTCCCCTTGCAGTGATAATAGCGGACAATGGCAACGATTGTTTGAGTCTTTCCCGTCCCAGGAAGTCCCTCGAGAAGCATGTACTCCTTGAGATGCTCAAACTTCAGGACTGCATTCATCTGATCAAAGTTCAAACTCCTAAAAGATTCGTGAAGGATTCTCTCACCCCCCTCAGTGGGTGTGTCAAAACTCGGTGTGATTCTATCCACAATCAAACTTCTCAACGAATTAATCTTCTCCGTATTCTCCAGCAATGCTCCCAAATTGGTCAGGTCAAAAGTCATCTTCATATTACTCTCATAGCGATCAATGTGAAATACTTCGTTGCTGTAGTGCTGCTGCAAATCTCTCTCAAGCGACAGAGTAATGCTCTGAGATTCAATTGAGAGCACCGTTCCCGTGGCCACGGCAATCCTCCTAGTTGTGCTCACAATTAGGTAATCCCCAGCGGAAAAGCCCGCCGTAAGGCAATCCCGCCGCATTCCGCCTGTCTTTGTCTTGTCCACTTGGAATTCCGTCACGTAGCGACTGCCCTGGAGGACAGGCTGTGTCTGGATGACCAGGTAAGCCAATGTGAAGCCCTTAAAATTAATTTAAAATCATTTATTGCCATTTGTGGCGCAATTTAGAATCATTCGATAGAGGCCCTCTCTATAGAGCAAGAAGAATCAAGGTAAGCCAAATCTCTATGCCAAATTGGACACCTTTTGTGGTTTATTTTTTTTTAAATTTATATTTTAATTATATTTTTTAGTTTTTATCAATACCAAAGCAAAATCTTATTATTTGATGAGTTAATCCATTCGCAGTGATTTGTTAAAAAAAATCAATTAATTTTTAACATTTTTTTCTGAACTTGATTCTTACTTAATTGACTTGATCTATTCCATCTATTCGGATTATTAGCCTTTTTATTTATCACAGATTAAAATGAAATGGTAACAAGATTATCATAAGAAAAGTATCTGATTTTTTGCTGATCAAAGAATCTTTAATCCAGAAATATCAATTTTAATATTTTGATACGAGATATTTTGATATGAGTCAGGCGAATGGCAAACCCAGAGAAATCAGTACAGTACTTTTCGTAACGCAGCGGTCTCTTCCGATCAAAGGAAGGGATTAATTTGCACAATTCCACTTGCAATCGAAACTACATTTAATTATTTTTCGATTAATCCCTATCTCATCATCCGGATTGACTTATTAATACAAAAAAAAAGTTAAAGTGTTTCTCGGGAATCGGTCGAGATTTGAGAATTCCTCATACATTTTGCTAAACAAAAAGTGACTTTTCTTCACAGAATAGAGGTTATATAGCAAAGTCAAATGAATTCAATTACGAGAAGAATTTTAAAACTTCTAATGCAAAATTTCAAGAATTACCTTGACAATTTTAACAGACTTGAAGAAAATTAAAATATTTTTTAATGATTTTTCCGGAAGTTTATTTTTTTTTTAATTGTGAATTCTTTTTACTTTATCAAATTTTTCTTTTTTTCTCCGTAAGTTAGACAAGCCCTATTCCAGGAAATTCGTTAAAATACTTGTTAGCTTTTTCTCTGGAAGCTAAAACTCCGTCTAAACTGTTTCAAAAACAATCTTAAAGCTGTACCCATACGACAGCGTCAAAAGACGTTGTTCGTTGTTTTTTCTCACTTGCTCCTTGTCAAATTGTATTGCGCTGTCACTGTCAAACAAGAAAGGCGGTTATAAAACATAGAAACCGCGTTTCTTGTTTGACAGTGACAGCGCAATACAATTTGACAAGGAGCAAGTGAGAAAAAACAACGAACAGCGTCTTTTGACGCTGAAGTATGGTTAAGCTTTAAGGCTCCTCTTTGCATTTTAAATAAGAATAAATAAAAAAAATAATATCAAACTCACCTCATTTTCCCTTACTTCCGGTGTCTTGATCCAAATCCTCTCCTGTGTGAAGGTTTCATTTTCATGAAAATACTCATAGAGAATGATGTGAACCCAATCAATGAAATACTCCACATGTTGATCACTCAAATGTGCCGTAACACGCTCTAGAGTTGTATTTAGAGCCATACCGGGTGATAGAATATCCCTTTGTTCTGATCTGAGTAGGAATGTGCAACAAATTGTATTCATGTGACATTTTGCACACGCCGAGGGATGATCTATGGGTCTTGGAAGTTTAAATTCCGCTTCACCCTCATCGAGGTAAATCTTTTCGCACGCAAGATAGCCAACATACTTATTGCGCATCATTACAAGATCACGTATTTCATTCCATGAGGGTTTTACTTCTCGCATTATCCCTTCACGGAGGTAGAGCAAGAGCCCGGAATCTGTGCTGGGGTTGACTTCTGACATCATCATTTGATAGATTGTCAATTGGCCACGATGCTCCAATGAAAAGTTAGCTCGACCCGTTTTCAGCTCAAGTGGCATTGTTTTGACTTGGCGATTTTCTCTATTTCGCACACGCACACTTACATCAACTTTTCCCTTGAGCCCCATCTGTGGCATCCAGATGTTCTCCTCAATGTCTTGTACTTCAGTGATTATCCCATCAAAGTTATCTCTTGCACTGAACATATTAGTGGGACGATTGTGGATGTAGCGTTGCATGAATTGATGGATCTTTGGTACAAAATCGTACATTTCCTTCTCAGCGTAGCCCTTTTTGAGGCAAGCTGAGTACATTGTGAAGATTGTACGTTGATTCTGAAGCATATTTCGACATGCTTCCATGATTTGTTCTCGGGTATCTAGCTTATTTTTAAGGCATATTTGTAGGAGTTCATGAACCATAGTTCCCACAGCCATCTAAATGACAGTTAATGAAGGAAATGATAATTTTTAAGGAATTTCGCATTGATTTTGAGGGATTTTAAAATGAACTCAAATACAATATCATGACCAGAGAGTCAAATGCGAGATTGATGGAATAAAAATATTTTAAAGCAAAAATCGATTGAATGCATATAGCTGTCCAGCAAAAAGAAGCACGAGCTAATGGAAAAAAGGTTAAGATTTTGGCGGGTAACTCACAATTTCTGCTTCTGCTGTGGTTTTCTTGAAGTAAGTGTCCAGTATGCCCCTCCGGGAGCAAAATAGGGATCCCAGGAGAGTTGTACCTGATATCAGGACATTCGGATTAACCACAATGAGCCCATCATTCATTGTAATTATATGGCACTGACGTTCTTCACTCCAAATTGCCTTCACGGAGACAATTTCAACTGCAAAAGGAAGCTCCCCTGATCAACTATTTCCCCACAAAAATGTCATAAAGTACTCACAAGGATGTACATCTGTGTAGATCCATGAATCAAAGAGGATCAGCATGCCCGTTTGAGCTCTCTCCGCGGGAACATCGTCCTCCATGAGACCAAGACGAAGTTCTTCCTCTGTTCTCTCCATTGTCTTCACTTCGCAGCGTCGCCATCGGGTGAGATCAAACGTCCTGAGGGGGGCACTTGGCTGCTGTCGCTGTTCCGGGATTCTAGCGCCCGTATTGATGGAGATATTCTCCTTGTTTTCCTCAAATTCCCAATCATCCCAGGCATAGGATGCCAATTCCATGGACATTGTGTCGTCTTCCGTTAAAGCTAAGCGGCGTTTCTTGCTGGGATCCATTTTTCAGGGATTTTTCACGATATTTTCCGTCTTTTCACGTCTTTTTCTCACAGTTTTTGCTCAACAAGGAAAATCCGCTATTTCGCCGCCAAATTCGAGCCAAAATCGTCGTCAGACTGATCGGTTTTTCTCGGGCGCCATTCGGGTCTTCATTCGGGTTTTGTATTAGCGCGCGAATTTCAAACCCAAGAAATTCTTTTCTAAAATCTCAACTTTTCAGGAAAACTCCTCTGAAAATTCTTCAAAATGTTCAACAAGTAAAAGAAAACTCACATAAATTGTTCAACTAATTTATTTGAGAGATGATTTATTAAATAATTTAGCCAAAAAATGATTCTTTGCCATGAAATTTTGGGACATTTTTCACATTTAAAAATTTTGCTAGTTTTTCTCGCATCTTTTGTTCACAAATAAATGCATTCTCTGTGGATTCTTTGGGGGCCCCCACATGCGGGGGGCATACATTCCAGACGTACATATGGAAATGTTTTTTTTTTCTTCTAAGCCCTAATCCTCTCTCAAGGTTGAAAAGAAATCACGTTAAGATTACAATTTTTATTCGCCATTTCAGCGTGATTTTTTTTACTAATTATGCCTTCCATCCGCCACACTAAACTTTAATATTACTTTATTCTACAACTGTGTACAAGTTTTATCATTTTCATTTTACTTCTCTCTATCTTTGCTCCTTCTATAAAATATATTTTTGAATTCAAAAATATTTTCTCTTTCTCTCTCTGACTCAGAAACGCGGGGAATTAATATAGAAAAAAAATACAAACATATCTCTTTCCCCCAAGAAAAAAAATTGCTTGGCACGGGCGTGCGTGGGGGATGGAGAGAAAAAATCCTATAAGAATAAATTAAAGGATAAAAGTAATTCCAATATGGGAGGTTTGTTGCTGCTTACTGCTTGGAGAGAAAATGCCAGGAAGGGGATACACTCCTGTGGGAGGAGGAGGAGTGGGTAGAGGGGGGGGGGGGTTGCCATTTGGGGTGGGGCAGCATGGGGGAAAATTAATCCGATCCAGTTGGTCGTTTTTCGCTATTTTTCCGCGTAAAATCTTCAGCATTCTTCATGAATTTTTTCCGATCATTGAGATACTCGCCAGCCAGATCCGCCCTCAGTGGGTGCTCTGGTTCCGGATCATTCACAAGGGCAATTAGGGCCTGAATTACTGCAGAAGACAGCAGGGGAGAAACAACAAAATGATGTCACATTGCAGAGGTACAAAAAGAAAGAGAAATAGAATAAAAAACAAACTCAAGGCGGTGCCGTGATTGTTATCAGTGCAAGAGGGGCTGGCTGGCTGATGGTTAATATCTTACCTTGATCAGTTTTCGTGGCTGGCTTCCAATTTTCCGCACTGATTATCGGCAAACACACCTGGCCCTTTTCATCGATATTCGGATGATAGATTCTGGTCTTAAAGCTGATTTTTGGTGGTTTAAACGGATACTCTGCCGGAAAGTTGATCTCAATTCGAAAGGCACCTTTATTGTATGGTGGGTTGTCCTTTAGAAGAGATGAAAAAATAAGCAAATTAAAGACAGCTCCTTCCTTCCCCCAAAACTTGAGCCACAACTTACCGGAACAATTAATCCTGTCCATACGAGGATATTCGTTTCATCCACAACAATGTCTCTGAAGGCTTTCAGTCCGGACGCCCTTAGGTCTGATAATTCCTACAAGAAACACACACAAAACACACGGGGAATTAGCACGCGTCGAGACAGGTGAACGGAGCCATGAAAAAAGACTTCCCAATGCTGAATAAATTAGAAATTCAATTATGCGAGACATTTTTCCCCACACACAGCGATGAAAAAATTGAGAAATATTCGGATGGTGACATAACCTCAAATTGCGCAAAAGAACAAATAATTTCGCTAATTTTTACATATTTCCGCACTTTTCCACCCAGATGCATTTTCAGCACTTTTTCTCAATCTTTTCTCGGGCTTTTTGCACTTTTTGCATGGATTTTTCAGTAGTTTTTAGCACTTTTTCTTTACCTTTTGTAATCGCCTTGACGCTGCCATCTTGCTATTTTTTGACAATTACAACGCATCAAAACAAACAATGGGGTTTTCTGCAGAGAAATACGGACTTCTGGGAGTAAAAAATGTAGAAAAATTCTGCGGATTTTCTCTGCATTCCCTGGCTCGAATAAAATTTGAACTTCAACGAACTTTTTTCTTGTTTTTCTAAAAAAAACGAGTTTTTTTGTTTTCCTTCCAAATTTTTTGGCACAAAACATATGTTTGGGGTTCCTGGGGCACATACAGGTGCTTTAGAGCCCCCGGGGAGCTCCTCAGTGTGGAAATTGGGGCCCGCGGAAATTTTGACGGTTGGGGATTTTACACGACTCTCATTTCCCGGAAATGGATTTTCGCGAACTTTTGAAATTTTTGATGCCAATCGACGCGGCATCGCTTCCTGATCACAAAAAACACAATTTCCCCGAAAAATTCGACGGAAAACACGAGAAAATTGCGAAAAAGTGAATGTGTGAGAGAGACGGATAGCGGTGAAATGCATTCGTCTCTTTTTCTCTTCAACAAAATGTACCAATAAGGGCGCGAAATTCAAAAATTAGTCGAAAATTCATGAAAATTATATGGGGGCGCTACGAAGGGGGGCTCTGGGAGGAAAGTGAATTTCGTTGGTGAAAAGCGCCTGTTATCAAGAGCCTCTACACCAAATTTCATCGCGATCGGACCAACGGTGTAGTAAAAGCAAAGTTGAACAAACACGAAAATAATTCATTGTAAAAAATCTACCAAACCGATTTTAATGAAAATTCGTGGAAATCATTTTTGAAGAATAAAGAAAATTTAGAAAATAATTTCCTGATGATTAGTCGTGTAAATACGGCTTATTAAAAGGGTTAAAATCCTGTATAGAAATGTTCAAAAAATCCTCAAAAATGGGTTAATAAATAAAATTAAATAAAACAAATTAAATTATTTTTTGTCATGATACTTGTATTTTTGTTCATTCCACACACTTTTTCATCATCAGGATTACTTTTACCTACACAATTCTGAAGCACTGATCCACCTCCTCAACTTGCTCAATTTTACAAAACAATTTTCTACACATCCTTTTAATTTTAAGACTAAAAGTTAATTGATTTGCAAAAAAATGTTTTGAGATGAAACTTTTGACTTTTTTTTGTAATAATCCTTCTCTTAAGTAAATATTTATTTATTTATTTTCTTTTATTATGCAATAGAGGTCCTTTATACAAATATTCTGTTGCATTTCGTGCGCGAAATTATTTATTTATTTATATTTTTTAGTTTTTTTTATAGTATCTTTCATTTTTTTATTATTCTACATCCTACGTGTGATTTATTTATATTTTTTTCTTCTTAATTTTTGCTTTCTTTTTTTTTTCTAAAACTAAATTTTCGAACCAAATGTGATTCTTTTTCTTTTATTTTTTCAACAAAATTATTTTATTTTTAAAAATGGAAACCAATAAATTTGGCGACAGTCTTGCCGGGTAAAAATTTTGCACAAAAAAATTCTCTTTGAAATTAATTTTATCCCAATTTGGAACTAGATTTTTCTTTCTTTAATTTTTTTTCTTTTTGTCTTATAAGGATTTCTCGCGGAAAATTCATGAGAAAAAGGAGATAATTTTCCGCTGTAAAAAAAATCCTTTCGAACACAAAAAAAGTCGAGCAATGAAAGCGTGTGTGATGGGTCTCTGAGGAAACTAAAAAAAAAACCTTAAAGATAGAAATGTTTATATAATTAAGAGTAGTTAGGAGAAGAAAATAAAACGTTAAGTAAGAACACATTCTTCCTGTCCTCGCTCGTGCTGGAGGAAAGGAATTGCTTTTAGGGAGAAAGGAGCAGCATACAGGAAGGATAAAAGGGGGAGAGGGAGGGAGGGAACATCTCCCGCGCGTAATGTAGAAAGGTGAATAAATAGTGATGGAGTTTCTTTGCTTTTGTTTTGTTTGTTTTATAATAAAGAATTAAATATTAAGTGTTGGACGCGTGGGAGGATGGTGTGGAAGGAAAAAAAGCTAAAAGAGGGGTCCCCTCACTCATCAGTCGCGCTCTCTCAGAATGCCAGCCATGGGTGATGCTGCAGGGATTCCTTGGAGCGATCCCCATAGTCATACGTGAGCTCTTTCCCCGGCTCAATGTCCTCTTTGGCCAGTAGCACTAAATGTGGTCTCCCCTTGTAGTCCACGATCTTTGTTATCAGATTCCCATTGCGCGAGTGATTCACCAAGCGCCCAATCTTGTCCGATTCCTTCGTGGCATCGATGCTGCAAATAAAATGATTTTAGCTGTGTTTCTTTCAGACACAGCTTTTGTGTACCGAGCAAAATCTAAAGTCGTCAGATCGGGCTCAAACTTGAGATGAGCACGAATTAGGGTCCCCACATTCCAAAAAACGTATGCGCCAAAAAAATTTTTTTCCGGCCGTCAGTCCGTCCGGCCGGCCGGAACCTAACGCTAAATTGCAAGAGAACGGTAATAGATAGAGACTTGCGTTAAACGGCAAAGTTTAAATATCGACCGGAAGACATCCGATTATGAGGTCATATCCACCCCCCCACCACTGCGTCCGCCATTTTGAATAACCTCAAAATTTTGTTTTGTCTATATCTCAGCCCCTGTAACAGCTAAATATCTGAAATTTCTATATGTTGTAGGGGCCATCAAGACCTTTCCAACGATACCTCATTTTCGAAAATCGGTCAAGCCGTTTAGTCAATATGGCCGCCACAATTTCTCATCGAAAATCGACCATAACTCGAAAACGGCTTGACCGATTTTGATCAACCCGGGGTCAAATGAAAGATCTCAACAAACCCTACAACTCTCTAGAACATCCGAAGTTTCAAAAGTGACCGCTAGGGGGCCAAAAATCAAAAACAAAATTTTCGATGAATTTTCGATGAATATCTCGAAAACGCCATTATCGATTTGCTTCATTTTTTGATATGTCATAGCTGACCATATTATCTAGCTCCATGCCAAAAATGAAGAAAATCTATGGCTCCGTTCTCGAGATATAGCCTTCCAAAGTTGGCATGTCATATCTCGGGTTCTACCAGTCCGATTTTGATCAACTCAAGTGCAAATGAAAGGTTTCGTGAAGCCCTACAAGTGTTTAGAACATTGCAAGTTCGAGAAATGACCGCGAGAGGCGCTAAAGTCAAAATCAAAATTTTCGAAAATTTCGAACTTGAATATTTCGAAAATGCCATTATCGATTTACTTCATATTTTAATATGTTATAGTTGAGGTTAAGACCTTTCCAACGATAGCTCAAAATCGAAAATCTATGGAGCCGTTCCCGAGATATGGCGTTTTAAAGATTTCTCGGGGGATGAATTTTCAACTTTTCCCGACTTTGCGCGTATTTAAATGAATTTGCGTTATAGTTTGCTCTCACAAAATTGGTACACTGAAAGAAACACAGCTCTCGTAAGCTTGGTCAGCTTACCAGTACATTTTTATTAAAAATTAAAAATTGAAAAATAAAAAAGAAAAACTCACCAGTACTGAACATTTTTGTGTTTAAAGTAATACATGTAGCAGCCAGCATTCTGATCCTCCGCATAGATCTGCTCCCTCTTGCCGGCCTCGCCGTTCGAGATCAAATCCCCAATGTACTCCACAACAAAGTCCCCCTTGGTGAAGGCATGTGTGGCCACAACACCGCGCCCTTTGCCCTTGAAAAGCTTCACCGCGAGCCCACGCTGACGCCCCTCGGCGATAGCCTCCTCAATGGCCCTCTGCTCCTCCTTCTGCACCTCCTTCTTCGTCTTCCGTGCACTCCGGCGCACCTTGTAGAACTCCTTTATGGTCTTCTGCCCCACCCCATTGAGGAGCTTCTTCGTGGCCCCATTCTTGGTTCGTGCTCCTGTTGCTGGGGCCGGAAAGGCACCATTCTCCCTCGGCTTTGCCGCAACTTCCTCACATTCCTGCACATCCACCTGGCTGTGCGCCTCCCCCTCTATCCTCCCCTTCAGCTCTCCCACATCTTCCGCCCCTTCGGTGGCATTCTCCACATCATTCACATTCTCCGCATCACTCTTCTTCGGCGATGGACAAACAATTCGATGGGGTGTTGTGGGTTTCTTGTGGCGCAAACGCATCCCAGCCGGTGTGGTGTCGTGACTTCGATCCGACACAACGCCACTATCGCAGGAATTGCTGTCTGAACACGCAAGCACCGGCGACACGGGTTTCAGGACATCCTGACAATTAACGCCATTTGCCCGTGGTGTGGTGGTGGCAGCATTGTTAAATGAGACAAACCCATTGCTTGTGAGACTCGAGAAATCCGGCTTCACCTCGAGGCTCTTCTTGATAACAATCGACGACGCCTGATTCGGACTTTTGTCCACATTCAACTTCAACACGGGCTTCTGTAGGAAAATATTCGAAGATTCCTCCTCCACTGCCTCCGGATACGAATCACACGTGTCATCGTCAATCAATTCAATGGTATCAAAGCCATTTGCACCCACATCTTGAGTGGTTTGCACGGGAAAATACCTCGTAATTTGGATATTCTTTACATTACGCTTCGATGATGGCCTCAGGACCATCTGTGTCTTGAATTTCGTCTCAATTCCCGGTATTTTCTCATTTCCATTCTCATGAATGCTCAACGGGTCGAGTTTGTAGTCTTTGCGCTTTGGGCTGGCGCAGTATTCCTCAAGTAGATTCCGGGAGGCCGTGCTTGAGCTTCCCGTTGGAGCTGCCGGACGTGCTCTCCTTCCTGTCACGACGGAAAATTATGTCAAATTATTAGCATTAAATTAATTAATTCATTAATGAAAAAACAATATGTGTGTAAAGTAAGACTTGGGTAAGCTCTGGATTGTTGCCGTAGATGGGATTCTTTTGTGAGAAATGATTTTGAAAAAAAAAAATTGAAAAAATTTGATACGAAAAATTCTTTTCTTTCAAATTTTGTCATTAAATTTTGATAAATTTTTTTTATAATCATTCTGCTGGTATATCAATAAAATAATAATAAAGTAAACTGTTAATCGTCCTGTTGTCGTGTCCTAAAAGAAAAGACAAAATATTTACTAATTCAAAAAATCGTTTATGTCTTAAGATTCTAGAATCAAGATCTAGAGATCTAAAACGATTCTGGAATAAAAATTAAACGATAAAAGAAAGAAACGTACTTTAAAATCTTCTAATATTTTTCACAGAATAAAGAAAATGTTTTAGATAAAGAGGTGGGCCTGGGGTGTAGTGGATAGAGCGCTTGAGTGCGCATCCAAAGGTCGCCGGTTCGAATACAGAACCCGGCAACGCGCCCCATCCGCCAACGTGCAATTAGATCACGTTGACCGGTTAGATCAGGAGATTGATACACTCCTATCCGTAAAATGGCCCACACGTGGTAGTATCTAGCAAGGCCGCCCACTACTTCTCCGCAAGGAGAACAACAACATCATATAGGGCGACCGGCCCTGTTTCTATATGGGATGTAGCGCCAAAATATTTTTTTTTTTTTTTTTTTTTTTTAGATAAAGAGCGGAATTCACTACTCAGTCGGGCTTAAAATTTTAGGTTGATTTTTAAGTTGGTCTTAAGGTTTTGAGTCAGTTTTTAGGTCGGTCTTAAAATTTTTAATTCGGGCTTGGATTTTCCTTAGTTATCCTAGAAAATATATTTTCCGATTAAAGAACTTTAATCTTAAAATGCATTGAATAGAGAGAAAGAAATTTATAAAAGTTAAGTCTAGGACTTTTATAAACTTGGTGTCTATCCAATGCGATTTAAGATTTATTTTTAATCAAATTCAAGTTCTTTAATCAGAAAATCTTACATGTTTTCCAGGACAATTAAGGAAAATCCAAGCCCGACTTAAAAATTTTAAGTCAGATCTAAAAAAAACTGACTGAAAACCTTAAGACAAACTTAAAAACCGACTTAAAATTTTAATCCCGACTGAGTAGTGAATTCCGCCTAAAATCGACCGATCATGTTTTTGAGCTCCCAAAAAATCTTTTTTTTTTTTTTTTGCTAGAAAAAAAAATTAAAACTATATGGAAAAAATCTTAAAATTATTTTCATGTTATTAAATTTTTCTCTTGCTTAATTCTTATTAAATGAAAGTGAATTAGTTGATTTTAGTGGAGATTTAGGAAATGCTTTTAGGACCTTTAAAAGCATTAAATATTTTTTTTTATGATAAAAATATGTCTTTTCTATAATTTGTAAGAAACTCAGTAGCTTAGTCGGTTAGCACTTCTACTTTTGATAACTTCCAAATATCAAAGAAGCAGGTTCGTATCTCAGTCGTGTATAATTGCTTTTTTTTTCTTTTCTTAACAAAGGTTTTAAAATCCAAATCCTTTCTATTATTTTATAAAATTTGCAGAAAATTTAAAAAGCCTTCAATCTTTAATTTTCTAATTCTTTGAATGTCTTCATTGTTTAGAGTACTCGTTAAGTCAAATATGTTCTACTGTGCCACATTAGTCCCCCTTTAATATTCCCTAAATTCATAATTAATTGACCCTACTTAATTCCGTGTCTGTGAAAATAGAAGAATTCCTAAAAATTTACGAAATATTCTCATTATTTTTATTAAATATCAGCCAAGTTCGTGCTTATTATTAGCTCTTCCTAAAAGTCCTAAAACATCAATAAAATCGCCATTAGGAGCAATTCCTTCAAAAGAATCGTTCTTATGAAGGAATTTACTTTATACTTCTTCTCATCATTCACTCCCCCACGTTTTGCTAAACCAAACCCAAAAAAAGAAGTAATATTTTGTATTTTCTATTGGAGTTGGGTATGGAATTAAAATTGACACAATTCCGTCCTTGGCATATTTCCTCTCTCATCTCACTCGCCCATTAATTACAACACCACACATCGCAGTATATTTGTTTGTGGCTTTCCCTCCTCGTTTTATTCTCTCATTGCGACCATCCAGCAGTACCCTTCCCCCCCCTAGAATTGGATGCAATTTTGCTCTTTTAGAGCCGCAAAGACTTTGCAAAATTTCGAAAGACATCGCGATATTTTGCACGAGAGATGCTAATCTGTGTGAATTTTCCAAACATGTAAGACGTAACAAACAAAATAGGTACCCAATGCTCTATAGAAAGTCTGCCCAATAATGTGGGAGGTCAACCCACAAATGGAGGAAGCTGAATCTTCAAGACAAAATGGCTTTCTAGGTGCTTTGATGGCGGACAAGAAGAACTCTGAGCAAAATTAATTAATTTTTTATGCATTATTCTCGCACATAAACCACGCACATCATCGTATTGGGGTTTTATGGTTTGCGAGACCAAAAAAGCTTATCAGAGAAACCCCACACATCGCTGGCCGATAAGGAGGGAATCACGTAAGAATTTTTTTTCAGCCTATCTTCATCATTACTTCACTATATAACGCAAGAAAGCTCCCATGGATGCGCAGCCACCTGCCACAAACTCTCCGCGAGCTTTTTTTTTCTTCATCGTCTCTACAGCCGCACGAGGATCCGTCTGTCGATCACACATCACAGTTGGGGGTCTATTTATAAAGCCATGAGGATGGCTGGCTGGTTGTGTCGCATAGAGATGGAACCACGAGCGCAAAAAGATCATCCTTCTCCCATGAAAATGTCAATTTGCTCAGTCAATTGGGCGGAAAATGGTGGTGTGCCGGCGGGAGATCACTTCGTGGGAGAATCTCTGGGGTCCACACACGAAGGAAATCCCACAATTTGTCTCTCTATTTGCGCCACAGAGACGCAACAAAATGGATTTTCCCTCCGCGCACCGATTCGACGAGGCATGAAAGGCAAACCATTAGAAGCCCATTTGATCAAAGAGCCCACAGCTATTGTAATCAATCGAAATACAATTTGTATTGCATAACTTCATTGATGCTTAATTTTGATTAATTTTTAAGAGAAGGTTCTCAAGGGAAGGATTTTAAATATAAGTATTTTTTTATTTTACTTTCAGTAGGTAGTTGAAAATTTTTTAGCTTCCGGAATTCAGCATTGAAAATTCCGGATCAAAAAAAGGTCAAATTGGTCAAGTAAATATATGAAAAATACATCCTTTTTGCGAAATATTCTTTTTCTTTAATTAAATACTAATCTAAATCAATCATAGAGACTAAGAAGTTGTTTTCAGACAAAATTTTGATAAAAATCTTGTCTAAGAAAATTATAAAAATCATAAAAACTTGGAAGGTCCGACATTTTTAACCTCAATCTTTGACCCTAATTTTCTATTAACCCTTGGAGGATTTTGATGGCCTAAGTGGCCAATTTGACTTTTTTTAAATCGTCTCAAAATTAAAATCTATTAATATTTCATGCTAAATTCTACATTTGTGTACAGAAGTTCCAAATAGAATCCCCCTACATGAAAATCAGCAAGATCACTCACTTCAGACGTTTGACGATTCCCAAACAAAGACACAATTGAGTAAGTTAGGAAATTTTGAAAAATTGAAAAATTGAAAGAGATGAAATATTGAATGAAAAATTGTAATTTATAAGAAATGTTTAATAAAAATTCCAGCCACTGAGGAAGACGCACAGTAGTGTCGAAAGCTCTGGCCCCTAAAATTGAAAGGATGTGTTTGGGTTGACCTACCGTCCCTTGGCTGACGCAGTCGGAAGGATTTATCCTAAAGCATCAAAAAACATTAAATTTCCGTCAGTATCTACCCGAGAAGTTCCATTACTTCAATATCGTCGAAAGAAAACTTGAAAAAAAAAACATTTTCTTTTGAGAGAAAATTAAAGTCAAAGTTTTGAGGTTAGAAACCTCGATCCTCTAAGAGTTAAAAAAAAGTGTTCCAAATTGCTTCAAAACGTGCTCAGTCAGAAAATAAATCTTTTTTTTAATAAGTTGTTTTTGGGCAGAAAATCATTTTTCTTTAGAAATTTGAAGTGATAAATTGGATAAATTAAATAAAAATAAATGAGTCAATAGTTTGAATCTCAATTTGTGTGAGTAATCCAACGAATTCTTTACAAATATGTAACCTAATCAATTTTATAAAAAAGCAGTGCCGTATTTTAAAATGTTTACCTCTTTAAAAAAATAATAAGTTTGTAGATATATTTTTAAAGTTATTTGCTCATCAAACTTTTTATTTATTCTTAAAGGCCTTTTCATACAAAAAAAATCAATGAAGATGCTTTTCAAAAACGTTAAAAAAAAATTAAGAAGAGAAAAATTGCATTTATTTCAAATTTTGACACATCCCCTTGGATTCCCGGAGGAATCACACAATCCACAAACAAACTTGGCCTACTGTATATTTTTATTATTTAATTTCTTCACCATCTCTGGGCTTTCTGGGAACTGGGATTCCTGGGAATTTTCTTACATTATCCACATTCCATTAAGAGACGCCCACACGTAGAGGAAAATCCCCCCAAAAAATACCTGGAAGAATTTTCCCGCGCAACTTCCTGGATGAGAAAATTAATTTTCGCGGAAGCAGCGGAAGTTGGGGCGTATGAGTAATAATAATACATGGGGGGAGAAGGAGGCGAGGGCATGAAGTACCTCAAATACAGAGAGTGAGTATGCCTGGGGACGGGCATTAACCTCCAAGTCCAAATTGCCGACTCTGCAAAGCGCATTGAGTTTTTCCTCCACTTCCACCGAAAAGCCAGCACAAAGAACGATCGCGGCTCGCGAGCGCAAGCGAAGAGCGCAAAGTGCAATTGAAATAGCGCAAAGTAGGTGAATTCTTTGGGTACCCAAGCGCCATAGAGATGGATAGGCTCCAGAGCTTCCCAACCCGCTTACAGTCAATTTGCAATGCAACATTAACATGTAATCAATCCCACAGGACGTACTCCCGGAAATACTTCCCGGAACTCACCTCGAACCATTATTGCGACTATGCTGCGGTAGTGTCGGTGGCTGTGCTAGTAGCTGCGGTGACCGTGCTTGGGGTTCGGACTTCTTTTCCTAAATCGCCTCCATTGATGATAAAGGTGGTTCCTCGCTGTGGCTTCGCTTTGAGGCACACACACAAAATGCTTGCGCTTGGGTTACAAATTCACAATCAGATACACGTCGTTTTCAGCGCCCTTCCCGCACACTGGTGCACAAGTCACGCACGGCAATCGCTACAGGGAACACTGAGGTGTGATTTGGTGGAGGAATTAGGGTGTGTGGACAATTAAATTCACGGAAAAATCCATAAATAAATAAACACAACAACCACGATCTTTTTTCACTTCCAAACTTCGCTTCCAATCGCAAATCTCCACGAGAGGCGCTCTCGGCGCTTCTCACGCGCCGTTTTTCAAAAACTCTTGGCGATGGAATATATTATCTCGTATTTTTCCTGCTTTTTGCCATTAATTGCTTACTATATTTTAATTTTCGCTTTTGCAAGTCAGGAAAATTGCAATTTTCTCCAATTTCTTTGAACTTTTCCCAAAACAAGTGAATTAGCGCCAAAATTGCGCGTCGGCAAAAAAACTAAATTTTGACATTTAGCGGTCATGCCATAACCTCACTTTTCTGTTGTTTTTGTTGTTGTGGAATTTTCTCAGTACCTGACTTGCTCGAAAATGCGATTTTGCACCCTTACACGCAATTTTATGTCTTCCCCTGTATCACACATTGATAAGGGGATGTTTATCCCTAAACACAATCCCGTAGCTGAGAGTGACATTGCGAAATTAGAGGAATTTCTTCACAATAAATCCCGAATTCTCGTCCTGACTGGTGCAGGGATCTCCACGGAATCTGGTAATATCTTCACTGTTATTCAATTAAATTAATTAATTAATAAGAAAATTATTCTCTTAGGTATTCCGGATTATCGATCAGAAGGCGTAGGATTGTATGCTCGTTCCAATACCCGCCCAATTCAACATCCGGACTTTGTCAAGTACCCAGATGTGAGGAAAAGATACTGGGCGAGGAATTACGTTGGCTGGCCAAGATTCTCCAGTATTGAACCAAATGCAATTCATCACACTCTGGCAAAATTCGAACGCGAGGGGAGGATTTTGGGTCTTGTAACGCAGAATGTGGATTGCCTGCACACCAAGGCAGGAAGCAAGAAGCTCATAGAGATTCATGGGAATGGGTATACAGTTATCTGTCTATCGTGTGACTACTCCATTCCCAGGCATGACTTCCAGAGTATCCTCAATGGTCTCAATCCCTCCCTCGTAGCAACAATGACTGATATGCTTCGTCCGGATGGAGATGTGGATATCCCACAGGCAGCAATAGATGCCTTTGTGGTGCCTCCATGCCCCAAATGTGGGGGGAGTTTGAAGCCGAGAATTGTATTTTTCGGCGACAATGTTCCGATGAAGACAATTGAGGACATTGTGCGGTGGAATTGCGAAAGTGATGGGCTGCTGGTTCTCGGCTCCAGCCTCCTCGTCTTCTCTGGCTATCGTCTTGTTATGCAAACCAAGGAACTAGGTCTCCCGGTGGCAATTGTCAACATTGGCCAAACACGTGGTGATGCCCTGGCGGACCTCAAAATCTCCGCCAAATGCGGTGACATCATACCACGCCTGTTTGCACGATAGGGCATCCCCCGTGGGTCAAAAGATCACAATCCGTAGCACGTTCTGTCTCTAATTTATTTTATTATTCAATTTTTTCTTTTGCTCGCTCATGTGATTATTCCGCGTAAATACATAGAAATCAATGGATAAAAAAATGCTATGGGATCTCTTCGGTGCCCATGAAGGGGGGGATGATGTGCCACAGCGTCTGTATGGGGGCTCCGTGGCCGGATCCGCGGGACGACTGAGATGAATTTGGGGCGAAGTGGGGAGCGTTACAGGAAGTAATCTGCCTGTGGTTTTTTCGACGGAATGCCTCGACTTTCTTGCGGGGCTGCCTCAAAAATGGTAAAGTCTCTCTGTAGGTGCTCGTTTAGTTCCAGAATTGCTGCTACATTACCGCAACTACATGGAGGATATCGAAGCATTTATCTTTGAGTTTCTTAATTTTTTATCTGGAGAATTAACTTACCGATAGCAGTAGTTGGGAGCAGACCACACGGTGAGAACGGTTTCATTGAAGTGCCACTTGTAGCCCTCCATGACCAGCTGGTGTGCTCTGCAGATCATGTCGATATCATTGGCGGTGTTGAATTGTGCAACGACGTCGCTACCAAAGAGATATCCAGCTCCACGCGGTGATACACCCCATCCCTGTGTGTCTTCGGGATCACTCCAGAGGAGATCACACATGGGGCCATCGTGGGGAACCTCCTGTTTCCGATCGATAGAACGAATCTGATCCAGATACTGAATGGAAGGGCTAAGACCGCCGTGTACGCAGAAAATCTTGCCGTCAATGATGGCCGAGAGGCTGAGATAGTCAAAAATCTCCGTGCAGTAGCGCCAGACGGTAACTGACCCATACTTGCGCATACACTCATCATAGAAGCCGTAAACCTGTGTGATCTGCCGGGATTCGTGATTCCCACGGATGAGGGTTATTCGGTCGGGGTAGCGAACTTTCAGGGCGAGCAACAGCAGAAAGGTTTCCACGCTGTAGTAGCCCCGATCAACAAAATCGCCCATAAACAGGTAGTTTGTCTCAGGGACGTCTCCGCCAACCTTGAATAGCTCCTTCAGGTCATAGAATTGCCCGTGGATGTCACCACAAACCTACAAAGAAACTCATTTGGATATCATTTCAACAGCTTTTGAGGATGCGAGGAGAGCTTACTGTTACTGGTGAGTCCACACGCTGGACATTGCCCTCCTCGACGAGAATCTCTCGTGCCTTTGCGCAGAGGGCCTTCACTTCGTTTTCCTTTATGATCTCGCATCGCTTCAGTTGTTCTATTTGTCGATCTAGATCGCTGTAGTCAGTCATTGTAGGTTCCTAGGTGCTTATTTCTACGGCGGATACTCCTAAAAAATGTACACAAACTCCTGGAAAGAGGAGAAATACCCAGTTTGAGGTATCCACCAGACAAGCCCCACCTAATTGCCAAAAAACCACTTTTTCCCCTCATCCACCAAGCTACGAGTAGCTGGGGGTTCACCACTAGCTCACAGAGCACCTTTTTACACCAATTAATTACCTCTATCTTAAGTACCACGGGGAGAAAATGATAAAATTTCCTAAAAACGATTTGCGTCTATTCTTCTGCTGTCAACGCAAAAAAAATGACAAATCCCAGTTTTATGTACGTTTCACAGACCGCAACGTATGTTTCACATGTGTTTCGTTACTTCCATGAAATGGATGAAACATGAAACTAAAGATTTCAAAATATTTACATTTTCCGATAAGTTTTTCCCAATTTTAGGGCATTTAGCGGATTTTTCCTGGGAAAATAGCATAACCATTGTGCATCCCCATCACTTGTTGAGGGATGCAATCCCAAAGAATTAGCTGACACGCCAGGGAAGAGGGAAAATGAGGATATTCTCTCGGGGCTGGGATAACCTTGAGAGAAAAATGGATTTTATCGTTTTTCTTTTATCTAAATAACTCTTATCGCATGTCTATTTACCTCATTGGTGTCTCATTAATCCCCAATTGGCGAAATATTGTGATTAATGGGTGATAAAATGCAGGAAAATGGAGCTTTTCCGCGCGGTGCCAGAGAGCCTGCGCACTATGCGGCTATGTTGTTTCTTCTGACGGACGCCATTCATTTCCCAGCGCGGCCTGATGGAGAGGTTTTGCGATAAATAGCCGATTATTTTGCTGAAATTCACGCGAAAAAGTTTCCCATTGGCATCCAGGAGGGTAATTCCCGTGAGAAGGGTATCTGTGCATTGTGGATTGTGTTGTTCAGGGTGGTTTTGTGAAGTAATTGAGGTTGTTTTTGGGGGTGGCAATTCAGGTCCGCAGTGACTCACGCGTTGTGTTTTCTCACTGCATTCTTTTTGCTGTTGTTGGAGGAAAAAAAAGGAATTTCACGTGAGATTATCCAGTGCAGGTGCAGTGGGTGGAGTGAAAAGTAAATATTTGCAGCAGTTGGAAGTAGAGAAAATCCCCGGGAGTGTGCCAGCGAGGGAGAATTTGATAAGGAACAGCAAGTCCGGATAGGAAGAAGAGTCAACAAGAACGCACCGCGACAGCTAAGGAAGAAAAAAAAATGGGAAATATCCACACAGTCGGACCAAATGAGGCCCTCATCGTCTCAGGTGAGTCGCAAATTGCACCTAATGAGGAGGATTTACATTGGGGAAGCATGCCTGGTTGGGGTTCTGGTCAGTTCCCTTTGGTGGGGTTGTGTCATTCCAATCGACAAGAACGGGCCAGTGTCCCACTGACGTCACGCCTTTGATAACGCAACGTCGGTACACACGCACATCACACAAAAGAGCACCCATATAGGCAGGCAGTCGCCCTCCGATGAATGGGGCGAAAGAGTAAATATTCATACGATGTCATTCCCATTTAACGACCGTTTCCGCCCCATGAACACCCCCGGAGGGTGATGACACAAAAAAACCACCGCAGGGGGAGGCGAAAATTTGCGTAAAACGCCAGAGAGGCGCTCAGTGTGTGTCTATTTTTAGCGCCCCACATGCCCCGAACATGCCCAACCCTCGAGAGGAGCTCAAGATTTTAAGGGGGCCACGGAATGCGCGCCTTATCGCGCGATGGTTTTTTTTGGCGAAACAATCCAAACACGAGTCATTCTTGTTGATTGCGACACTAACATGAAAATTATCGTCTCTATCACTGCTATCAGCAATGTTCAGAACATTGGGCAACATCGCAGATTTTATCGCAAATTCGGTACGCAATTCATTCGTCCGGAAATGTGTGAGTGTGTATTCGGGGAGTAATGGGGGGCTCTAAATGGTCAAGCAATTGAGAGGCAATGCTCGAGGGAGCATCATTATGCAAGGAACGTTAAGCTATGGAGATAAGTGGAATGATTTTTAATTATTTACACGGAGGGTGAAGGACCTCACAAGAGATTTACTGTGAGCTCCACTATTTGAAATTGTTTTGTTAAGTTTGGAGGGAAGAATTTAATTCTAAATCTAGAACCTGTTTTACGATAAAATCCTCATTTTGCATTTTTTCATTTTTGGTTTGTTTCAGTTCTTTCAAGTTTCGTAATATTAATTATGGGAATTAACCCATTTTCATCCCAAGCTAGGTTTTCTAGGCAAAAACTTGGCTATAATTCTAACAATTTTCCTGGAAAAGTTCTCTCTGAACGCTTCCAAAATTAATATTCAATTGGAAAAAGAATCACAGCCAAAAAGTTATTCTAAAACAAAAGTCTGACTTTTTTCTACAAAAACAAAAATTTTAGTTTAGTTTCTGATTCCGGTAGCTTTGTTTAAAAGGTTCAGGACTTTTTATGAAGAATTAGGAATGTTTTCAAGAATTTTAAAAATAATATTTTACTTTTAATTTTTTTCTCTTCGGAATATACAAAAAAATAATCAGGATTCATTCCTTTGTCAGTTTCAATAATAAAGATGCTTATCCAGAAATTGGATTCAATTAAAAGTTTTTGAAAAATAAAATTTAGATCTAGAAAATCGAGGAATATGAAATTTATTTGAAAATTTGGTTTTCAGATTGATTGATGTGACTGATGTAAAAATGAGCAAATGTAGAAACTAATGGGCTAATTCTTCTCTTTGCAAGCTAAATTCTAGCTCCCTAGCTATTAAAGTTGGTCTTGTCTTGCGAGTCCTGCACTTTGCTGTTTTTAGAACTCCAGATCAATTGTCTTATTGTTTTTTATTCTTTGAGAAAAAGGCTTCTGTGTGATCCCTTAGAAGCTTAAAATAGAATCAACTTTAAAAATAAAGGAAATTCTATCGATTTTTTACTTAAAAAAAACTTTGTTAAAGTTTTCAAGAAAAAAGTAACTTTTTTCATCTATCAATCTTCTTTTCTAAAAGTCCCTGCAGAAGAAACTTGAGAAGTAAATTGCATTTAATAAAATTTTTTCTCAAGCAAAATTCATAACTTATTAAAGTTTTCATGTCTTCATATCATCTTCCATTAACCAGAAAACTTACATGAAAGGAGGAAGCATAAACAAAAAAATCATATTTCTAAAACTTTCAGAGTAACTTTTCAATGTAATATAGTTTTCCAAACTAATGGATTCCAAAGAACTTCTCATAAACTCATTTTCCACCGCAATTTCATAAACTGTAAGGAAATGCGTTTATATCGTTTATATCCTAGAGTATTCTTGATATATATACCTATGAATATTTACTTTACCAGCATCAAATTCTGAAAGTTCATTAAAATGCTTTCAAAAGACTCATCAAAAAGTTCATAGATTTTGAACTTGAATAAAAAAGTGAGAGTCCACACAATTTGGTGATAAGGTTTGTAAATTGAAATTGCTATGAATAAATTATGAGAAGTGAATCATCATTAATTTCAATGTTCTACAATTTATGGGCATTTTCCTACACAACAGAGAGCCCTCAATCAATAGTCTGGGGAAGTGTATGCAGGAAGTGAAGTAAAACAGCACGCGGATTGTCCGAAAAAAGCCCAGAAAAATCAATAAAGAACTCCGCACTATAAAGTGGAATAAAATGAATAAAATTCAATTCAAATGAGGTTCACTGTATGACCACAGCATTCAATTGATTTTAAATAGGGTGACATGTAAATTTTTAATTCCACCCTCTGTATTAAATGAACAGACATGTGTCTGATTAAAATTCAATTGATATAACCGCAATTATATATCAAAACAACATTCCATTAAGCCCTCTTAAGGGGTGGGGTGGTTTGATTGCACTCCAACATAGAAAAAAGCAAAAAGAGATCTCATCAAAAATTTAAATCTTTTGGGAATTTTTCCATATTTTCTCTTGGCTTCAAGTGCTTCTCATATTTATGTTCTATTTTTGTACGTTAAAAAAAGCACAACATTCTTCAATTGCCACCGAGGGTATTATTATTTGTCGAGAATTCCTGGAAAATATTCAAGATTTCCATCAAGGATTGGGGGGAGCTTGTACAATTTGCAACTCTTCAGGGAAATACTGCGCTCTGAATCATTCCACACCACACACAATGACTTGCACTGAAGCTTTTTGCCAGAAAGTTGTCGAGGAAGAAATTCTACACAAATTGCAACGGCGCAGAAAGCGAGAAAAAAATTCTCTTTTATGTTTTATTATAATTTTTTGCGGCGTCACAAATGATGGGAGACTTTTCATGTAAAATAAAGGAATATGTTAAAATTTTATGGACAGACCCAGGGGTCAATGTGATGTCTGAATTCTCCGAAGAATGCCCAAGACAAATACATTGCACCTCATACAGAGGCACACACTGTCAAAAGTTACTTAACAGCAATATATGAAACCAATTAGCGAATTTTATTTAGCAAACCCAAATTTCTCATCTTTGTGGTGTCTTTTTCTTTACTTTTGCGAGACAAATCGATTCTTTGAAGAATTTTGTGAAAAGGAACACATTGTCCATCCATATATTGAACAGAATTTCAATTTGATAGCCAATAAAGCATTTTAAGAGGTTTCTCTGACAGGTTTTGAGAGTAAAAGATTAACGATTTAGCATAGTAGGAATTCTGCAAACCTTTGCATTTTATTATTAGAGATTTTACTTTTGGGAATTGTCATAAATTTTTCAATCAATAGTGAAAGAAAAATCTGAAAGAGAAAAGATATTACCTTGTAATAAATTTTTTGCTTAATCGTTTGATTCAATTTTTGTCTAGACGCGAAAATGGACATAAGAAAAATAAAACAGTAATAAGGAACTTGTAGAGTAAGGATCTATAAAATTATATAATAAGCCTTTATTGTTTAAAAGACTTTAAAAAAGAAACTACAGGTTTAATGGACCAGGAAATGAGAGAACTGTAAATAGTAGTTTTTCCTAGAAACAGGGCTATAAAGTCACGGTCACGCTATGGGAAATTTTTTTAAAAAAATCTTTATAAAAAGTTTTAAAAACATTGTTTTTTGTTGCTAGTACTATTTTCAAGGGCTTCATAACCTTGGATTAGAAAAAAGGATTTTTTTTATTATTCCAGTTCTTAATTTAAGTTATAAAATTAACATATTAAAAAAAACCTTTCCTGAAAGTTTTTTTGTCTTCAAAATATGTACAATAATGTAGTTTGTAATTATCTTTAAATTATCTTTTAAATCAATTTAAAAAGATAAAATAAAAATTCTTTTTTGAACATTATTTTCTTTTATTCTTTAATCTTACAAAAGTTTTTTTATTCATTTTTTTTTATTATTTCATTAATTTATATCGCTCACAATTCCTCTCGGAGTTTCGTTTAAAATTTGTACCTTAATCTAAAAATCCTAGAACCACTATAATCCACTTTTTATTGTTTTACTTTCCCTGCTCTGATTGTTTTTTTTTCCTACTTATTTCATAATATTTAAATTAAGAAATAATTTTTATTAAAAATGCAATTAAAATTTAATCAATTTTTGTTCTAAAATAATTATTTTAATAGATTTAATTTTTATTTTAAAAATTCCTAATTTTTATATAATTTTCAATAAAGGTTTGTTGGAATTCCACGCTTGTTGATTTTTTTTAGTAAATAAAAAAAAAACAAAAGGTTTCAGTTTCCCAACAAACGTATTAAATAACTTGATTAACTATGCTTTAGATGGGGTGTTTATAAATTAAAATTAAACTGGATTAAACAATTTATGAGGCACGAGGTGGAATTTGAAACAGCTGAAATGGTTGAAGTGGAAAATAAATCTTCGCAGCATAATGCAAAGCACAACCGAAGGGAGTTGATGAAGGAATTACGAGTTGGTTATATCCTAAATCGGGTCATGTTTGCCATCAATAAAGGGCACTGACCCATAAAGTGCCATGGTTGGAAATGTCCATGAGTATTGCTATTTAATTTAGGGAGAAAGCTTTTAGCATGAGTGCCCCGTGTTGTATCCCATTTTCGGAGCCACACACTCACATGGTGGTGTGAATCAGGCGGTGATAAATCGATAATTCAGATGGGAAAAGGAGAATTGGGTGGGAATTGCTGGAAGGTATTTTTCGTGAAAGAAGAGAAAATGATTTTGAGATGATTGTTCTATTGCTTGGCTGGCCCCTGCTGGTCGCAATGAGTTGGAAAAATGCTTTGCGACTCTGTGGGTGAAAATGAATTGAATGCTTGTTCAAGCGGGTCGGGTTAGAAAATTATCAAGAACGTAAATCAACGTTAATTAATATGCACCCCTTTTTTCTCATCCTGGAAAAATTCTCTGTGCGGTGTACTTAGAGCCAGGCATTTGACGAAAAATGATAGTGAAGCCATATTCGCTATTTATACTTCGTTCAAGTACCCGGTGGTAAGGGTGTGTTTGTAATGTTGGGGGTATCTGCCAATCCGAAGAGATAGAATTTCAGCACGTTTCCTTGTACCCTCATTTAGGGGTGGTTTGAAAAATTACCACATATATTTTTCCTTAATCATATAAATTATATCGACATCATTTTGTGATCAGTGGAATGTAATTTTAGTCTTCTGCATCCTCTCATCCACCCAATCGGCCTTTATCATATCCGCACACTTCTCACCAATCATGAAGGAGACGGCATTTGTATGGCCTGTAATTGGATACGGGATAATACTGTTGTCGGCAACACGAAGTCTCTGAATTCCATGTACGTGTAAATGGGGATCTACAATTGTTGTTGGATCACTCGATAGACCCATTTTGCACGTACCCACCTGATGATGGAGTGTACAGGAGAGCGTACGAATTGAGCATCTCCAGTAGTCATCTGTGCCGAAATGCAGATGCGCACAATTCGGCAATGGCCTATCCCAAATTCTAGTTCCTATAGCTTGCATAGCAGGTGTCTGAGATATCCTTATAACTTCCTTTGTGGCCTCAAGGAGAATTTCGAGATCTTCTTCGTACTTAAAGTAGTTTGGATAGAATTTTGGCCAATGCCAAGGATTCTTATCCTGCAATCGTATGTAGCCTATTGATTTAGGTCGGAACTGCATGACAAAGGCAGACCAATGGTCTGTAGGATACCTTTCTAGGGGTTTGTAGACAGCTTCATAGATATCTCTACGAATATTCATCCCTCGACTAACACCAGCTCCTTCGTCTGATGCAAAACTCCCACCAAGCTGAATTATCTCAGCATCTGGCCAATCTGGGGGATCTTGACTATTTGGTGATTTGTAGAACGTTAAAGACTCAACGCCTCCAATCATTGTAAACAATCCCTTTCCAAACAGATAATCCTTGACATCTAGAGCTGTGATACGGTTTACGGAGAGCGTGGTTCCTGTTGTGTTTGTTACGAAAGTAAGTCCTGAGTGACTCATGTGGTCGTACATTGTTTGCCCAACGGGGAGATTTTGGAGAACAGGAATGCCCAGTTCATTCAAATGATCCTCTGGTCCAATCCCAGATAACATTAGCAGCTGTGGACTATTGAACGTTCCTGCTGAGAGGATAACTTCTCTAACAGCGTACGCCTGTCGTGTTTTCTTATTCCTCACATACTCAACTCCGTAGGCTATCTTGTTTTCTGGATCAATGAGAATTTTCGTTACACGACTGTTAATTAGGATCTTTAAGTTTGGTCGATTGTGCATTATAGGGCGAAGAAAAGCACTGGCAGCACTATGTCTAACTCCTCGAGAAGTTGTGGCCTGTACGTAAGAAGTTCCAACTTGGCTCTCTCCATTGTAGTCAAGCTTCCTGTAGCCAGCTTGTCGAGCTCCCTTTAGGAATGCCCTCGCAGGTGCCGTTCTATAGGCAACATACTCAACATTTAGATTCCCATTCCGATTGTGATAAGGCGAATTCTCAAGCCCCTTGAGCATAGCTCTTTCAGATTTCTTAAAATACGGCAAGACTTCATTGTAGGACCATCCGTAGTTTCCTTCCTGTGCCCATCTATCGAAATCTCGACGATTCCCACGATTGTAGATCATGTAGTTTATAGCACTAGTTCCCCCGAGAACTTTTCCTCGTGGAAAAGCACACTTTTGATCGTACATTCCTGGAAAATTCATAAGAAAAAAAATGAATGAAGAAACTGAATGTTATGAAAAATCGGGGAGGTCTGTTTGTAAATATTTACTTTTCGCGTTTTCCACAAGCGCCATAAAAACTCCAAGGTTTAAATTTAGGATTTTAGTCTAAAATGCTTCGACATGGAATTTAAGGCAATAAATAGAGTTTATTGTGGTTTATGATGGAGGTAAAAAATAGAAGAGATCTCAATCAATGTTCCGTTTAATAAAGTTTAACTAACTCTTTGTGATTGAATTTTAATTGCACACAATATTTTTTTCAAAGCAAATTCATTTAATAAAATTAAATGCACTTCACCTTGAAAAGAAGTGCAATATAAAGAAAGAGAAAGAAGGCAAATATTTTGAAATTCTTGTAATTCAATTTTGAGTTATTTGTTTTTTATTATGGAATGTGCATAATTAAAAGTTCTAGATTCGATTTAAGTCCGGAATTGTTGTGTTTTATTTTGCACTTGGAAAGTCTTCTTGGTCAATCAATATATTTTATTTTATTCTAACTAGAATAGAATTTTTTAAGAGAAAAAAGATCTTTATTTAATATTTTAAAATAAATAGATTAACTCACTCACCCCAGCAAACTCCTGGTTCGGGTTCGGTTGTGTAGCCCCAGTTGGAGGCTGTTAGTGGTAGGTAACCAGTAATTGCGGGTATATCGTGGGCGATCGTCTCGAGTCCACCAGCCTCGAGGAGGAGAATTTTCCAATGTGGATTTTCCGATAAGCGATTCGCCAGCACACAGCCAGCCGGTCCTGAGCCCACAATTATGAAATCATACTGTTTGGTGGGTGACGCTGACGGTGGCAGAGGGGAACCTGAATTGTATTGAATATTTTGGTCTCACTTCCACATTTCATAATAAGTATTTCAGTGATAGTGAGCATTTAAAGTGAATTGATCGAAAGGCAAAAATGTATTGTATAAAAGTCTGAATACTTTCTCACTACATAATTCTCACAATCAGAGAGCGAATGTCTTACCGAAATATGTTTGGGGATAGGGTGTAACATAATCCTTCATATGCTGAGAGATGTTCTGCATGAGATATGTGTAGTGATCGATGGAATTGTCGAGGGTGAATCCGTATACAGGTGGTTGGTAGGGATTGAATAAGTGAATTGACATGCCACATTTCACGACAAACACTTGGAGGCACAACAGCTGAAGCAATTGTGTAGCATGAAAAGAGGGTAGCCACATGTTGCAGTGGGTGCAAAAAGAAAGTGGGTAAGTCGTTCACAATGAAGAGTATCCAAGAAAGAGAACTTTGAATCACGCACTACCACTCACGTTTGATATGAAACGACAAAACATGCAATGTGGGCCACAAACACCGTGGCGAAGGTGTTGGAGATTTTATTTTACTTTATTTTGCCGCGCTTTTGAAACAGTAGCCAAATGTGCTGAAAATGTGTCTCAAGAAGAACTCAAAGGAGGGGGTCCGCCTTGAATAGTGGCTCACGAAGAAATGACCAAAGTCCCGTTGAGTGTTCTGTGGAAGAGCTCGCGATTCCTTCAGCTGGTGGCTACATTATTGCAAGAAAGACTTGGTGGGAATGGCAAGGCAATAAACTTAGCTTCCTCAGCAACATATACAAGAAATGTGTTATGTGTTGCTGTTCTCGAAAAAAAAAGAAATAAATATAAAATAAAAATGAAAGAGAAAGAAAGATGAAAATGGTGGTGGAAATGTATGGTGGATAGGGAAGAAAATCCAGAGACACTTTGCAGTGTTACAATCTTGGTTGACCTGTTTGGATTTAAGCTTCGTCAAGTTAAAGCAATCTAATTAAATTAATTATAAAAATTAACTTATAACCACACACAGAAAAAAAAAAGTTTTAATTAATCTTCTTTTTTTTAGTTTGAGATTAAATTGTGTCTTTTTACCACATTTCCAATGTTAAAGTCCTCAGGGAGATGAAGGACGCCTTTTCAAGGAAATTAGACGACGATGGAATTTTATGATCTTTTTTTTCTTGTGAAATAAAACTTTTTCCCTTGGATTGTATGTAATAAAACTATTGCTATTTTAAATCTGACAGATTGGGGGCACTCCAAAATTAAAATAAGATCAATTCACGGAAAATCCGTTACTTACGCCATTTCAAACGCCCAACACTCACTGTTTAACGTGCAGAACTTTCAGGCCCACAATGTGCGAAACGGTGCAAAAAGTGCTCATGCTTCGCGAGTGACAAATAATAAATCCGTTTTGTTCTTGAAGAGCTTTATTTAACTCCAAATTGAAGTCGACAAGTTTACTTAAAAGTGCATATTTGCATGCAAGTTGTGAATTTTTTTTCTTTATAATTCGCTAAAAAGAAACTACCTATTTATTCAACTTCAACGGTTGTGCTAAAAGAGAGAACTTGTTTATTTTGCCAACAGATTTGTGCGAGAAATGTTTTCGCTTGGAAACTTTTATCACAGAGACGAATGTATTTATTTACAGGTGGGAGTTTTTAAATACTAAACGAGACGTTTATTGAAACGAGAATTTGAAAAACATGACATTGACATATTTTTCTTGTCAGTGTCATCGTTTGAATTTAAAAATAAACGTTTATTTCTTCGGAAATCAATGTCAAATTCTCGTAAAGATTCCCGTCAAATTGGAAAGAAATAATAAACGTTTATTGCTTTGTGAGCTCTATGATTGATCAGAATTGTACGTTGACTTATGAGATATATAAAAACCATAAAAATATATTTTTGACAGAAGAAATTTGACGTAAAATAGGAATTGACATTTATGTCAAACTGTCAACTATTTTTTGACAGCTTAAATAAAAATCTTGGATATTTTGTTATTAGTTTTAAATCGATTAACTGCTTAAATTTTTTTAATCAAAGTTTCATTGTCATTAAATTTTGAAATTAAAAAAATTGGTGCCATAGCACTAAAATTTCTACCACAAGTCTGTAAGTAAAGAAAGTCATCAAATATTGATACCGAATTTTTCTCTATGTGTAATCTTTTCTTGCTGTGCTGGAAATATAGCGTGTCTTGCTGTGAGGTCAAATCGACAGGTGGATTTATTTCTGGTTGTACTCACCATGTTGTGTGCTAGATTATGTTGTGATGTACTATATTTTGCTAAGAAGCTATAAATTGATAATCTCATTTATTTTCTCAAACAATAAATCACTTTATTCCATTTGATGGACACACTCCGCCCAAAATATTGCTTTTCTCAACTTTATATCAAAACACCCATAAAATATTACTCTCACCTCTTTACAAAGTGTATGGGAGGGCGTCATAAATTAATGTTCTCTGACTGATTGGTAATTTGCATAATTTGTCGATGATGGACGAATAAAAAATGTGCCCTTTGATGGAAGTTTTATGTTAATTATATTGCATAGATTGGGGAGACGATTAATTGAGCGAGACACGTTAAATCATCAATGATAGTTTGATAAGACTCTCTGTTGTATAGTATTAGGGGTTTTCCTCTGGGTATTACAATTAGGTCGATGTGATAGTTTGATGCGGTTAGGTAATTGTTGGCAAAGTTCCAGTTTTAACGTTGCATGGACTAGTTGTTTGGATTTATTGCAATTTTGTAATTAATTATATTCTCCGTGTGAGTCACACCTCGCTGATCGGTGCATTTCGGGTTACATCGTGGTACCATCGATGACATTTATTAAATGTCAAATTTGAATTTTAAATTTATTTTAACGGTCATTGAATTTAAGATAGGGAAATAAAAATTAATATCGATATATTTAACAGAAAAACGCATGAAAAGTCTGTGAAAAAAGTGAGGAAAAGTCACTCATAAAAAAAAAGCGATAAGTTTACAAAATATTGTTATACAAAAAATTGTAGACATACATTTTAGCAAATTTAATATTATTCAAGTTATGCAACGTCTATAATGCATTCACTCTTTATAATTTCCTGATGCTTTTTATTTCTTTCGCGCACCGCGTAAAACATAAATTTACTTGTTAATTCCGATTGCATGGCTAGATAGCAAGGAGATTGATATTATATAGCGTCTTGGGGAGTTTCATATACCTACAACATTTTTATGTTTACTGCAAACAATACATAGAGTAACCTTGCACCAAAGCTCTCTTTAGCATACGTCATCATTTGGAAGTAGCATAGCTGCTGAAAGTTTTACGATGTCTATAGGGCACTTGGTTAGTATTATTGTTGATGCAAAAGATATTTCTTTCTCTCTCTACATAGTTTCCAGAGGAAATGCAAAAATATGCATTCATGCTACCAGATGAAATGCAAAGGATCGTTGGAAGGAGATTTTCTTGAATTTTATTCGCAGAAATGGAGAAAGGCAGCAAAAAATTGAATGCAGAACAACCAAATTCTCGTGAGACGGCAAAATTTTCGTCTTGTAATTCAGGTTTTGCTTCCTTTATAGTGCTCCACACGATGAACTTGACCTTTGGGCCAATGTGAGAGATCATTGCACGCTCCAACATGAAATAAAAAGAATCATTTCTCAGAACATCATCAATTCCAAAAAGGACAAAGACGTCTTCCCGCTGAAAAATTATATATTCCATGCAGTTCATTAAACTCACGTCGAAATTTATTCTGAAAACTGAAAAAAAAAAAGAATTTTTATCTCCAAATTATTGCTCTGCTCACAATGTCACGCACGGAATGTTGCTAACGATCTTTTGGGCTTTTTTTTTCGTCTTTGTCGCCAAATCGTAATAGAAACTTTATGTATTTTAGTACATAATCGCTTTAGTTTAAAGTGTTTTAAAGTTTAAACTGACCTAGAGATTATAATGTGAAGCCAAAAAAATTACAGCATCAAATTCGAGCTTCAAATTCAATGTTCGACAGCTCAGGTGGATGCTGTGAAGGTCTGATTGGTGATGGCGTGAAGAAATCCATACATTAAAGTCACTGATATGAATGATAAATGCGCAATAGTGGGGCGGGCTTGTAGAAGTTGATATTTTTTCCAATAAAACCATAAAAATGTTTGAATTAATTAAAGAAAAAAAAATGATGATCTGATGTGCTTAATCTGTTTCATCTTTCTGATCAACGTTCGTGAACCATTTAATGCTTTTTTTAATGTTTGCCAGATTTGTTGGATTCGCTGGAGGATAAAAAGTTATGATTAAAAGTAAATAAAAGATTACTCAATATGTAATTAAAAAGATTAGAATAAATCTGAATTTATGTAATTGCAAATTATAGAATAATAGAAAACCTACGCATATAGAGACACGCGTCAATTTCTTTGAATTTCAAATTTAATAAATAATATAAAAAATAAGAACGACAAGTTCAAGTTTACACCGTAATAAATAAATAAAATTAAAATGCATAAGAATGTCTCACTGTGTCGGGAAAGCCAAATATGAATCATTTCTTGCAAAATTCTTGCATTTATTGCTGAGGTTTTTTCGTACGCAATCTGTTGAGGCCATTGAATTGCTAAAATGGTGCATTACAAACGGAAATATTTTTTTTTGTTCGCGTAAAAAGAATTATTTATTGTTACCTCTTTAAATTCATTGAGTGATATTGACGCAGGTGAATTAGTGTTTGCCTTCTTTTTTTCCCCCGTACGCGAGACACTGAATGAATCAAATTCCTTGGGTCTTGGTTTGGTTTTTGCTTCTTTGCACCTCATTAAAATAAAAACTTTTTTATATGTGTGAAAAACCCGTTGAATATGCATGTTTGAGCATACTTAATGGCAATGATACGATTATTATTTTTTTCGAAGAAACTTGCTATTACAACCATGTTTATTCTGTTTATTACTCTCAAACATATGGTGGCTGTTTTGAATTGTCTGTAAATATTCTTTTTTAATATATTTTTTGGAGTGAATGGAAAGGTGGCAAAGGTATTTATATTTGTATAATTGCAAGGGAATTCACGTTGGCTTTTTCCATAGAAGGTGCTACAATTTGTACTGTAAAGACGAACTGCAAAATGGGTGGATAGGTTTGATTTGAATTTAATAGAATTAAAATCAAATTGAAAAAAAAATAGATAATTAATCCGTTAAAACATCATCAGAGAATTTAATAAAATTTCCTAGTTTTTAAGGGACTTTTCCTTGGATTGAAACCTTACAGAAGAAGTGATTCTATTCACCCTATTTTTCACATCAATTTGCATTGCAAATTATTGAAGCATATTTATTTAAATTCTAAATAATTAAATTCATACTAAACGCAATAGAACATTTCATTAAATAAAAAGTTATGAATGAAATCCACGTTGTGTGATAACGTTCATTGATAAATTCTTAATTTTAAAAGTCATTTTAATTAATTTTCATCACTTTCAAATCAACTCAAAGAACTTTTCAGGAAATTCAAGTATTTAATCTAAATCAAATTCTTCCATTTCTAAGGGTTTGCTTGTGAGACATCAAATCAATCTTCCAGACAGAATTGGGTCAAAGTACTAGACAAGAATCTTCGGTCAATATTCATTGTTGCGGACAAAAACGAAAATAACTGTGGTAGCGTGCTGTAGCATATGCATTATGTTATTGCTTATGCGTATGTTTAATGTAAATGAATGGTATGATTTGATTGAATAAATCCGAAGTGACGACAGTCACATTCGAACCACAGAGTAATGAACATTGCTTTTCATACGACTACGCTACATGGCGACCGTGACACGTTGATTATGTTGGGACGTCGGTCCCAGGGAAGTGAAAAATAATTTATTTAATTACAATAAAAGTCAAAAAAAAAAAAATTAATTAACCCACTACAAGTATGTGAAAAAAAAAAATGCAGAACTCTAAGTAAAAAGTGAAAAAAAAAAAAAAGTGAAAGAAAATTTTCTCCCGTTGTCCATGCTGGGGAAAGCTGATGAAGTGTCTCGATGGTGTACTGGAAAAATTTTGATATCCTATAAATCCTATGATCGTCCACAACGATCCCAGGATCGTGACACCCCTGAAATTTTGGATGCGACGCAGGCTGCAAGTTGGAAACGCGCCACCGTGGCATCGTAGGAGTCGACGCACTCAAAAAGCTGCGTGAGCAGAAGGTGCAGTGCACTCAACCGTGAAACGTGGACATCTTGGTGAACATTGGACTCATACGTGGACATCGTGATGAACATCGCACTCAAGCAGTGTATGCAGAGTTGAATGGACAACGACAACGAAGTCAGCAAAATTCGAAAAGGCAGAAGACATCGCACTCAAAAGCTGCACAGGCAGAGTTGAATGAACAACGTCAACGGAGTCAGCAAATTTCGAAGATGGACTGTGAACATCGCACTCAAGCTGCGTATGCCGAGTTGAATGCACAACGAAAATCGAGTCAGCAAAATCATGAAGACAGATAAGTAAACAAAAATAAAGGTGTTGTTTTGAATAAGCTTGAAATTATATAGGTCAGATTTGTCATGTTAATTTAGGTCAAGATTAAATGGATGATAATTTCAATATTTTGATTGAGCTCTATAACGAACTAAAGAAAATTTGCCACAGTTTAAAGAAAAATCCCAAAGACAGAATATATAAAGAGGACTATGTGGTAAATAAATTATTAATAGTAAATAAACATCATAGTGCGTTCAATCAATTAGCAGAACTTATTAAAAGTAAAGTCAGTAGTAGGGAAAATAAAGAATTGTTGAGGATACAAGTAGAAAATGAACTAAAAATATATAATGAAATAAACGAACTTTTAACAGCAATTCAGAAAAAAATAAATCAAAAGCAACAAGAAAAAGAAGAAACAGAAGAAACAGAAGAAATAGAAGAAACAGAAGAAACAGAAGAAGAAGAAACAGAAAAAGAAGAAACAGAAGAAAAAGTCAATATGGCTGTGTTAGACCTAAAACTAGCATCGTCTTTAATACCGGAATTCGATGGTTCCGAAGACAAACTGTTGGACTTTTTGGATGCTGTAGAATTTTATCACGAAACATTGGACAATGTTAATAAAAATTTACTGATTAAATTTGTAACTCAGATTAAAATTAAGGGAAGTGCGAAATTAAGTATCACTTCCGAAATTACTACATTTATCAGCCTAAAGAAAAAATTAACAGAGAGATTTGGGATAAAAAGAACTGTTGCCTCCATAAATACTGAACTGACAAAGACACGACAGGGTATAGATTCGGTAGCAGAATTTGCCAAGAAAATTGAAAAATTAACCGACGAACTCTCGCGGGTTCAGATCCAATCGCAAGGATCTGAACATGACCAAATAATACGAACTTTAAATGACGCTACTGCTGCAAATGCCTTTAAAAGTGGTTTAAATTCAAACTTGAAATCAATCGTAGTAGCATCAAGGGTGACAGAGTTCGCCAAAGCCGTAGCTGTTGCTCATGAGGCTGAAGCAACCGTGTCCGCAAACAATCCCCCACAGGTAAATACGATAAGGGGAAGAAATGTGAATAATAGTAGAAAAGGTAGAAGAGGAAATGATGGTCAATCACAATCTCGAAGAGAATGGAACCCAAGAGGTAGAAACGATCGTTCAGGTGGTTACCATCGTGGTAATCACAGTAACCAGTCACAGACGCGTAGAGAATGGAACTCGAGAGGTAGAGGTGATCGTTCAGGTGGTTACCATCGCGGTTACAATAACAACAATCGCGGTAGGGGCCAAAGAGGACGAATTTATATGGCACAATCTAATCAAGAGGGAGCTCTCGTTGATAATTCGGGAAACGCAATGGCCCCTGGCCAATTGCGTCAACCGGGGGCACCTCAGCAAATGTACCCGCAACCAACTCAATACCATCAGTTTGCATGACATCTCTGTCATGTTTCATAAAATTGCCAATAGTTGAATTAAACCAATCAGCTACATTTCTAATAGATTCAGGAGCTGATATTAGCTTAATTAAATCCAAGAAAATAAATGTCAACAACAATGAAAGAATTAATTTTTCGGGTGTAGGCCAAGAGATGTACAAGACCGAAGGAACATGCCTATTAACCTTTAATTTATCCCCTAACGGACAGAAAGTATCACACACATTTCACGTAATTAATGAAAATTTTGGAATACCTTTTGATGGTATATTGGGCAGGGATTTCCTAATAAAATATAAATGCAAAATTGATTTCTATTCATACGTTATACATTTTTACACGCAGGGAAAGGAGATCACTATGCCGTTGCAAGATCGGTTTGAGGAAAAATCGTTCATAATACCATCAAGGTGTCAGGCCGTCAGAAGACTTGATAAGTGGTTGCCAGGAGACCATGTGGCCCTTGGAGAGGAAATTTCACCAGGAGTTTTCTCTTCCAGTACGATTGTCTCCGGCACACCATACATCATGTTCTTAAACACCACTAATAGGGAATTTATTGTAAAGGATTACGAACCAAAATTTGTACCTTTAGATAATTATATAATGCAAAAAGTAGAAAATGATAACAGTAATCTCAAGAAAAATTCAGACAGTGAAACAGATCAAAGAAAAGAAAGATTGTTCAAAGAATTAAAATTAGAAAAAGTCCCAGAATACGCAAAATCCTCAATAAAATCTCTATGTCAAGATTTTATGGATATATTTCATTTAGAGGGAGATCATTTAACATGCAACAATCTTTACAAACAGTCAATTAGGCAAACAGGCTCAGAGCCTATTTATGTTAAAAATTACAGAACGCCACAATCACAATCCGTGGAAATTTCAAGACAAGTTAATAAAATGTTGGAAGACAAAATTATTGAACCATCGCAATCACCGTTCAATTCACCAATTTTATTGGTACCTAAAAAATCAGGAACGGATGAAAAGAAATGGCGATTGGTAGTAGATTTCAGAAAAGTAAATAAAACAATAATTGCAGATAAGTTTCCACTCCCTAGAATAGAAGAAATTTTAGATCAATTAGGTCGTTCTAAATATTTTACTACTCTTGATCTTCAATCAGGATTTCATCAAGTAGAGATAGAGTCTAAAGATTTTTCAAGAGAAATAACTGCCTTTACGGCTAATCAAGGACATTTTCAATTTACAAGACTTCCTTTTGGACTAAAAATTAGCCCCAATAGCTTTCAAAGAATGATGAGTTTAGCAATGGCAGGTTTAACTCCAGGATCGGCATTTCTTTACATTGATGACCTTGTGGTATTTGGTGGAAGTTTAAGCCACCACAATAAAAATCTAAAGAAAGTGTTTGAGAGATTACGTCAATACAACCTCAAACTCAATCCATCTAAGTGCACATTTTTACAAACAGAAGTAGTATATTTAGGTCACAAGCTCACTCCTGAAGGAGTATTGCCAGATCCTTCCAAATACAGTGTCATTGAACATTATCCAATACCCACTAATGCTGATGAGGTGCGTAGATTTGTGGCTTTAGCCAATTATTACAGAAAATTCGTTCCAAACTTTGCGGAAAAGACTGCACCTTTGAACGCCTTGCTCAAGAAAAAAGCAAAATTTATTTGGGATACGCGTTGTCAAAATTCTTTTGAAGGGCTCAAAATGGATCTCATTAGTCCTAGAGTGCTTCAATATCCGGATTTTGAACAAACTTTCGTATTGACGACAGATGCGTCTAATATGGCCGCGTCTGCCATACTTTCCCAAGGAGAAATCGGTAGTGACTTGCCTATTTCCTTTGCAAGTAAAACATTTACAAAGGGTGAACGTAATAAATCCACAATAGAAAAAGAACTCACCGCCATTCATTGGGGAGTTCAGCACTACAGGCCGTACCTGTATGGCCGAAAGTTCAAAATATTCACAGATCATAGACCATTGGTTTATCTTTTTAACATGAAAAATCCTTCATCTAAGTTGATGAGGATGCGACTAGATCTTGAAGAATATGATTTTGAGATCATATATAAGCCTGGTAAGAGCAACACCAATGCAGATGCTCTTAGCCGCATTGATGTTGACTCTGAACTACTCAAAAGCTTATATGTGTTACCCGTTCAAACACGTGGCATGTTAGAACGTATGAAAAGAAATAAAGTACAAGATAATGACAAACAAGCTCATCTAGACACTAAGACTGATCACCTTAAGGTTTATGATGCGGTTAAAATAGAAGAGATCTCAGGAATTCCGGAATTAATTTTTCACAATGGTGACAATTTATCAAAGAACGCGTTCGTAAAGAAAAATAAAAAAGAATACAAAATATTAATGCCGTCATTATACACAGAGATCGCACTAGAGCGGGATCTACTAATGATGGAGCAAAATTGTAAAGGATTAAAAATTGACAAGCTAGCTTTATCCTACAAAAATTACATCTTTCAACATATCACGGTCGAAAGATTCAAAGAAATAAGTATGAAAGTGCTGCAGCACATACAAATTTTGTTATATGAACCACCGGTAGTCATAACAGATAAATCAGTTATTACGAATATCCTTAATCAACATCATTTTAGTCCCACAGGAGGACATATAGGGCAAAACAGACTATTAAAAAAATTAAAAGAGATATTTCGATGGAAAGGTATGGGGAAAGACATTGCTAATTTTGTCAAAGCATGTCAGCAATGCCAGAAAAACAAGAGTGGGATTTCTGTAAAAGAACCCATGGTTATAACCAATACCCCTCAAAGTACTTTCGATATTGTGTCGATAGACACCGTAGGTCCTTTTATCAGATCAGACAGTGGAAATAGATATGCGGCATCTTTTCAATGCGAACTGTCAAAGTTCGTATGTACGGTGCCCATACCCGACAAAGAGGCTAACACACTAGCCAGGGCCTTAGTAGAAAACATTCTATTAAAATATGGGTTCGTTGCTCATATAAAGACTGACATGGGAACTGAATTCATCAACGAGGTTTTCCGTAAAGTTGCTGAGATGTTACAGGTGAACAGATTAAACTCTACACCTTATCATCACCAGAGCTTGGGAAGCATTGAAAGATGTCACAAAACCTTGAATGAATTCCTACGTTCCTATGTAAACGAACACACGACAGACTGGGATACATGGCTTCCTTATTTTGACTTTTGCTACAACACTACGCCTACTTGTTCTCATGGTTATACACCATTTCAACTAATTTATGGGAAAAAGGCAAAATTGTTAGAGAATTGGCAAGATAGGAATGTACAACCAATTTATAATTATGACCAATATACAGCAGAATTACAATACAAAATTGAAAGGACTCTAAGATTTGTAAAAGAAAAGTTGAACAAGAATAAGTTAAAGGCTAAATACTATTATGATACAACTTGTAATTCAACAGATTTCAAAATTGGAGATAAAGTTTGGCTGAAAGCGCAAACTGGAAGTAAATTGGAACCTTTATATAAAGGACCATTTGAAATTGTAAGAAGAGATGGAGTTAATTCGATGATTAAAAATTTATCCACTAATAAGACCAAAATAGTTCATAACAATATGTTAAAATTATGTACTTAAAACTACAGTAATACAAAAAAATAATAAAAAAAAAATAATAAATAATAGTAACAATAAATAATGAAAAAATTAATAATAATGGGAATAAATAAAATTAAAATGCATAAAAAAAAAACATATATAAATAGTATATATAATATAAATAAATAAATAAATATGATATAAATATAACAGTTATAAATGTAACTAGACTAGAACATTTATTGCAAAGAAAACTAAATACCTAGCATATGTAGAACATTTATTGCAAAGAATGAAACAAAATTTTAAAATTTATCTAGAACATATATTGCAAAAAAAAAAAAAAAAAAAAAAAAAAAAAAAAGGAGGAGAAGGAGAGATGAAACAAAAGGAGGAAGGTGTAGCATATGCATTATGTTATTGCTTATGCGTATGTTTAATGTAAATGAATGGTATGATTTGATTGAATAAATCCGAAGTGACGACAGTCACATTCGAACCACAGAGTAATGAACATTGCTTTTCATATGACTACGCTACAGTGCCAAATTGAAGACTTGTGGAAAAAATACAATGAAAGATGTCTTACAAAATAAGCCCCCGTCTTTAACATGGAGCAAAAAAAACTTCTCCCGTTGAAGAAACTCCCTCAGGAATTACCCGCAGCGTTCTGCTTCGTATAATTTAGTCAAAAAAGAATCTCGCAAAGATTGACGCAAGATCCGAGATAAAGATGATGGAAGTGTTTGAATTTGGTAGCTCATTTCATGATGCTGGGATTCTTTGCAAATTCTTTCTGTATAATTTACAACAAGAAAGATGTTCTTGATAAGAATTTTTCCTAATGCCTTCTCTCGGTGGCGCCGTGGGGCAATAAAAAGCGCACACACCTCAAAGACCTCGGTGTTGAAGGGAAAAGTTATTGACTTTGAACAATTGGAATTAAAAGTAATTCTAGTTTTAATAGTTTTCTTGATTTTCGTGGTCTTTTAATCAATTTACTGGCAATTAAATACAATTATCTCCATTATCTCTTATACATACTTTTCTCCGCATTTTCATTTAATCTCACATTTATTTAGTTCACAGAAATAGTTAAGCGTTGATGGTTTTTTCTCTTAATTTACGAAATTATTTATTAAAGAAAAAATAACTTAACTTATCTGAGAGCAATTTGTACAAAATTGCCACACTTAATCACATTTTTTGAGGTTTTTGAGTATTCTAACTTTTTTTTTGCTTCTTCCTAAACATTATATATTGCCTTAATGATTAATTTTCCGTATATAAATTAGTGATAGATCTACGTTTCTTTTTTTTTTGTTTATGTCTTGGTCTTACATTTACTTTTGTGCGTCTTTCCTTGACTTTTCCCCTCTTCAGTCGCCTAAAACAGCAAGAAGGGGGCATTAATTTTGTGCTTTGATTCTCCTTCACTGTGCATAATTCCAGTCTTCCTTAATAAAATCAGCCGCACGTTCGGCTATCATGAGTGTGGGCCCATTGGTGTGACCCGCTGGAATTTCTGGTATGATGCTCGCATCAATGACACGGAGATTGCTGATGCCATAGACACGGAGACGTGAATCCACGACAGCTGTTGGATCGCTCTGGGGGCCCATTTTGCATGTCCCGGAGTAGTGGTAGATGGTAAAGGTCAGGTGACGAATCACACAGTCCCAGTAGTTGTCCGAATCAATGCCATGGTGAGCACATGTTGGCACCGGGTGCTCGTAGTCAATTAATTTTGCACCAATTTGCGCCAATGCGGGCATCTTCGCCAACTCCTGCACTTTTCTCACTCCCCGTATAACGGTACGGACGTCTCGTGGATCTGAGAAGTAATTCGCATAGATGCGTGGGTGGGCAAATGGATCCCTACTCCGTAGCGTAATCCTCCCGCGACTCTTTGGTCGAAGAATCATGGGCCAAATTTGAAATCCATTCTGTGCCTGTTTCTCCATTTCACTGTAGATTGTAGCATAGATTGATGTGCGAATGTTGAAGTTGTCTCGATAGATTGAGTCCCCATAGAGGGGACCTCCGAGCTGGAAGAGTTCAATATCTGGCCATCCATCTGGGTCTGTGGGTCGATCAAAGTCATAGAAAGCCACAGCTTCGCATGCTCCAATGGAGGAGATTGGACCTTTTCTTTCTCTCTCGTATCTTATTAGATTGGGCACCGTGGCGACATTCTCAATAAACATAGAACTAGCATTGACTGTTAAGGCTATAGGAACTGCAGTGTGGTCCATGAGATTGTAGCCCACGGCTAGGTCGACTAATGGTGTAATACCATGCTCACGGAGGTGATCTCCTGGCCCAATTCCCGACAGCATAAGTAACTGTGGGCTATTTATAGCTCCCGCAGACATTATTACCTCCTTCCTAGCAAACACCTGGTAGGTTTTTTTCCCATTCACAAATTCCACCCCATGAGCTCGCTTTGTTTGTGGATCAATTAGTATCCTCGTGACGAAGCTCTCTTTCTTTATGTGAAGATTTGTTCTTGTTCCACGAATGGGATAAATATAGGCAGCATTGGAGCTTTTTCTTATACCATTTTCAGTGGTTGTGTGGAAATACGAATAGCCTATTTGCGTAGGGCCATTGTAGTCTACGTATGATGCACCATTCTCAATGCCCGCCTTTATGAAAGCTTTGGCAATTTTTGTATGCCAATTGGGATAGGAGATCGCCATTGGGCCATCAGTGCCCAAATATCCGGGCACACCGTCTTTTATATGACTCTTCTCGAGTTTTTGGAAGTAGGGATGAACATCATTCCAACTCCACCCGGAATTCCCCATTGCGGCCCACTTGTCATAATCTCGACGATTGCCGCGTGTGTAGATCATATAATTGAGCACACTGGATCCCCCCATGACCTTCCCACGTGGCCACTTGCACTGATTGTTCACCATGGCAAGGCACGAACCATTGGAACTTTCCGTCTTGTAGTGCCAATCGGCATTGGTTTGTTGGAGATAGTGCACAAACATGGGGACATCCATGAGGAGATTCTCCCGTGGACCAGCTTCCAGGAGAAGTATCTTCCAATCACGATTCTCCGAGAGACGATTCGCCAGCACACATCCCGCTGATCCAGCACCAACTATTACGAAATCATATTCTTGATTTATAAAGTAATTATCCTGCTCAAACGTGAGCCTCTGTCCGCCGTCTTCGAGGAAGTTCTTAATTGAGAAAACGGAATCAATGATGGCTTGTCCAGGTGGTAGAAATTGACACACCGTGTAATCAATCAAGATCACAGCAATTAGAAATATTCTTTTTATCCACATTTTTGCACCACTTCACTTTGCTTTTTAAAGAAAAACTTAAAACTCCAAAGGTTCTTAATCAGTCACTCATTGCACGTCCTTTGGCGCGAAAACTCTTAACCCGGAAATTGGGGGGCTCACACACTTGATCTTCTTAAAGTTCTGAGAATTTGCAATCTCATCTTCACTCACTTGCAATTTATCTAAGCACACAACATCGTCACATATTTAAATGGAATTAAATAATAAAAAAAAAATGTTTTAATTGTTGAATTTAGCATAAATTCCCATTCACTATCTGGACTATCGGCTACCGCGAGAATGCACAAGCGATCCGGTCGTGAGTCGGTGTTGATGTGAGAATGAAGCAGTGAGTTTCCCCCGTCTATATTTATAAGATTCTCACGGGCACATGGTGTTGAGAATAAATGGAGGAAAAAAAGGTGATGCATATTAAATTTTCGCCACATATGAGAGACTCCATAAGCCACTCTTGTACGGTGCTTTTTGTGACACTGACCAACGCACACACCAATACGCATGGTGGAGTCCTTGGGGGTCACGAAATGTGCAGGAAACAAGTTTCTTGAATTTTTAAATTTTTCTTCAAACTCATTCCGCTCTCAAAATTTATTTTTCAAATTTTATACATATAAACATACCTCCATATAGTTTTTCCATTACACAATCGCCTAATTTTTCAATTTTGTTTTCCATCAATGGGTATTTTTTCACCTCGACACACCGGACTCACCTTATCGCGGTGTCTGCAATGGCTACATTGCAACTCGTTCTTCGATTTTGAGGTGGACTTTCTTCCGGCTTTTTGGCCGGAAAAAATATAAATGTGTATGGAAGTTGAGGAGGGAGAAAAATTTCAAGATTAATGGAGCCGAGATTGCAAATTAAAAAAAATACAATATACTCAGAGAATATACATACAGCTTATTTTCATTTTCATTTCTTATTTATTGCAGCACAACAATATATTTACACTACATACAACTATGTACATATATAAAAAAAACATAAATTGTATTTTATGGTGTCATCTTTTGAGTGTTTATCACGTACACTGAGACTTAATCAATGTTCCAAGATGGTGGCTAAAAACTTTCTTTAGTAAAAATTAATTTTTAATAGGCATTTGTTTATAAAAATGCTTTTATCTTTGATTTTTGAAACCTAATTTTTAGCATTATTTTGGATAAATATAGCTTAAATTCGTTTAGTCGTGATTTATACATATTTTGATTTATTAACTTGACAAATATTTCAATTTGTGGATGTCATTTCAGACACTGAGAGAAATTTGTCTCATTTTATATTAAATTAAAATTCTTAAACATTCCAAATAATTTCAATCTTATCTGGGTGGAGTTTAGTTCATTTCTCTATTAAATTACAGTTAAAACCTCATATTGATGTTTTAACTAATAAGAAGAAGAATTAGAGCTTGTCTCTGATTGGATACAATATTCAAGCAAAGTGTCCATTGGTTAATGTGTGCCTAACTATTTCTCAACAATGTGGAGCTTCAATGCAAAGAAGCTTTGAATAGATAAAATTCTAATATCGATTTATTTTTTTAATCGTTTTTTTCTTTTAAATTTTTTAAGCCATAAAAAATTAAAAGCATAGGTAATTTTCATAATATTTTTTTCTCAGTGTTTTATGCAAAGGGAATAAAATTCAATAATATTCCACGTCCTACCAATATAACTTCATATTTGCATAATTGGCATAAATAAATTATTTGGTGCAACAATAAAATGTATTTTAACGGTCAATTTACTTAGCGCATGATTCATTGACTTTTATATACAACAATTTGTCTAACAACTACATCAGCTTCTATCGCGGAGGCTTTTTTTTGTGTGTATATAGAGACCATGGACCTTTCCAAATTTCGACGGGAGATTAAAATCTACAAAATTAAATTTTACATTGTCCAGTTAAAATTATGAATTAAAAAAAATTCTCAAAAGGAATGCAATGAACTCAATGTTTGGCCCTGTGGGCACTATCTATACTTAATTTACTTTTATTAATCATTAACTTTATCACTGTTTCATGTAAGAATTTTTTCTTTTAATGACTCAAAGTGGAGAAGATTCCAAAAGGCTTTTTTCATGGATTGGTTGAGCTTAAGGACAATCCAATTTCCCAGCTACTTTTATTAATCATTTAATTGATGCAATCACCATGGAGTCTTACACGCTCAACATCTTCATGATCTCGCGGGTTGTTTCCGATGAATTATCGTGGTTATGGGAGAAATGATCAAAAAGCACCGTATATGTAGCTCACTGGGAGATTCTTAAGGAAGTCAATGCGTGAGATTCTTTGGACAAGTCGGAGCGTCCATCGACCAAAATACTCAAGGCTACCATCTCCATAATTGAGGTGTATGCTCGTTTAAGGGTCACCGAGGTATGGTACAGTCAGAGCGAACATAAAAAACGAGAATAAAAAAGACGCAGAGAGAAAATAATAATAATAAAAAAAAATAACCAATTAGGTATTCTTGCATTATGCAAGATCTCAGCGGAAAGGTGAGGTTTATTTTCTTCCACAGTATATGATTTTAAAATCAAGGAATATTACTCATTTGATCGTCAACTACACAAGATTTATCTCATAGTGATGACGCTTGAAGTGAAAATTAGCATATTTTTCACTCATGTGGATTTCCCGCCTAACAATACCCTTCTCCGTGGAATTTAATTTTCTTCCACGCCACGTAATTATGCCCTATTTGGAAAATTTCTGGGAAATAATTAGCTACTCTCACGGAGAAAAAAAAAGTTTGCAAATTTTTTATGGAATCTCAAAAATAAAAATTGCAAGAAGGGAAATTTTTATTTATTTTTCTAATCACTTTTAATCTCTGTGAGATTAACAAGTATACATGTAATTTCCACCTATGTTAAGAGCTTGTTTTCTGCTATGTAATAAATTTGTAATTTCTTTGTTGTTTTTTTTTTCTCTAATTTTGTGGATAATTCTAGATGGGATTATAATTGAGGATGTTTGATTAAGTCACTTTTCCATGTATCAAGAACTTTAATTGCATTGATTAGATGCAAAAAGAATATCCGAGTGATTTCAATAATAACACCATCTCTTGCGGAGTCTTGACAGAAGAATTTACATAATAAGAATTCTACCTTCGTCACAAATAGCATGATCAAGATTTTTTTCTTTTCTATTTAAAATTTTCCTATTATAAAATTATGTACAACGTTTAAAGAACTCTCTATACCCATCAATTCTAACATACTATAATTTTTTTTACAACATTTCTATGTCAACATGTGCAATTAATTGGTAGATGATTTAGCTATTTTTCTTTCTCTCTATAAAATGGCACGCACTTGAGTTCTACCATGCGAAATAACTTAAAAAATCGTAAATTTATGTACAGAATAGCATAATGACCAATGTTTATCACTTAACACTTCACCGCTACAATTCAGCACGTGGAATTTCGTTTTTGTGTCTGTCGCGAGGTGTGAAATGAGGTGTGTGTGTTGTTTTTTTTTGTGGGCACAGCTCAATGATCTCTGAGTGGTTTTGCTATAAAATCTTCACCCAACCAATCTTCTTTCACGAGATCAGAACCCTTCTCCCCGATCATAATTACGGGAGCATTTGTGTTGCCACTTGAAATTGTTGGCATAATGCTGGCATCGATGACCCTTAGCCCAGAAACGCCATACACCCGTAGACGTGGGTCAACAACGGCTTCTTTATCCCAAGCGGGACCCATTTTTGCTGTTCCCACGGGATGATAGATCGTCATGGAGATCGTACGTATGTGACACTCAATGTATTCATCTGACCAGAATTTTAAGTGTTTGCAATTGGGCAGAGGTTTCCGGTAGATTCTCGACCCAAATTGCTTGAAGACTTTGGCTTCAGAGACTTTCCGTGCTATTTTTGCTCCCTCCACGAGTGTTTTAATATCGTGGGGATCTTTGAAGTAGTTTGGTTCCATTATGGGAGCCTGGAAGGGATTCCTCGAGTACAATCGCACCCATCCTCGTGATCTTGGTCTCAAAAGGAGCGGAATAATCGTCCAGGCGTCCTCTTTAGCAATTGGATGGTAGACTTCTCGGTAGAGGCTCTCTTTGAGCCCAAGAATCTTCTTAACTTGATCACCACCGTCTGAATTAATTGAAGCAGGTGCCATATGGAACTGAATATCAGGCCAATTGGCGGATTTATTGGCTAAGGGTGTATTGACAAAGGCAACACCCTCTAGTCCACCCAAACTGGTCATTGGACCACGCTCATTAACCACATAATGCATGACTATTGACCCAGGATTCATTCTAGTTGGGATCAGTGTTACAGGCTTATCCACGAGGAAAGTTAATCCTGCCATTCCTACGTGGTCCTGAAGATTATCCCCAACTGGTAGGTCATGCAGAACTTCAATTCCTTTCTCAACTAAATGCTCTCGCGGTCCAATCCCCGAAAGCATCAATATTTGGGGGGAGTTTATAGCTCCAGCTGAAAGAATTACCTCCTTCCTAGCATTAATTTGGTACCGCTTGCCATTCTTTACGAATTCCACCCCATAAGTTCTCTTTGTCTTTGGATCAATTAGAATCTTTGTTACATGCGAATTCATGCTAAGGTGAAAGTTCTTTCGCAATCTTATGGGTCTAAGGAAGGCTTTCGATGTGCTACATCTACTTCCTCGTCGTATTGTTCCCTGAGCTATCATAAAACCTCGCTGATCGGCTCCATTTATGTCTCTATTGGGGTACCCCAACTCAGTTCCAGCTTCAACGAATGCAGCCACAAGCGGTGAATGCCAGGGAGATTCTTGCACAGTTAGGTATCCTCCAGTTCGATGGTAGCGCGTAGACTGTGCCAAATAGGGATTGCGATTGTCTTCGGATTTCTTAAAGTAGTACAAGACATTCTCATAGTTCCAACCGGGATTTCCGAGGGATTCCCAGAGATCATAGTCATTTTTATTGCCTCGCACGTAGATCATGTAGTTGAGCACGCTGGATCCACCGAGAACTTTCCCACGTGGCCAGTTGCAACGATTATTCACCATTCCGAGGCAGGATGTGTTTGAGCTTCGTGTTTTATACCGCCAGTCGAGTTTGCTGAGCTGAAGGTAGGCGGCAAGTGAGGGTGTATCGGAGATTTCATTCTCATCAGGTCCTGCTTCCAGGAGCAGAACATTCCAGTCTGGCACCTCAGTCAGTCTATTTGCCACAACAGCACCCGCTGATCCCGCACCGATGACAATGAAGTCGTACTCAGATAGGACAACACGGCGGTCTAAGGGGCGAGATTCAGGATCAACGCGATCGTAGCGATAGAATGAGATTGCAGCCAGGAGGAAGGGTATCACCCAGAGACTAGTGGTTATCACACCGAATGTCGTATTGATCACAGATGAAGCTATCAAGACATTGAGCACCATTTTGGGGTTCGGGATGTGCCTCGTCGAGTGATTCCACACCTCAGTGGTCCGTGGCTGGGGGTTGGTGAACGATGAGTTTCGTGAAGAGTCTGCCAAAAGTCCCAGTCTCAGTGGCTCCTTGACTGGACATGTCGATCGAGGAGATGTTATTCACTCCACCCAGATGAGTTTCTGCGCGGAAGAAAAGAAAACGAAGCGTTATTTGCATTGTTTTGTGTCTGATGCATGGAAATTGTGTGGGATGGGAATCCCATCTTGCACATTCTGAGAAACCATAAAGAAAGTCAATCATAACGCGTCCAGTTATAAGAGTTGGTGTCCCACAACGTGTAAAAGTTTGTTTATGTGATGTAGTGCGATTTGTAAGCAGAATTAGTAGGCAAAGTTGATTTTTTTTTGTAAAATTCGGCAATTTGATGGATAAAAATGGTTATATCTCTGGTTCTATAAAACCTACAGAAATTTCTTGACTAGTTTTGGAAACGTCTTGAAATAAATTATCATCTGACATATATTTCGATACATTTCAAGGTGACCTCTAGAACACAAAATGGCGGATTTTTGTTTCACCAAAATAGTTTTTGGCATTTTTTGTCCTGAAGAAATGGTTCTAGAGGTTTCTGATGTTAAAAAAGTTGTAGAGTTTTGCAAAACCTTTAATTTGATACTAAGATGAGCAAAGCGGACAAGCCGTTCAGGAGATATGGCTCTTAGAACTTTTCAAATTCAAGAATTTTTCAAATGGCTATATCTTCTAAACGGCGACATAGAATTTCTTCATTTTTGGACTGGTACAAGATTATTAGTCCTGCTACAAGATATCAAAATTTAAAAGAAATCGATAATGGGGATTCGGAGATATTGCCCCTTAAAGTTAGGCAATTTTTGTTTTTGATTTTAGCGCCTCTTGTGGACATTTTTAGAACTTGAAATGTTTTATATAGTTGTAGGGCTTCTTAAAACCTTTCATTTGATACCAAGATTATCAAAATCGGTCAAGCCGTTTTCGAGTTATATTGAAAAAACACTTTTTGCTTTAGGCCGCCATATTTGCTAAACCGCTTGACCGATTTTCAAGTATGAATTATCGATGAAAACGGCTCACTGAGCTCTACAACATACTAAAATTTCAGACCTCTAGCTGTAAGGGAAGTGGTTGATGGTAGTTCCAAATGCCGGACGGCGGCCATCTTGGATTTTGAAAATGCGAAAAAATGAAATTTTACACCCACATTTCTATAGAAAACTTCAAACCCGAAGCCTCTATCTGTTACCGTTCTCGAGATATAAGACAAAGTATGGACCACCGGCAGGCCGGTAGGCCGGCCGGCGGGCCGGCCGGCCGGATCAAAAATTTTCCACCACCATTTTCGTAATGTGGGATGTCTAAAACGTGCTCATACCAAGTTTGAACCCGATCTGAGGTGGTCGGTTTTTCCGACGATTACAATACTTGGTGTTGGCCACGAAGTGGAACACCAACTAATTTTCCTTTTTTTTCTGCACATTGATGAATTCCCTTAGAGGTGTGAAGTATCAATTTGCAATGGGATGGGTGTGAAAAAAAATAAATGATTCTGCAGACCTTGCTACTTTTTACTCAGCGATGCACAAAAGATATTTTTGACATTTTAATTGTCGCTCCGCAGCTTCCTCAACCATTTATTTTTCTTTCCTCAATGGCCAAGAAGTGAACTCATCTCTTCTTGAGGAAGCATCTCAAGATTGTTTCCATACCAAAAATTATTGCAATGTTATTGGCGGATTTTTTTCGAGTCTGCTCATCTAATTATAATTCGTATTAATCGAGTTGCGGCGTTGCGTTATGTCTTCCTTAATCTTTAAAATTCGCTGTGCCATTGGCACTTGAATTAATCTAGGGGTGAATAAGTAGTGAGTTTGTGTGTTTTATGTACTTGTACAATATAATAAAATTAAAAAAAAATTAAATTAAATTATTAAATAATATTTTTTCAAATGAGTCTAATAATTTTTATTTATGTGAAACACAATTTGAAAAATAAAAACATTAAGATCACAAATAGATTATTTTTATTTCGCATTGAGATCATTGGAAACGATGCAAGACAAGTCATTAATGTTAGAAAGATATTCTTTAATTCCTCACAAGTTGAAAAAACAAACAAACAAAAAAACTAATTTTTCACATTTATTCGCCCCTTTGTGATCTTCATTTTCTTCGCTTTGATTAGGCAGAGAATTTTATGCTTTGAAGAATTTGCATAAATCTTCGAAAATGGTCAACAACTTTACGAAACCTAAGGTTAAAGTTGTGATAAATTCTGCTGAATTAATTTTATCTCTTAAAATAAATTATCAATTTCCTTTATTGCTGTTTGTTTTCTGTCTCGCGTGATTTTATGATTTACAGTGTAATGTCACTCTCAATGGATTATTGTGCAATGATCTTTAGAATTTATTTGGCTAAAAGGTAAATAAAATAGAGACAATGAAATGTTCCATTGACCGGGAGGAAGTTTGGTTTGTTTTCTTAGAAGTTTTTCAAAGAATATTTTTCGTGACTTACGTCTCTACTTTGCAGTCAAACGGCAAAAGTTATATGTGAATGCTCTTGCCCTCAAGTTCAAGATCCCACAAGAGATGCATAAATAAGATAAAATGCATGGAAAAGTCTACAGAATAACTTGTGAAAAATTAATTACGGCGTGTCGTACGAATGATTGATTTTTTTCGTGGTTGGCATGACGAAGAAATTGGGCCAAATATTTTAATTTAATTCAGAATGTTAAAAATATCCATCCTATACCTACGTGGGATTGTGCGTATGGACATATTATTGTCATGTCCATTATCAAGGTAATTGTTACACAAGGCTCTTGACTCCATTTTCTATGTCTCCGTCGCGAGGCGTAGCTTTTCTTGCACAACAGACAAATCGACGGCAATCAATACCCGCGTGTCGCCTCAACATTATAAAAATAAAAATTTACATGAAGACAGCTGCAATGTGAAGGGAAAATTATGTGAATTTCACTTTTTTATTCTTTCAAACATGAGAAACATTCAATTTAGCGTGATGCGATGATTCTTCAGAGTGGAAGGAAATGCTTCATTGGATTTTTTTAAAAACTTTTTCTCCGCTTATTTTCAATGAGGAAAAAAGCAAGAGTTATGAAGGGATTTTTTAGGAGACATGGAATATGTTGATTAAATAAATTAGTGCATCCATTTGTGGGGTAATTATGTGAGAATGACTTTCGAGTATGTTCCAACATTTATGGTTAATTGGAAACATTGTCGATATTACTATACAGGAGGACTTAATTGCATTATCTGCTGTAAGCTCAAGAGAGGAGCTTTTGGTTTTCCACTTGCAACTAATAGAGTTTTACAGACATGTGGAAGAAATGTTGAAGCATAGAAAGAAAATTGAAATATTTGTTACAATAAAAACAACTTTCTTTGGTATTAAATAAAACATATTTTTTCGTGGTAAAGAATGTTGGAAAATAACTTGGACGTAAATTTGTCTTATTAGAACGCAAAAAATTTCAAATTCACACTCAAATATCTTATTGATACTCAAAAAACATCCTAAGTGTACGAAGCATTTTGCCGAATATTTATTAATTGTGTTATATATTGATTGAAAACTTTAATTTTCTTTAGTAAAATATCTACAAAGAATTTCTTAATGATTTATGATAGTTTGAAATGCTAAATTTCAACCAAATGCTTCACAATTTGCACACCATATCTGTCCTATATGGAATTTGTGGAAAACTGCAGAGTAACATCAAGCTACACCCATAAAAGATTGTTGTACATATATGACGGTATATTAAGAGTTTGTGACATTATCAGTTCCGCCTGTTTAACTTGGACTTCCTCTCTCCTTTCGCAAGCATATTTCACATCAAAAAGCCACAAAGCTCTTTTTTTTAGTAGGTAAATATTGTGGTTGTACGAGATAGTTGCAATGACTGACATTTTGAGATGAAAATGCAATCATTTCGTTCATTGTGCAGAAATTGAAAACCATATAATTACATTTTCACGGTTTCTGCCGTATCACGGTAATCTTTTGAGCCCCGGAAAGGTTCCAAGAAGGCGTCAAAGAATATGATGGGGAGCTCAAGCCTAGCTCCTCCTGGGCTGTCTAAGAGGTGAAAGACTTACTCATAGATGTATTTTCGTGCGATTAAATGAGAAAATAATAAATGCTACTTTTTTGGGTGAGTGAGGCAGGCACAAATGAGGATCAATGTTGATCTGTCATTGTGATCACGATGCGGAAGAAAAGTAGTAGAAGAAAATTACATATAAGTATAAATGGGTGAAATGAGGTGGGATTTTGATGGAAAATTGCTATATACGTGGTGAATAAATTCACAGCGTGATTACTAAATAGATTTTGATAATAATTGTACGATGCAATCTTTCCTCTCAATTTATTTAGCCATTAGTGGTGATTCAGACACTTATTTATTTGCGGTGCAGTGCTGAAAATTGCATTTGAATGCAGATTTAGCTTCGAAATCAATATTGGAGGTTATTTTACATTTCTTCTGACCTTTCTCCCAGCAAACAGCGCGGTGAAAAATAGATTTTATGATAATTTTTTTCTTCGTAGAAGTCGATTGCGTTCCTCCCACACAATTCCATGTGTTTTTTTCAAAAGTTTATTTTCATCTAATCAAATAATCTACAATATCGTGATGTTTATCTTTTAAATTGAATATTATGTTAATACTTAATTAATATTGACAATGCATTTAATAAAAAAAAGAAGACTTTCTCAATTTCAATATTGATTTCATCGAACGTGATGGATAATAATATGATAATAAATCAAAAGAAGTCGTTGCTCTCCCAGATGGGGGGATGGTGGCGACGCGAGAGTATTGCATTTTGGGATCACTGATCACTCCACCGTTGTGCTCAACGTGGGGGGAGCCTTGAGCGCTGCTGGTATATCTCGAGAGGCAAATGCCTCGAGACCGTCTAAAATCAGGACTGACTACGGAAAACTGAATGCATGCCTCAGGCGCGAGACGTGGACGGATGTTGCTGCCTCAACAGATGTAGACACAGCATTTAGGGTGTTCATTAGTCGTGTGACTGACAATATAAATAAATGTTCCAGTAGTGGAAGTCGACCGGGGCGCAGCAGAAGGCGACGTCCGATTAAACCATGGATGACTGGTGACTTGTGCGCAAGGATCCAGAAGAAGTACAAACTGAAAAAGCTAGCTCGCAGGCATCCATCAAATGAGCGCCTCGCTGTGTACAGTAAGAACTACTCTAAAAGGGTTTGTGCTGATGTCAAGAACGCCAAGGAGTCTTACTATGCGGCGGAATTGGAGAGGGCAGGCAATGACTACGGCCGATGCTGGGAGGTGGTGAATGAGATCACAGGCCGGATGAAAAAAAGATCAGTGATCCAGAGCGTGAGATCTATGGACGGCGAGATGCTCACGGAACGAACTGAGATTTGCAATGAGATGAATAATTTTTTCGTCTCTGCTGTAAGGGATCTGTTCTCTGATGTGTCGTCTGAGCTGACTCACGTGCGGGAGCCGGCGGGTCGCACCTTCTTTCTTGCGCCTGTCACAACGCAGGACGTTATGGATGCAATACGCGGCCTCAGAAGCAAGAGCGCGGCAGGGATGGATGGAATCACCAGTGACCTTCTCAAAAGGATTTCCCTGAGTATAGTCGACATATTGACGAGTCTCATAAACCTCTCGTTTGTGACTGGAAAGTTTCCCGAGGCACTCAAGCGGGTGCTGGTGGTTCCTGTGTTCAAGAAGGGTGACACGCGGTTGCTAAACAATTACAGACCAATTACATTGGTCTCATCAATCTCAAAAGTGATGGAGAAAATTATGCACAAGAGAATTTACGGATTCCTCAGTGATATGAGGCTGCTGTCTCCCTTGCAGTTTGGATTTCGGAAGGGCTGTGGATGTGAGGACGCAATGTTAAGGCTCTTTGGTGAGCTAAGCGAGACTCTCAATCGCCCCAAGGGTGCGTGCGCCTCTGTGCTATTTCTGGACCTGACCAAAGCATTTGACCTGGTCAGGCAAGATGTTCTTATGGCGAAACTGGAGAATGTTGGCATCCGGGGTGTGGCGGCTGGCTGGCTGGAATCGTACTTGAGAGGGCGAGTGCAGTGTGTCCGAATTGGAGGTGACTGCCTGAGTGTGCCTGAGGTGTGCGAATATGGTGTACCGCAGGGATCTGTGCTGGGTCCGCTGCTGTTTGTCATTTACCTCGATGATCTACTGTGTTCCGACTTACTGGGATCTATCACGGCCTATGCTGATGACATGGCGCTCCTCTACAACGGCGGAACGCGCGATGAGGTCAATGTGGCCATGCAGCGCGATCTCGCATATATTAGGAGATGGCTGGATGCTCATGGGATGGTGCTGAGTACCAAAACCGTCCTGATGGATTTCGGGCGGGATACCAATCAGCACAATGATCTGGTGAGTCACTCGGCGACCTGCGGGAGGCTCGTTGGCGGGTGTTCGGAGCGCTGCGTCAGGATAGAGAGAGTGCAGCAGTTCAAATACCTGGGACTCATCGTCGATGCTGGACTCACTTGGCATGCGCACATGGATGCTGTTAGAACCTCCGTCAGGCAGGTTACTAGGCAACTGTATGCCTTGCGACGCAGCTGCTCGGGAGGACTGATGAGGGCCGTCTATTGTGCGCTTGTGGAGTCCAAATTGCGCTACGGAATTGCTCTATGGGGAAACGCTGCTGCCACACATATGCATGGCCTCTTGGTGGCTCAGAAGGGTGCCGTGAGAGTCATGTCTTTTGCGCGAAGAACTGATGCATCTGCTCCACTGTTCGCTGGGTGGCGGCTCCTCCCGCTGCGGCACCTTTACGTGGAGAGAGTTGCGAGGTTTGCGGGCGGCGATGGAAATGGGCGATGTCTCGCGCTGGGGGCTGCTGCTGGCGGTCGGGAGCCCTTTAATGTGCCGAGACCCCGGACGGAGCAGTTCAAACGCTCTTTCAATTATTCTGCCCCAATCATACTAAACAATCTTTCCCGCCGTCTGTCGTCGTTGGCTCCTGATCGCGTGAGGAGGTGGCTGTGTGAGGCCAGTGTGGATATGGTCGCGGAGTTGCTGCGGTCTATGTACTCGTAAATGTGCCGAAGTCTTAGTGTATCTTTCTTTGTGTTTATAATGAATGTATTTTTTTGTGAGAGGGCGCCGAGCAGCTAACAACTAGGTTAGGCCCTAAATCTTCCAAATTGTAAAATGCGGAATGAGCAATAAATTGAAATTGAATTGAATTGAATTGAAATCTTTTAAAATGAATATTAATCATTTTTATTCCAAAACATTTGTATGCAATGGAACAAATATATATTAATCATTTTTCGTGCAGAACAAAAAAGCAAAATAAAAAAGATTTCGAAATGTTTTCGCCTCTTTAGCATTTAATTGTCGGTCCCTAATGTATATGTGATCTTGAATTTTTCAAAAAGGTCTTGGCTAGTTCCTCAATTTCATTCAGAATTTGAATGATTTTTAGTAGGTTGTTATCAATGATTTTTCATTGGATTTTCGGACACTAAATTAGAGAAGATACGAGATAGTTCCATTGAAATTATTTTGAAGCACTTCTCAAGGTATTCCCTTCGCATCTTATCGGTGGACTTCTCAAAATGGAAAGTGGAATACATTTTTGAGTTAAATTACAATAAAGTCTTGGTCTTTTGTGTCTTTTCAATCATCTCGGTGGGAGTTTCACTGTAAGTCACAATTTTGAATGATTTATTGCTTCTTAAAGCAAGTGTGGCGAAACAGAGGAATGGGAAGTAAGTAATGTAGCACTATTGTGGTCAAAAGATTACGGCAATAGATCAGCAAGTGCTCGTACTTTCACGCTATGTCAAGGCAGTGTTGAATTTTAATTTTCGCCTAAATACCTTGAAGATTTTTTCTTTAAATATTGATTTAAATTAAAATGATCTAAATCGGAAAATAAATTTTCTTTTTAACTGACTTTAATGCTTCTTTATAAGTGAATTTCTTAAAGTTTAAAAGGCTGTTCTCCTCTACATAGAATCATGTTTAAGTTAATCAATAAATTGCAATAAAGTTTAACCTAAATCTTTTAGCATAAACTAGGCAAACTCGAGTAGGAAAAAAGAAGCTTCCATAAACATCTTCTTCGTATCTTTAAACCATAAATTGTCACGTGGAATGTAGCATAAAACCGGAAAAATGTTGCATTATTTATCGTCTTGATCTCATTGCACACTCACAAGAGTCTCACAGAGCGGGCTCGACGCGAGGGCAATGCTCAACAATTGAGACACTGAAAGTGGATCGAAAGAGATTCAACGTGTGCGGGATGATTCATGGCTGTACTACTTCCATTCTATGCAACTTTTCAACATAATTTCCATTTCATCTTCCCTGGTTAATCTACACGGTGGTAGAGCTACCAGACATTTGTCTCCATTTTGATTACATATTACATACAGCTAGAAGTTGAATGTTGAGTGATTTATGATAAGAAAAATTTCCTATATGCAAATTGCATTTCTTTCTTTCATCGTTCGACTTTTCTTCCTTCTTTCGGATCACGCTGGCTCTTTGGCTATACATTGTGGGCTTATTGTACACAAAATCTTATATGTGCCTTCCGCATACAGCTTGCAACGTATTTTTTCCTGGCCTCAGAGCTCTCCAACTCTCTAATTAGCACTCTTGTGTGTCTTAATTAAATGGAATTGATTGAGGAATATGATTCCGATATATTGGAGGAATTTAAAGTGAAATCGCGAACTGCCATCGTGTTTTTTGCATATATTGTTCAAAAAAATTCATACTACACAAATCAATTAATAAAATTTTATTTTTGCCATTGCTCCCTGCAGTTTGCTTTCTGATGTTGGACTGTCTATTGGTCTTTTGATGAATATTAATCATTTTTTTTCACAATCATTACCCATGCAGTATCAATTGTGCACTCATTCCGTGAATGCCAATTAAAATGCGGTCCATCTCGCGTATACCAAGAGCATGAGCCTTGTAAGTGGTATGTAAGGGTCATCGAATGGAACTAATTGAATCCCTAAATATTGAATTTTTAACTCATTTCACTTGAATTATCTTGAAATCACTTGAAAAGCCATCACATAGCTCTTAAAGCAATGATTTTGCTTTAATTATAAGGTTTTCAATTTTTCTTTGAATAAGAATTATGCAGACATAACGCATAAGAATTCTTAGAAAGTCTTAATTGAAAAGTTTTTCATTTGCCTCTAAAAGTGGCAAGTTATCACAAAAAAATCAAACTTGATTACTGTCTAAGCGAATTACGCTGTAAAATTGCAACGACTTTGTCGGAGCCTTTGGTTGTGGAACTTTTGAGTCCTCTGGGCTTAAGAAATAATCAAGAACAAGCCGGTTTATCCATTAAAAGACGTAATCATAATGTGCCTGTAGGTTTTAAATAAACTCGGAAATCAATACATCAATCAAGAAATCATTAACATCATTAACGCAAGCTGCAAGTACGAGCAGTCTGCAAAGTTAATTTTGCTTTCTTTCAAAGTTTCTCATCTATTTACTTTTTCCGCGGAAGATTTCTTCTGCTTTATAGCTGTAACTATTATTTAATTCCCATTGTATCAGTTTTGTTAGGTAATATCGGTTTTGCCTCAACACACTGAAGAGGAAGAAATTTCCGCGCAGACACTGGCTTTTTGCATGCGAGGAGACACCTCTTTCTTGATCAATAGGTCTTGAAAGTGTTGAAAGTGGTTTTCTTGTGCCAAAGGAAAAAAATCAAGTCTTGACACAAATATATAATTCCCACACATATGTCGATTTTTGAGCAAGAGGTCTTGCAAATTCTTCATTTTTTTTTCACCCTCTTTCACAACACTTTTTTGTTTTATTATTATAAAGAATAGAAGAAACAAACAAACACGCATCAAGATAGATATCTCACTTAATTTAGGGTGTTATCCATTTTAGCTGAGTCTCCTTTAATGTATGTATCCTTGAATTTCCTTTTAATCGTAAGTCTTGAATAATCCTGACTTTTCTTCGGATTTATTTTCGCTTTTTTTTTTCACTTCCACTCACAGAAAAAAAGAATTTTCACAATTTTTAGTTGAAAAAAAAATCTGGCTTGCTTCACGATCTTCTCAATCGTACAAAAGTGAGTCGGGTTGTCTTTGCACTGTGAGCAGCCACCGATGTTCAACGCAAATGTTTACGCAATGGGGCAATTGTTGGGTAAGCACAAGACACTTGCGTTGTGGTATGAAAAATCTTTGCGAAAGTGCAAGTCTTTCTCGCACAGCACACACTTCAGAAACACCACTAACTAGTTCGATATCCGTGGATAAACTAAAAGAGCTCGACAATTCGGAAATGGGTTTTGCACGGTGGTATTGTCGAGAGTGAGTGCAAGAAAGGCACCTCTTGCACCGGAGGTGGGGGCGCATACCATTTCTCTGGCGCCGCATATCGTTGTACCTTTCCCCTCATTTCATACACAAACGCATCGCATACTCAATTTAAGATCTACTGCTAAAAGTTAATGGCAATGCTGGTGTGGTTGTTTTATGTTGAAGTGATCATGATGGGGAGAGAGATCCTGATAAAGTTAGCGAGGATCATACCAAAAATCGTAGGATCGTAATGAAGATCACTAAAGATCCGTTTATTTATAAAGGATATTGGTAATTTTTAATAATATTACTTATCCGATCTTGACGCATTTAATCAAAGATCAATAAAAATTGATAAATCAAAGAACGAAATTATCCTAATCTCATTGATCGCAATTAATCAATCTACGAAGGTAATGATCAATTTAAGGATCACGATCATTGGTGTATGATCTTCAGGAGAAATTTCTATACCCCTTCTTTTACAAAATGCCCCTCCTTTGGGTTCCCTTCCGAGAGTGTGAAGATCAGCCATTTAAACAGACAATATTCATGCAAACTGCGTGACTTCTACTGGTTTTTTGACGACAACAAACCCAACGAAAAAAGATCTTGCATCACATCGTAAATTTTTTCTTACGAATCCCGTTAATAAACTTAACAAATTTGTACTTTCTTTTATCGATGGAATCTCACTTTAATGCCGTGAATTTCTTCTTCGACTAATTCATTACACGTTGTAAAGTTCCCCGTAATTGCCAAATAAAATGCCGCGTGAATTAATTTGATCTCTTTTGGGGGAAAATTCCTAAGAGAGTGATCGTGTGATCTTACTATAGATCACTGTGGAATGCAAGATGGATAAAAGATCGGTGACATTTCTTGAAATATCTTGAAAAAAAAAATAGTTTCAGTGTATTAATTGGGTTTTTTGGGAGGGAGTGGCTGTGGTTCCTTCCTTCCCCACTTCCACTTTAATCCATTATGTATAAAATTTGTGCCATAAATATCCATTATTCAACGGTCAGATTGATTACAAAATCGAAGAAAGTTGTTGTTGAATTTCTTTGCACCTTCCGAGTGTTGCGGTCAGCGCGCGTGATGCTGTCCACACAGCCACATCTACCACCTTGTTTTTGGGAAAACATTGCCGATGGATCTGGTGTTTGTCCACTCTTTTAAGTTGCATATCAGTTTGAGGATCGATGGACTGGACAGTCTGTGAGATCGTGTGGTTTACGTCTTGATTTTCACATTATTACGCTAGATTGTAAAATTGTTGCGCAACATCGTTTTTTTAATGTTTGTGTCTATGCGGTTGTATATTTTCTCCACTTAGCTGGTGGATGTAAAATATTATTATAAAATTTATTTAATACTAAATACACATTGAGGTGAAAGACGCGGCGATCATGTCACAATTTCACCCGGTCTGTGGATTTTTTTCTCTTTCGTGCATTTCTTCCAACTCTTTCACCTCGGAAATGGTGGCAGACGTGACTCTCGGCACACTTTTGTCGCCACTTCCGATGTAAATTTGTTGCGGTATAAAAAGAAATTTTTTGACTTTATAAAAAGTATATCGGAATTGCGCAAGATCACCTCGATCGCGAGGTGATCACTATTGCGCAATGTGATCTCAACTGATGTTATGATTTAATTTTTAATTATTTTATGATTTTTTTTTACTATTATTAGTTGTTATGTTATTTTATTTTATATCTGTCTGCAAAGTATACCATAACTTGCGACTTAAGTACGATGACATGCAACCTAATCCATTGTTTAATGCTTCGTAATGTATCTGGTCCAGTTATTCACGTTGACATATATTCCATTGTTGTGACCAACAAATATTATCTAAGATTTCGCGCATAATACTCTCATGATAAGTATGGATGAAAAGAAAATGAATTTTTAAATTTTTTTATGTATGTCAAAATACTTCTTCTGCCTATTGTTTAAAACAAAAATACTTTTGTCGCATTTACAAGATCATCATCTTGCTGTAGTATCTAAATTTCGGGCTCTTGTAGAAGTGATCATGCTGATTGGCACTAAGGAAAACAAAAAACGTTGAACTTCCCGGTTAAATGCGTGATCACACGAAATCTTACCAATGAGATCACGTAAGATCACGCGGAATGTGAGAGCTAAGATTGATCTCAAGTCCAAAGTAGAGATCACGTTCACTATCATTTTTTTGCACGCTCTTATTCGATAATCAAACACACAAAACAACAAGATGAGGAATTCATTACCATGTTTTCTGGTTTACCGGGGTCCTTACGCAATAAGGTTCACAGCTATTGTAAATTAAGTAGCGTAGTGATTTAATTATGCTTTCTCGTTACACTGTCTTGTCAAGTACTTAACTATCTTGGGTATTGTGCACATACCTTCAATGAAAGAAAGTTAGAAAAGTTGGAATTTTAAAAAGAAATGTAAAAAGAGTTAGATAACAGCTTTATATTTATCAAATTCTGGAATTTTCTCACACTTCGTCACGGAATGTAAAAATTTATTTTAGCTCGTAATTATTATTTTCTTTAAAGAAAACTAATTTCTTGAAGATTTCTTACTGTTTTACGTGATCTTGATTGACTTTAGAATGTATAAGACCTTAGTTTTATTAAGAAAAAAAAAAATTTCTGACGAAATCTAATTTTTATTAAAATTTCTTTCAAGGGTGAGAGAAATGCTGTGCAAAATAAAAAAAAAAATTTTTTTTTACTTTTTTTTTTAAATCATTATTTTTTAAAAATTTCTTCAATCCTCCTTCAAATGCTTATGAAAACCAACAATGTATTTTGCTAAATAACATTTATCTAGATGCCCTAAAGGGCTTTTACTTTAACTGACCAAGTCTAATTTGCCCGCATGTTCATGGGGAATTCATTAACATGATCCTAAGAGATTTAGTAACTTTTTTTTCCTCCTCTTGCATTTTCTAATGGCATTCCTTAGCCCCACAGACTGACAGGAGAAAGAGGCAGCGCGGCAAAAAAAGCGATCGCGATCGCGATCTTCCCCAGCTATGCAACATTGTTTGGATAGAATTTTTTAAAGGCCGCTGTATGGCCGCAAGTGAAAGTGTTAGGTAACATGACTTCAATCAACGTACACTTGCACATTTCCTTCCACCTTAGTGGTATTTGGTTTCTCAACTTGCACTTTCATTTGTATTTATTCATTCACGTGCTTCCGAGTTGTGTGTTTGTGTTGAAAAACGGCGGGAGAGCAAATGTGTGAGAGAGAGAGTGGAATGCGAATAAGAAGTAAGGCGCCGGAGAGAGACTCTAGGTCAAACGGTTTTCCGATCATGTCTGCGATCGGGTGGGTGTCTCTGCTAAAGGCTAACTAACTTTCGATCCGTTTCGATCAGTAAAACATGTCGAATGATCAGTGACGTATTTTCTTTGAGCGGCGAAAAATAATTTGAGATGTAGCATTATTTTTTGCTTGATCACGAACCACAAGAATAATCGCTAAAAAATAAAAAAGACATTTGATCAGTCGAAATATTCTCTTGATCAGTCTTTTTACATATTCGTTTGTTGATTAAAAAGTACTCAATTATCTAATAATAATATCTAATGAACATATTACTGATAAATCGATTTATTTTTACAAATTACTGCACTATTTGTACTGATTTAATTGTTTAATCTAAAGTTCTAACTGATCAGTGATCGGTGCAAATTTTTTTCAAATCCCTGCCTTTCTCTTAAAGTCTCTAAATATTTTAAACTACCTAATCAAATCAAAAAATGAAGATTTTTATCATAAAGAAATAGTTTCCAAGATAAAGACATTCTCTATTACCTACTTATCATAATTTTTAGACAACTACCACACCGCATGATCGCGTGCTGAGAGATTTTTTTATAAATCAATTTATGCGATTTGATGATGTGGAGATTTTCTTTGCTGAGAAAAGTGGGTGGTACAGACAAGAAATATTAATTAATTACAACGGCACTATAGTTGCATGTTTGCAATTAATTGTTTTAGGCTGCACGATCATTTTAGTCTTTCTGGGTGAGAAGAGATGAATAGGCCGGAAGACAAACCATTTGCTATAACTTACCTCATTCATCAATTGTACCATCCAAAACACCAGTGAAGTTGGTAGAGACGCACCTATTGATTTATTTTCTCTTCTTTGCTTCAATCCGATCTTTTTTTGCGTACCTACCTACGTGATCAGAGGCACACATATATGCTGCTGAGATAACTTTTCTGCCGATGTTGCGCGATCAGGGATTTCACGCAAAAAAAAGTTTCTTTGAACAAGAAATTATGATGATAAATTCTTCTTGCATTCAGCCCCAACTTTCCCCCTGGAATTTCCATAACTGATCGTGCTAGAAATGTAGGACAAATGCATCGATTACGGGAGTTTAGCTCCATTTATTCGCTAGATTTCTTATGTTTCGTCATTGCGTTTATCGCATTTTATTTCACAATCAATATATTAGATAAAAAAAACTTACCAAGTTTTTTTTCTTTTTTCTTTCCAGGTATGTGTTCCACTTTCATTGCCAATTCTATACGTGGATGATTACGAGGATATTAAAAAGGGTTTGCATAAGAGGAAAATTAAAAAAAATCAGGTTTCATTTAGCACTATTCTTTATTTTCTTTTGCTTCTTAATGGATTTAGTACATACAATCTATAAAACTTACTACGAAAAAATACTTTTACTGCATTTCGTGTCTAATGTGTGTGATCTTACGTTCTTTTTTGCTTCAATTTTTGACTAGCTAACTTTATATATTAAATTACGAAAGTATCATGTCACATGATCGTAGCGATCTTCAATTCTATCGTGATCACCACTGATTAAGATCTATAAAGAGAATTTTTCTTTCTTACATAACACGTTAAACGAAGATCATTCTGGCTTCTTTTGTGCACAGTATCGCATTATAAAAGGAAAACATTCGAAAAGAAGGGAAAAGTTTTTTTTTCTACACATTTTTCTCACTAACAAAAACAACGTAACTTTCATTTTGAGAAATTCTCTAGAACTTTTCAATTAAACGCGTATCACAAGTAAAGGTAGCAACAGAGGGGTATCCCTACAGCCTTCCCCAGTCCTCCTTAATCATGTCTGATGCCTTCTCGCCAATCATAATCGTTGGTGCATTAGGGTTGCCACTAATGATGGTTGGCATTATGCTTGCATCCACAACTCGTAGTCCCTGAATCCCGTAGACTCTCAGCCTGGCGTCAACAACAGCATCAGGATCCCAGCTTGGGCCCATTTTGCACGTTGACGTTGGGTGGTAGATTGTGAAGGTAAACTGTCGTATGCAGCACTCCCAGTAGGCATCAGATGCAAATTCCAGATGCTTACAAGCTGGCATTGGGATGTTGTGCAGACGGGACCCGAATCGTTGAAAAGCGGGCGTCTGAGAGATATTGACGGCAATTTTGATACCCTCCACAAGGACTTCAACATCCTCCCGGTGGGCAAAGTAGTTTGGAATGAGTACAGGCGGGTCGAAGGGATTAGCACTGCGCAGCTTAACCCATCCTGTACTTCGTGGCCTCAGAAGAAGGGGTAATAGAGACCACGTTTCGGCATTTACTATTGGTTTGTAGACCGTATTAAATACCCCATCGCGTAGATTTAGAATTTTCCTAATATTCTCCCCACGGTCTGAAGCTACGCAGCTGGGGGAAAAGTGATACTGAATATCGGGCCAGAGCCCTGAAGGATCAGCATACTTTGTATTGACAAATGCCACAGCTTCAACACCGGGGAATGACATAGGTCCTCGTTCATTTAAGATGTACTCAAGTAGGACAGGAGCTGTCTGGAAGCGATTGACTGTGACGGAAATGGGTTCGTTAATGATGAAAGTTAGTCCTCCGAGACCAACATGATCTTGCAGATTGTGCCCAACTGGTAGATCCTGCACTATGGGGATATTGTGCTCAGTTAAATGTTCTGCAGGTCCTATTCCACTGAGCATAAGTAATTGTGGAGTGTTAAGAGCTCCAGCTGAGAGGATGACTTCTCTCTTGGCGAGAACTTGGTAGAGTTTATTGTTTCGCTGAAATTCAACCCCGTATGCGCGTTGTCGATCATCTAGGAGGACTTTTGTAGCCTGTGAGTGAAGGACAACATGGAGGTTTTGTCTTAGTCGTACAGGTCGTATGAAGGCTTTGGATGTACTACATCTACTGGCACGTCGCATTGTGGCTTGGAGAAGCATAAATCCCGTCTGTTCCTCCCCATTGCAATCCCGATATTCATATCCCATCTCCATGCCAGCTTTGATGAATGCCACGGAAAGGGGTGTCCTCCAAGGTGCCTCTTGAACTGTCAGGTAGCCTCCCTCTTTGTGGTAAGGAGTTTTCGTTAGGTAGGGGTTTCGGTTGTCTTCGGATTTCGTAAAGTAGGGTAGAACGTCGTCAAAACTCCACCCTGGATTGCCCTGAGCCTCCCAGTAGTCGTAGTCACGGCGATTTCCACGCACGTACACCATTGCGTTGAGGACGCTTGAACCCCCCATGACTTTTCCACGGGGCCAGTTGCATCTGTTGCCAATCATAGCTTGGCAGTAGGCTCCATCGGGTGGTGGTTGTGTTTGGTATTGCCAGTCAAATTCAGTTAGTTGCAAGTAGCCTGCCATTAGTGGGGTATCTGTGACTTCATTTTCATCACCACCTGCTTCAATGAGAAGAACTGTCCAATTGGCGATTTCTGATAGTCTAGAAGCTACAACGGCTCCAGCCGAACCACCTCCAACCACAATAAAGTCGTAGTGCCGACGAAGCTGCAGGAGAGAAAGATTTTGTTATTTTAAAAATAATTTCAGATCAATTGTTGAGGAACTTACGTAGGAAGTATCAATAACTCGAGCTTCGGGATCATAGTTGTAGTAGCGATAGTAGTTCATGCCAACCATAAGTAGGGGGATGAGACTTAGAAAAGCGACAGGAGCTGCTGTAATTCCCCCGAGAGCTGAGAGTACAGCAAAAGCCATTGCGAAGAAGTGGAGAGGGTAGTTAGCCACCTAAATCCATACATCAACCTCCTGGTGTGCTGGCGTTGGGGTTTTCTCGCCCAGAATCTTCGGTCGATAGTTCCGGATGCCGTTGGAACGGGATGGGGTGAATTGCTTCTTTGCGTCTCGATCTTGTTCCTCAATATCCAGGTAGGATTTTATGTACAACTGCTCCTTGAGGTACTTTGTTTGGCGTTCGACACTTTTGCATGAGTAACGTGAACTGGATGTTGATGTTGACGCGATGGAGCGCGTTGTTGTTGATCCACTGCTGCTGCTTGTCGATGAATGGTAATCTTGAACGGAATTGCATCTACTTGGAAGTGACTTTTCTTGGCCCATCTTATGTGGGAGCTTCAATCTGAAATGAAAACAGAAGAATAGGAGGAAAGGTTAATTAGGAGGAATCTTCCTCGTGGAAGCAAAAGAAAGTCTTCCTAGGAAGACGCTGCCATTGACATTCACCAATGTGCTCTCAATTGCATTAATTGCTCCCAAAGTGCACAGAGATATAGCCATGTTGAGCTCAAGGTGTGTGACAATCAATTTCTGTGATCACATGCGTTTCATGCCGCAGATTTCGTAATACAGCCATTGAGTAAAGTGTTTACTTTCGAAAGTTTCGCGTCTTTTTTATTCTGCCTTCTCTCTATCTCCAATTTAACATTTATTTGAGACACGGCGTCACCTTGAGAGGTACAAAAAAATGCTACTTTTGTCAATCTAAACATTTCACTCTTTCAACGCGAAAATACGTGAAATAGGATGCAAATAGATGATTGATTGTTAAATTTTTGCAAGACATTGGTGATTTTTCATGATTTTTTATGAAAGTGGAGACAATAATTTTTTTAATTTTTATCTTTGAGTTGGTAAAAAAAATTAAGTAGGTTTATTGAGACTTTTAAGTTTAGCAGCTCAAGTCTGTGGCAATTTAAATTCGGTCGATTACAACATATAACATAAGATTAAAAAAAAACTATGCAAAAAATCAGCATAAATTTAAACACCGAGAGAGTTCGTTAAAATTCTTTTCCACTTCATGTCAATTTTATTCATTTTGGGTCGACTTAACACCATCATCTGGTAATGTTTCTGCGCAGGCGGTTTTCAAGTGTTTTTCCAGGTGGATTTTATGCTTCTTCTCTTTAAGCATTTAACTTCTCAAGCATTCCACTTCTGCGAGACATCAAGTGTTTAAACTCAAATGAAAGTGAAATTGATTTATTAAGCAATTTTTTTCTTCAAATCTAAAACGTGATTAATTTTCTTGGATTTTCTCTGTGCGGCATTCCACGCGAAAATTTTCTCTTCTGCCGTTTATTGCGGTTTTTCAGACGAAGATACGTTTATGATGGATGATGCAACGATAGCACACTTGAGTGATCCCGCCGACCAATCTGCTCTGATAAATTTGCAAATTGGTATTATGATAAAAATTATTTTTCTTTCTTTACCGTGATGTGGCTTGAAAGTACAACAGTAGCTTCGTGTTTTCCTCCCTTTCGTACAGCTAAAAAAAATTGATGATAGTAACATTTTGTATTATAGAGTGTTTGATTGCAATTTAATTGGAATGTTTGAGAAGAAAAGTCAATCATAACGCGTCCAGTTATAAGAGTTGGTGTCCCACAACGTGTAGAAGTTTGTTTATGCGTTGTAATACTATTTGTGAGCAGTATTAGTAGGCAAAGGTGATTTTTTTTGTAAAATTTGGCAATTTGATGGATAAAAATGGTCATATCTCTGGTTCTATGAGACCTACAGAAATTTCTTGACTAGTTTTGGAAAGGTATTAAAACAGGCTATAAATTGAGATAAATTTCAATAATTTTTAAGGTCACCTCCAGAACACAAAATGGCGACTTTTTGTTTCACAAATTTTTTTTGGGCATTTTTCGTCTTGAAGGAATCGTTTTAGAAGTTTATGATGTTTCAGAAAGTTGTAGAATTTTGCAAAACCTTTAATTTGATACTAAGATGAGCAAAATCGGTCAAGCGGTTCAAGAGATATAGCTCTTAGAACTTTTCAAATTCAAGAATTTTTCAAATAGCTATATCTTCTAAACGGCGACATAGAATTTCTTCATTTTCGGACTGGTGCAAAATTATTAGTCCTGCTACAACATATCAAAAGTTAAAAGATTTGCCTAATGGGGATTCGGAGATATTGCCCCTTAAAGTTAGGCAATTTTTGTTTTTGTTTTTAGCGCCTCTTGCGGCCATTTTTGAAACTTGAAATGTTCTAAACAGTTGTAGGGCTTCGCAATACCTTTCATTTGATACCAAGATGGTCAAAATCGGTCAAGCCGTTCTCGAATTATATCGAAAAAACACTTTTTGCTTTGCGCCGCCATATTTGCTAAACGGCTCGACCGATTTTCAAGTATGAATTATCGATGAAAACGTCTCACTGAGCTCTACAACATATTAAAATTTCAGACCTCTAGCTATAAGGGAAGTGGTTAACAGTAATTCAAAATGGCAGACGGCGGCCATCTTTAATTTTGAAAATGCGAAAAAATGAAATTTTACACCCACATTTCTATAGAAAACTTCAAACCGGCAGTCTCTATCTGTTACCGTTCTCAGGCTATAAGGGAAAGTTTGGCGCACCGGTAGGCCGGCAGGCCGGCCGGCCGGATCAAAAATTTTCCACCACCATATTTGGAAAGAGGGTTGTTTGAAACGTGCTCATACTAAGTTTGAGCCCGATCTGAGGTGGTCGGAAAATCCGACGATTACAATACTTGGTGTTGGCCACGAAGTGGAACACCAACTAATTAATGCATAATTTTTCGCACATTGTGATTTATTGAGAAAAGCATTATTTAAGCGTTTGAATTTGATATCTCACTGGGAAATTGTACAAGTTGTAGGTAGAGTGCTGTTGCACAATGGTGAGATCACAGAGTTGAACAGTGATCTCGGCGGAGGAGCATTTTGTACATCTAATTGTTTACTTTCACGCCATCATCAACGCTATTACCATAGCCACTTGTATGTTCCATTGGCGGGTGCAGCGACTGCAGGTGAACAAAGAAAAAAAAAAACGTTCACATGAGACGCGTGGTAGGGCTTTGGGTGATTGGAGAATTAAATCATAATTGAAGTGGGTAAAAGGAGCGTTTTATGAGACGGTGCATGCCGAGAGAGAAAAAGCCCGTAATGTTGCATGAAAAGAAAAATATTCTTGAAAATAATTAACTGTTGTATAATTTATACATATGCGATTTTCATCTGATTTATAACAATCGCATTAGAAGCATTTATTATTAGGAAACTTTACGATACGACGAAGCTATATATATTGCATTTTATGTTATGTTTTCTGTGCCTCCCTCGGAGGAGTTTCACTTTTTTTTACTCCTCAACACATTTAAAACTCTGTTCGGTTTTCATTTTTATTCTTGAATCTTCATGGCGGAATGCACACATTGAAATTGCTTTGTGACAAAAAAAAAACATTCTTTTGTGGGAAAAGAATAATGCCAAAATAATGTTTTATTGACCTCACCTGGGGAGGTAATTTAGTCATTTGAATTACTTTTGTATTATGTGATGACGGTTGAATTCAAAAATTTGACATTGACATTTATTTTACGTCATTCATAACTTAAATGTCATCCTTTATTTCCGTTAAACGGTCTAATTTGAATTCTAAAAATTTAAATAAAAACCAGTTAGCTGAAAACTATTAATAAACCGCAGATGTAGCCACAAAATTACGTGACTGTGTCTGCAAAATCTCTCCTCACAGACCTCTGTGGCATCTCCATCACACCTTAAAAGTCACGGAGAAAAGACTGTGTGATTGCATGTTTTTGAATTGCATCTATATCGGAATATTATGTGTATTTAGGCGGAAGATAAATACTGCGAATCTCATTTCACTTTCATTCAATACCACCAATCTTTTATTTTTCTCACAGTAATCTCCTTTTCACGCTCACGATTGAATATAAAAGACCTCTATTACATCAAGTATTGGTGTTTTTTGGGCACGCGGGTGTCCACAGCCAAAAAATATAGCATGGATGGAACAGTATAAAGCGAAAGAACGGTAAGTAAAACTTACGGGCTGTGATTCTTTCTTTGTCAGTGAAATGTGAAATTGACGGAAAATTGAGGATGGGCAAATTTTGAGGAAGGCTTTCTCGCGTACCGAATCACAGCCAACGCGCAGATAATTTGTGAGAAGCCTTAATCGTGGGCGTTGGCTGTGATTCGGTACGCGAGAAAGCCTTCCTCAAAATTTGCCCATCCTCAATTTTCCGTCAATTTCACATTTCACTGACAAAGAAAGAATCACAGCCCGTAAGTTTTACTTACCGTTCTTTCGCTTTATACTGTTCCATCCATGCTATATTTAATTTTTATCTTTGCAGTTTATATATATTTATCTTTGCATTTTTATATGTATATATAATGTATATATCTATGCATTTATATATATATATATATTATTTTATTTTATATGTGTATATAAAACGCCCCGCTTCGCGGGGCGTTGGACTTATGCAACTCAAGATATGACATGTAAACTTTAAAACGCGATATCTCCGGAACGGCTACATAGATTTTCTTCATTTTTGGCATGGTGATAGATACTATAGTCAACTATAACATATCAAAATATGAAGCAATTCTATAAAGCGGTGCTCGAGATATTCATCGAAAACACATCGAAAATGTTGTTTTCGATTTCAGCGCCACTTGCGGACATTTTTTGAACTTGCGATGTTTCGAGCAGTTGTAGGGCTCGTTAATATCTTTCATTTGAGCCCGAGTTGATCAAAATCGGTCAAGCCGTTCTCGAGTTATGGCCGATTTTCGATGAAAAATTGTGGCGGCCATATTGGCTAAACGGCTTGGCCGATTTTAGAAAATGAGCTATCGTTGGAAAGGTCTTGATGGGCCCTACAACATATCAAAATTTCAGACCTCTAGCTATAACAGGGACTGAGATATAAGCAAAACAAAATTTAACAGTTATTCAAAATGGCGGACGGAGGGGTGGGGGGGTGGATTTGACATCATAATCGTATGTCTTCCACCCGATATATGAACTTTGCCGTTGACCGCAAGTCTCTATCTATTACCGTTCTCTTGTAATTTAGCAAAAGGTTCCGGACGGCCGGACGGACGGCCGGACGGACGGACGGCCGGACGGAAAGATTTTTGGCGCATACGTTTTTTGGAATGTGGGGACCCTAATTCGTGCTCATCCCAAGTTTGAGCCCGATCTGACGACTTTGCATTTTTGAGTGTACACAGAAGCTGTGCTTCTTTTAAGAAAGAATCACAGCTAAAAAAGCGACCGCATACCACGAAATTGCTTCAACAAAAATTAAAATTCTGTGTTAAGAGTGTTAAGAGAGCGGCAAAAAGCAGGAAGGAAATGCGATTACGGCATTTTAATGCCTGAGAGAATGGAGTCTATTTGGAATTTCAAAAGAGTTTTGGGTCAAAAAAGTCATCAACTGATGCGTCTCGAAGAAATTGATGTGTATTTGTGCAAATTTCTCCAAATATTTTAACATGTCATTATCATTAGTATTTCTTTGAGGTGCGCACAAACACTTTTGTCCTACAGGGTGAGCCAAATAGATTGCGGTGAAAATTTTGAAATCAATCATTTTGTCCTATTTGCGTGGGTGGTGCAATTTTTCCATGGACATTTCTATTATTTTTTCCTCTCACATTGGTCATTTTGTCAATATTTCTTTGCAAGTTTTAACCGCGGAATTTACTTGCAAAATATTGGAAATCATTTACCTTAGCTTGGGAGAATTGAGTAATGACAATTTTTTTTAAGTGCAATTCAGTTTAGCAAATATTCTGTTATTTTATTCTTTCAAATTTGTGCTCAAAACTTTCAAAGAACCTTCAGGATTTTTTTTTAAAGTTTATGTCCTGATTAAGGAATTTCATGACCTCTAAAGTAAATCTTTGCAGCATTCACGGTTTAGTTTCACTTCCTATTAGAAAGATTTATTGTGGCACTCGCATGGGTACACAGTGTAAGTGTGTCTAAATGGTTTTCTTTACATTTGAACATATTTCCATGATGCCTCACAGCTGGAATGCAGAAGTAGACGGCGCGATTAGGTGTGATACGAATTCTAAATTTCTTTTGACACGCGGAGAAAATTTGAAGAAGTCACAGCTCTGTAGCCACTTGATGGGCACAACACCACCTGCATTATAGCGTCAAAAGAAAAATGATTTTATTGGGTCGCGCATAAGCAATTGATCGCGTGCTGATCTACATTTTCAACACTTTTGCTCACCTCGCATAACGCACTAACCTTAATTTTTCCTAATTTTCTATCCTCATTAATTGAAATGCTTCTTCTCTCCTCTTCTTTGCGATCTTCACACATTGATTGTCTGTGAGAGTTGGAATTTTTGACCAAAATTTTGCTATATGAGATCTATTTTTTCCTCATTGTTTCTTATTTAGTTTTTTCTCGTGTTGGCGTCTTTAGAAAAAGTTTTCTATTTCTCAAAAAAATCATTTTCTCAACTGATCTTAACACGTGCGATCGCATAAGAATACATTTAAATTTTTAAAACAAATATTAATAAATGAGGAAAAAAATTTCACTGCTTTCGAAATTAATACAGACGAAGGGGAGGGAGGTGGCCAACCCATGTGTATGCTGAAAAATTTATTTATTTTTTTCAAAGAAAGGTTTCTTCCCAACATAAGAAACACATTTTCACGAGTCATGAATTTGAGAGAGAAAGATCAAACACCAATAAATTCAGCATTAGCATCTCCGTGTGGTTTTCCACCATGTCTGCCCTATACGATTAAAATGCATATAATTTACTGATGTGTGGATGGGCTATAAAAGTGCAATAAAAAGTGCAAGATCGTGGATGAAACGCGGTGGGAAGTTGTTGAAGAAAGAAAAAAAATAATTCAGAGGAAATATCACTCGAGTGACACTCTATGCGATCATTGACCCTACAATTGTGCATTTTGAATGGATGGAAAAATTACAACAGTGCTGCAAATGTGACAATCATGCAGCATTTTCACTTGCAAAATTGAGATCTTGGTGTAAATTGAGATCATGCGTTGTGTATGAACTTTTTTTTTGAAAGTGATCACCGTGATCATACTCAACTTACATTTGTCACTGAAACAATCCTTTGGCAAAATTTGGATTCATTCTATTTGCTATATATTTTCACTTCCACTTTCCACACAAAAAGATCCTCTCAGTGGTGATCACACACTCAGATAGCAAAAAAAAACCTTTTTTGGCGATGGCACAAGATCACTCAATGAAACTTCCACATAGGTTAACTCTTACACAATGTACACACAGGAAATTCAGCTAAAAGTCACACTAATTGATGGAAATTCGTTGTTGTGTGAAGGTGAGAAAGTTTATTTGTTTCCAAATTTTGGTGATCGTTTGGCGATCTCACGCGATCCTCAGTTTAATAACTAATATTTTGTTGTCACTTTTATTGCGCTGGCAATCACTTGATCTTCTTTTTTGTTGTGAATGGAACTTTTCTTTTACACTTTAATTGCTTCACTCCTTGCTTGGTGCGCTTTCGTGTCCGATCTGTCTGGGAGATGTTGGTAAAATGATGGAAGACAAGACCAAAGGAGAAAGAGACTCTGGTGGGTAAAAATCTACGTCGTCGTTTGGGGAGGGAGGCATCGTCGACTTCCATGGGTCTTTCTCTTTTTCCAGAGGCCACACCGTGGCTGTGTGAGTACAAAAATTGTTTGATTTTATACTAAAGCACATTGTATAAGAAGCCTTCAGCGAGTTTGATTTCCAGTTAATGGAATTTCTCTCCATCTCTCTCACCAACTGGGGGTCTGGTTTTTCCTTCTCTCAATATACATCGATTGGGTGATCATTTAAATTGAAGAAGTTGTAAAAAAGGTGGCTTTCCTTCGTGATCGCATTTTCTCGAACGGGGATCACCCTACAGACTCTACTGTGACAGAGTTAGCGCGGTGCCATTGAAAAAGTTGACTTAGAAATGGAAAGTTGTTCAATATTTTCATGTCGTTGGTGCATTTTTGCAAAGAGATCATCAGATGAAGAAACAAACTGCACCACTAGAGCATACATAGATATATATGTACTTTCCTCTTGAGACAATGTAAAATGATTTGAGAAAAGTATAGTGGATAAAATTATGTCGGGGAAAATTAAATGCATACACAGAGTCATTTATTAATTTTATTGATATCGCCGTCTTTGTTAGAAGAAATGGATATACGATCATATTGGATCTTCACAGTTTCACTGACATATTAAGAGATCACGATAATTTGCTACGCCTTATCTGTGCAAAACCACTTGATTGCACTGTCACACCTTTTTATATGCTCATACCAGTTCGTTTTTGGTAAATGTAGTTCAGAGCACGTCTATCAGTAAGTAATGACCGTTCAAAGATCCCAAAACGTGAAGAAAATATCAAATAAACTTATGTTGCTATGAAGAAGATCATGCGTTAATGTTAGTTAACCTAGATATGTCTAATCTAACAACTGTAGTTGATTTTTACAGATTTTTTGATTAATGATACTTTGTACTTTGGGAGACCTTTAGAGCGATCCTGGCTTGCCATCTTTCAGTAAAAGTTATCAGTAACAGTTGGACCTTTTTAGGCAACATAGATCCATAATTTTCTTTGTACAACAGAGCATTTGTGTTAAGATGACAATTAATTTGCCGAAACGTTGCTGGAAAGCATAAAAGGCGTGCTTTCTTTCCTCCCGACTGCGATTCCGACTAAAAAAAACTTTTCATTAGCTCCATAAAGTCTAGAAAACTAGTTAGAAGCAAAGAAGAAAACCATTCACTTCTGTTTTCCAGCAATGCCTATAATAGCTTCTTACTTGTCTTGGTAAAATTAGGTGTCACTGTTTCAGCTCTCTGTGGTCTATTAAAATTTGAATTTCTCATTAGCAAAATAAGTTTTTTTTAAACAAACTATGTCAAGAAGAATTAGGCAAATTAAATGCATTTTTTTATGGCTAAGTTGTGAAAATTAATAGAATTTATGTAATACGTAGCAAAGGCATAACAAAGTATTTCTTACAGAGAGTCATAAAACTAATGCTTAATCTCACCTAATTTGGGCAATTTCTACAAACGATTTTTTATTCTGTGGCATGAAAGAAAATTACCTACAATTTCGTAAGATTTAATGATAATTCCAACTTCTTCCGTCAGAAGAAATTTTTCCTAAATTTGATGTAATGATAAAAGGGACGGGAAAACTATGTGTGTGGATATAGATTTTGTTTTTATTGCGATAAAACGGATAAAACCAACCTCTAGGGTTTGAAAATAAATTTCCCCTAATTTATTATCAAATGAGATGGTTTTTTATTACACGGAAGGAACAGTGTGAAGTAAATTAAGGTGCGACGGTGAAATATATGTACATGAAAAAGAGCATCAGTAGCTAAGTATAAAAAGCTTTTCGGACGAATTTTAGTTCCATTAAATCATACCAAAAAACAACATATCCAATGACAATTTTTTCGAGGGAAATTTCTAATTTTGAAGATCAAATATTTAATTATCCTATTATATTTGTGCCATTGATAGTGGTCTCCATTCATTAATCAATTAATTCAGTGAAAGTCTCTTAATATTTCCTCGTGCACATATTTTTGATTATTTCCCCGCGCGAAGCGAGAGAAGAATCAATAAAAAAAATCAAGTGGATTATTAATCACAGTTATATATATTTTTTCCAGCTGCGTGAATTATAAGTGAAAAGATAGTCAAGTTCAATGTTACGTCTTCGGCAGCATTTGTTGGGGAAACATGACGATTTCGGGGAGAAAAAAAGATGAGAAGACAATAATTTTCTGAAGAAAGTTTTTCAACAATAAAGGAAGCTTAACCTTCAATTGTAAATTCATGTAGGTAGCAAAAAGTATTTGGCATTTATCCGCCACTTTGTCGCAATTTAATCGTTTTGATTCTTTGTTGCTCTATTGAGAAATTTGTAGCCAAAGTCAAGTTCATTTTCTTCGTTGGTTCATATTTTAATGCTAATTGCGGTCCATGAAGTCGTCACATCATCGCGTACATTTCAATCGTACACGCGGGGAGATTTATTGGCGAATTTTGTGCTATAGTGAAAGTAAAATTGCAGTTTTTGCTCATATGCCCCGTGTACAGGAACAGGTCTTCAATCACGCTGCCAATTTTATCGCACTAAACACGATGTAGTGCACTCCCGGTGGCTTTTGGGGTCGGTGTAGAGTTAATTTGACAAAGAATATGCTGCCCCGCTGGATTATGCTTTCCATTTCATTTGAGAAATCACATGGAATTGGAAATACTTTCACACAATTTTGCCATTTTTAGCAAAGTACCATAAAGTCAGGCATATGCTGGAAACATTTATGATGTCTTTGGTGAGAGTTTACGCATAAACAGAGCTCATTGTATGCAATATATTCAGTGCACTTTCAGCTACTGAAAATTTTAATAACAGCGAGGATTTAATTTCAATTTGTTGATGGAGAATAAAATTCTGATTAATGTTTTTTTAAATTGTATAAAATAATTCCATTTAGACACATGAAATAGCTCCTCGCGAATATTAATTTAAAAATTAATGATAATTGTAAAATATTGTTATTTTTTTCGATATTCAGTTTTTCGCAGTTAAATGATTTTAAAAATGGATCGTTTAACTAATGATTAAATATTCTTTAGATTGATTTATGTTTTAGAGTCACAATAATTTCTCATTGCTGCGTTCTAATTATTTTTAGATATAAATAAACATTTAATTCAATGCTTAGATATTTTTTTTTAATACACTAAACCCCTTTAGTGTGTGCGAGGTTTAACACTGAAAACCTAATTAATATTTTTAAATTCAACGGATTAATTTTCACCTTTAGCAAAGACATACGCCGCTATATTCCGAAGTAACTTTTAGTACAATTCACCTTTTTATCTGCATCCAAAAGCTCTCATAGAAAGTGAAAGTAAGAAATGAAAGCAACAAACTTAATTGACAAGGTGAATTGCTTTCAATTATACTGCTCAGTGCAGTGGAGACGCCTGGTTAAGCGTAATGAACTTTCAAAGCATTTGGAGCTTTTCCAACATACAATTTCAAGTTGCATTTTTACAAACATCAGGTCACTGAACGAAAGTGGATTTATTGCTTGCGGCTTTTAATAAATAAAACCTCTTCTGTTCTTATTCGACTCTTTATTTACATAACTTTAATTACAGGCGCAACAAAATATTTACACATTTCTTACTTACAAAATATTCTCTATCTTGGCTTTTCTTTTCAAATTTTCTTATACAATACAAGTTGAATTAAGTTAAGGATGAGTTGTTGGAAAAATTATTTCCCTCTAGAAAATCTCAATTGACTAATCATCATTTGCAGTGGCATCATTTTCAGTGGTATTAGTTGCAGCATCAGCTGTTTCATTGAGATGCCTTCGGCCACGGTAGGATGAATGGGTGTCCTGCAGCCAGAGTTCTTTCACCATGTCTGCACCCTTTTCACCAATCATTATAACTGGGGCATTGATGTTTCCACTCGTAATTACGGGCATTATACTCGCATCCACAACTCGCAGTCCCTTTATGCCGTAGACACGGAGTTGGGGATCCACCACAGCTTCGGGATCCCACGAAGGACCCATCTTAGCTGTACCTGACATGTGGTAGATGGTCATTGTGTACTGCCTGATGGCACATTCCCAGTATTCATCCGTAAAGTGGGGCAAGTGTTTGCAATTCGGCAGTTGCTTGCTGTGGAATCTGGCGCCAAATTGTTTCATAGCCACAGTTTCGGCGAGGGTGAGGGCGGCTTTTACACCCTCGCGCAGGACATTCACGTCATCACGATGGGTGAGATAGTTGTGATAGAGAAGGGGGTGTCTCAGGGGATTCTTCGAATGGAGAACAATGGAGCCCCTACTTCGGGGACGCAGCATCATCGGGAAAACCCCGAAAACGTCGCGATTGTTTATCTCACTGAAGACTTCGTTGTAGAATTCATCCGTCAATCCGTGGGCATTCTTAATTTGAGTTCCTCCGTCAGAATTAGTTGAAGCACTTGTCAGCATAAATTCAATGTCTGGCCAGTCGTCTGTCTGATTTCCATACTTGGTAGTGATGAATCCTACAGCTTCCAATCCAACACTACTCGTGAGTGGCCCATCCTCCGTTGTGGCGTACCTAATGGCTGAATTTAAATTCACTAAACGACCCATGACGACACTTATGGGTTTATCCACTAAAAATGCCAATCCTCCCACGGCAATGTGATCCTGAAGATTTTGTCCCACTCCTGGAAGGGGATGAATCACCGGAATGCCGACTTTTCGCAGATTCTCCGGTGGTCCTACCCCCGAAAGCATAAGCAAGTGTGGGGATGCAATAGCCCCAGCAGAGAGAATTACCTCCCTCTTTGCATAAACCTTATGAGATTGACCATTCCGGAGAAATTCAACCCCTAGAGCTCTCTTTGTTTCAGGATCTATTATGACTCGCGTAACATGACTATATAGAGCTACATGGAGGTTTTTCCGAAGGCGAACGGGCCTCAGGAAAGCCTTTGCTGTACTACACCTCGTTCCTCGTCTCATTGTAAATTGGTATAGGGCAAATCCAGTCTGTTGCTCCCCATTTACGTCCACAATGTCATAACCCATTTCTTCACCAGCCTGTAGGAAAGCTATTCCAAGAGGAGTGTTGTAGGGTGAGTCCTGTACGGTTAAATAGCCTCCTGAAAAGACATTAACAAACAAAAAGAATTATTAGCAATTTACATTGAAGATTTATTTAAAGCATTAATCACATGCAAATTAAAAATGATTGATGACAAATTTATTCCTTGCTGAAGAGCTTTTACTGTGTGCAATCAATCACATATATTGTTTAATACCTTCACGGCCAATGCATTTGTAAAGCAATGCAAAATTTATCATCAAATAGCGTGCCTTAAATATGTCGGAATTTAGTACAACAAGTTGTTCAACGTATTTTTTAGCATTTCAAAATTTTCTGCAAAAATTCACGTAAATAAATAATATCGCGGTAAACTTGAAAGTTTATTATGCTACAAATTATGTAGGACAATTTTTAAGAGAATATTATAGTTTAAGGATATTTCTTGCAGCTTTTCTCACAAAATTTTCCTATCATTTAGTAATTTAAAAACAAGATTTAAGAGACATTTATAAATTCCTAAATAATCTTTACCTGTTCCATGTTGTCGCTTGTTAACAGCTAAGTAGGGATTCCTCTGATCCTCTGACTTCCTGAAGTAGGGAAGGATGTCTTCATAGCCCCATCCGGGATTTCCCAGCTGTTCCCATTGATCAAAGTCCCTTTTATTGCCACGAATGTAGAGCATTGTGTTTAGCACGCTGGATCCACCAAGGACCTTCCCTCGTGTCCAGCAACATCGTTGATCAACCATAGCCTGACATGCGCTCTTCTGCGGTTGTGTCCTGCATGGAAATACAATTTAATAGCAATTACTGAAACACCGCGTCTGTTAATCATATTTGCAGATAGGTTAATCATTGTTTCTCTCTTGTGCCTCTCCAAAGTGATGAGGTATGAGTATTTGAACTTGTCGTATTTGCTCATTGTACCAATTTGTTGGAGCTTTGAGAGCGTTACACACGTCTGGCCGTTGGAGACGCGCGGCTCCAACCACGTGGCTTAAACTTTTGGTTTCAATCACGAAAGATCAACAGCAAAAGAGAGTGTTGGATAATAGATCGTGAACAATGATGGTGTATGTTTGATTTTGCAATTGTATTAGCTAAGAGAGGGCCATCGGCGGATAAATTCGGCAGCTTATAGGGCCAAAAAAAAATTAAAATTTTGATTTATATTTTATTAATGGCTCTGAAGTGACTTAATAACTCTCTGATTGCTTTTTTCTCTCGAGATTTTAAACTGAAACTGTCAAAGCTTTCAAGCAATGCGCCCGCGGTAGACTTTCAGATTCCTTACGGGCTATTTGTGGCTGTTTGTTACACATTTCGTGGGTTTTTGATTGTGAAATTTGGGCATTTCACTTTGAAAACATACACATAAAATGAAATCAAATGCCAAGAGCAATTTTTCTGCAACTTAAACTCTGAAATTCCCATTTGTGGATCAAGTTTAATGTATTCCAGGCGATTTAAATTTAATTGGTTGCGGTGTTTCGGCAAAACTAATTGCGCCAAGTGAAGAAGTAAAAATTCTTTTGACTTTTTCTTCTTTTGCTAATAAATTGACCTTAATTGTCAGGTACCTACCAAATTGCAAAATACTTGAGAATAAAATTTAAAAGAGGAATATTGCTTTAGAGTTTGTAAAACATTTGATTTCTATTTGTAAGCTTCCGTTTCTTTCGCTTAATTGGTAATTTTATTTGTTCAAAGATAGAGCAAGACGTTAAGATCAATTCTCAAGCTTGCGCAAAATCACAATTATTCAAATCTTAATGATCTCAACGACATTTTGTATGTTCCAATTGCCATTCCGTGTGAATGTTTATAACTTTGGAATGATATAAAAAATAATTTGATGCCACAATGAGTAGTTGATGGGTGTTGGGAGGCAGTTGAGATGCCAAATTAATTACAGGGGGGCAATTTGTTTCCATTAGACGTGTTGCAAATTTGATTGCATAAAAATTGGAAATTTTGTAGGTCACATGTGGAGTTTTCTTCAAGAAGCAACAAAAGAAATGTTTTTATCGTACTTTGATGTCTTTCACGCAATTTTTATTGCGCAGAACAAGCAAATGATTTCAGGTAAAAAAAACTATATTGCGCAATGGGAAACAAGACGATATATGTGACAAAGCGCACGCATTTGATTACCACGGAATGTCAATGAGTAAATTCTTCAAGAAAAAGATGAGTAAATTAGCATGGAATAATAAAAAAAGAAAGCGTTTCATTAGTGTGGTGAAATGTGTAGCGAAATCGCGGAAAATCTGTCAAGTGGTGGAGACGCATTTTAATTAAATTTAATTTAATTAACAACTTTTTATTGTCAAAGGCCTTATCTGACTCACAGAAAATTTACCCGGTGGTCTGCTCTTTTTGGACATTTTTTTTTCGAGAAATTTCGTGTAGATTCAAAGCCACAATTTCATTGTCTTGGTCTTAAAACAGAAAAAGTCTTTCGAAATATTAGACACGCGCCAGCATTTTCTTGGTCATTTAATAAATCGTGTCATTTCTTACTGTATTTAACGCATCTACAGGTTTGTTTACCAACGCGCTAATACAATTTGTCAAATTAAATTGGAATAATAGAGTAGGGTTACAAACATACATATTTGTTGTTAGCCGGGTAAAAAAAAACTGGTGAAGAAAAGACAAGAGAGGCGCTACAAATCAAAAATTCATCGAACTTTCGTTTTCACTTCGTCATTTAGTATGAATTAACAATGAAATTCAATCACGCATTGCATTTTAAAGGTTATTTTGCTAAAAACATGCGGGGAAGGAAAATTGCAAAGTTGTTTAAGTGGGAAAATGTTTATTTTTCTAATTAACTTTTCAAGAAAATCATTTTTTCTTTAACCTTCTTAAGATTTGATATTTCTCTCAATTTTGAGTAATATTTATCGTATTGAAAAGGGATCTAGCAAGGTCTTTTAACTTAGACTCTGAAGAAAGTCTCAAAGAAAAGCCCAAAAGCTCATGAAAAACAAGTAGGTAGTTTAATTGCAAAACTAGTTTAGTCATTAAATTTTTTTTTGTAATCTCAAAACATAAATTGTTTTATATTCAAAAATTTTAAAGAGATTTTTAACCCCCATTTATATTAAAATATAAATTTATTTTGATGTTTTGACTATAAACTTTCCTTGCATAACAAACACCGTCCATTCTCAATCAGAAATTCCAATTTCTTCCTCTCATTTTCAATGCGACTGACTCTTGAAAGTTGCGCACCATCAGAGGTGCATTCACTTTGCGCGCATTTAAATGCAAACCCACAATATTTAGTGGAAAAGATGATAAAGCCACAAGGAAAGGCTGGCAGATTGTCCGGTGAGATGAAAAAGAAAGTTTTTCTTTAATTCCCAACGCAGATTACACAATTTTGCGAATTGTTTACCGCTGTAGTGCGTCAATGCCAAGCGGAGCATATCCCAGATTTATTCAAGAAAATAAATATATATTCACCAATCGTTTTGTAGGTGGAATGAGTATAAAGTTTAAATTTTTGGCAAAATTAAATTAAAAATTTTTGGTGGTGTTATTTAATAAAGAGGTCGTTTAGTGTCGCTGGAAGTGAATGTCCAAATTTATTTCCTCAGGGGGTTTATAGCTTACACAATTTGCATTCCAGATTTTTTGACTTCTTCTCATGAAGATATAAAAATTATTATTTCTTTATTTCGAGTACAACATAAAACACCTTCATGACTTTCTGGTTTAATTCATATTTTTTTGGATTATCTAACACTTTATTGCCCGAGGCTGGGCATTGGGGCATTTCAAAACATGATTTTGTCAAGCGAAAATATAAACTTGCACTATACAAAATTTTATTCATTAATACAGATATTTTTGATTTATTAGATTTGACGTTTTAATTTAATTTAATAAAAAAAGCACGTAGAAAAAAAATAATTTTTTGTTCTTTTTGTAATGAACAAATGCAGTTTTGTGTTAAACTCTACTTTACCCTGGTATTGAGGTATTTTTAGCGAATAAAAGAGCTATAGAATATCGAATCTCTCATTGAAACCTAGTCTGATAAAAATCTGTTAAGTAGAATCTGAATTATGATCGATTATGTTAAAAAATCTCAAAGATTCAAAATGGTGCCTAAGAACGTTTTTAATCTTTCACTAATTTACTAATAAAATCAATTAAAATCTCTGTCATAACAATTGCTGAATATATGTATTAAATATAGTTGCAAATAAAATTCTCACAACAAAAAAAAATTAAAATCTAACAACTAGTCTACTTAATAAATTTTATTTAGTTTTTGTATGCAATCGTTTTTAATTTTGAAATAAATTTCCAAAAGCAGTTAACCCCTTGAATTTTGCAATGGTATTTGCATCAAAAAAGGGCATGTCGAAAGTATATCAATGCTAAAAGCAACATTCACCTGTATTTCCAATCCAATTTGCTTTTGTGGAGGTAGAGAGAGAGTATGGGAACGTCTGAGATTTCAGTCTCATGGCCACCAGCTTCGAGAAGAAGAACTTTCCATCCTGGGACTTCCGATAATCGTGATGCCATCACGGATCCCGCTGATCCACCCCCAACCACGATAAAATCATACTCTTTGTCGACTTCTTGAACGTTGAAGGGTCGATTTTCGGGATCATACAGATCGTAGTTGTAGAAGATGAGGGAAGAGACCAAGAGGGGTAGGACTGCGAGCCTGCCGAGAGTCCCTAAACCGGCAGCAGCAGAGAGAGCTCCACCGAATGCTTTGGCAGCACTACTAATCCCAATCACAGTTTTCCCCGCACCAGCAACAGCCGATGCGGCACTCCCAATTGCCGAAACGGCTCCCTTTGCAGCCCCCAGGGCCGGGACAATTTTTGGGATGACATTGACTACAGCAGCTCCCACGGAGATTGCAGGAATTGTCATATTTTATCCCTAATCTATAAATACACTTGCTTGCAAATCACTTTGAATTAACATACACTCACTGTGGAGTCTTTTGAAACTAGGAGGAGGATATAGGGGTGTCCCTAGGTGATCTTTGGGGTGATCTGTAGGCATTAAAATCTCGCGTAGTGCACAAATTTATCACATAAATCAATCACGTAGGACGATTGGAGGCACATCTGGCATTTTTCTATGAAGATCGTGATGCTGTCGCGGAAGTTGTTTGCCATTGTGAACACCCTCTGAAGTAGTCGCGGAAGAGTATTTATCACAAGAACTGCCGCAGATCTCCGTTGTGCGGAGCACTCAATGTTGAGTGATTAACACCTCACGGGCAGTCATAACTCATCTTGCAATTGGTTGAATTGATGAGTTTCAGGAGAGCACAGAGATTACGTTAGGATTACAATTTGAGGGAAAGATCGCAAAATTTCTCTGTAGATAGTTTAGACACTCCTTGTGGTGAGGTATAAAATCCGCCTGCCTACGTGCACCTGGTCATCAACAGGTAAATTTCGTCACTTTTGCCACTAAACACGGAGCTTACGACGACTAGGCAAAAATCGGCGCGTTAAAACCACTTTCTCTGCGATCGCATCAAATATGGATGGAGCCGGAGGAGCTTATGGGGTTTTGGGGTCCGCACTGGCGAATGGATGGAAATAAACTGGCTCGCTCGGTGATTTCATTCGGGCTGTATTGACTGCATTTTGGCCTTCCACCACAAGCCACTTCTTCGCCAAAGAGATCTCGTTTGGTGCTCGTGCACGAGGTGTAATACCTTCGACTTCAAAATGTACATGAAACACGTTCAGTTATGCAATTGAAATATTTGAAGTCTCGCTTTTTTTCCTGCTTTTCGTCTCCGCGCGCGCACATTTCTTTTGCGGGTGGTGGGGTTGGGAAAAGCATAGGAAGCATAATTTGATTGAGAAAGAAGAATAAAAAGCGATATGCAGTGCCGCAGGTGAAGAAATAAAATTAAGTAAAAGAGAGCAAAATGAAAGCGAGGGTCATCCACTTGATCTGCATTTTATGAAATCATTGATTAATTTGAAATTATGATGTGCTGATTTCATAAACATTTTTCCTTTTTCTTCTCATTTCAGGTGAGTTTCCACACGTGACCTTTTCCCATAAATTGCACCCGTCGTGAAAGGATTTTTTTTGCACCACACAAAAGTGTCTACGTGAGATGTGAAGAATTTCTTGCAGGCAATTCATTCACAAAATGAAATTACGGAGGAGAGATGTAAGACCTTTTAACTCTCTTATATTTCAATGAAATTTTCATGAAAGGTATCAGGTAAATATTCTACTTAATCGAAAAATTATTAAAGAAATATTGATTCGGAGCTTGAGGTTAATCTTCCAGGTTCCTATATCTGAGATATTTATTAAAATTATTATTAGCAGACTTATTCGGAACCAAATTCTTTTCAATTTCATGAAAACTTATAAAATTCAGGAAATTCTTAAACCTTTAACCTTTTATTATTTCCTTCATTGCGTTTTCTATTCAATTTCCAATTTATTGATCATCTTCTATTAAAATTTAGGCATTTGCAAATTTTTCTCTCTTCTTATGCAATTGATGAATATGCGGCATTTATATGAGTTTTTTTTTGCAATTGTACGAAATCTCTCGCTAAATGGGACAATTAATGATTTATTGAGCAATTTTATGAGATGCTGGATAATAGGTTATTTCATCAATGACCTGGTGAAAGAAATGAAAATTTAATTGCAAATGAAATGAAATTGAAAGAAATCTAAGGAGAAATATTTTGCAAAAATAAGAAACGGAAGGAGAAATAATTTCTTACCTTCACAGTCATTAATTAAAATAGAGTCGATAAATAATTTTCTCGCAAATAATACATCATCTCTTTGCATAACTTATGGCCGATCATTGAGTGTACTTTCTATGCGCAGTGAAGGAGTCATAGTGGACAAAAGAGAGCCTATAATGTTACTTACATACAACCTTGACCAGTATTCCATACTCTACCGTGTGCCATCATCAGTTTTTTTTTTATTTCAAATCATCCACACACCACATTGATCATATCCAGCAACATTACCAAGTCAAATTGATGGTGTAGTAAGATCAGCAGAGGTGTGATGGTGAAATGTACCCATATCTCATTATTTTTCTCACTGAGCGATTCAATGCAATATATATGGCATTTTTATTTGCACACATCGTGTGTGTCTTACCTCCTCTCTTGCACCTCTTTGTTGATTCACAGTTCAGTGAAAGATGCTGATTGGAAAAATATCCAACTTAATAATTGAGTGTAACGTGATAGATAAATAGTAGGTAGCAAAGGTTTTCACTATGCGGAATTTCCACACATTCACAATATAATTTTTATGCTCATTTTTTTTATTTATTGTTTCAACATGCTGATCAGTAGCTGAATTGTCTCGGAAAAAAATATTTCTTCTGCTCCGTTTGGCTTTATTTAGGTGATTTTCGCATTTACTATTCTTGTGAAAAATGCACTAAATGCTCACAATTTTATGCCAATTCACAAATGTTTGTTGTAGCGGCATGAAAAGAAAGAGTGTTTGGAGAAATTGAGGTTTCAACCTTGGCCCAAAGTGATCTTTCTCCCTTTGGTCTCTATACGTCGTGAACCGCGACATTTGAACATGAATGCGAATTGTGTAAAAAGAAAATATTGATTGTCTTTTTTGGTTACATGCACTAAGATTCGTGGGAGTCCACAAGAAGCTATTTTGAGGTTTTTTTTCGTTTGTACACTCACTTATGGTAAGGGGGTATGCATTTAATATAAATTATGTCTTGTGCAAAAACTCTTGTATTGAAAAATAAAATATCTTGTGTTTTGAAATTTAAAATTTTATGATTTAAATGTCTTTGATTAAACTAGTATTTTAATTATTTATTACAAGTTGAAATTGAGGTAGAATATGGGCGTGGTTTTTGAAGAAATTTCTGTAGATTTTCCCAGCATGAATTAGTTAAAAATTAAACAAAGTTTTGATATTTCTGAAATATTTTTATGCCCACAAACAAACAAAGATTCTCTAAATGAGATGATGGCAAGAATAAAAAAAATGAATGAACTCCTTTAATTACCTTTTAAATCGATTCGGTTTTATCATCCACTGATGAATGCCCCCTTTTTTGTAAACAAAAAAGACAAACGATAAAAATGAAAAGAATTATTTGTATGAAAGCACTGTCTCTATCTTTTTGTTGTAAATTATATAGTCTTACGCAATGTATATATTTTAAGATGCCCATCTTGATGATCTTTTGTTGTGTCTCCGACACAGGGCGATATTGTTATGAAAATTTAGTAAGTAGAAAATTCATCTAAAAATTCCTTCCGTCTGCTGAGTTAATCGTTTTTTGGGTGTTTTCGACAAGACTCTGTGAAAAGTAATGCACAAACTTGCGCAAGATATTAAATTTCTTGACGTACGTTACATAAAAAAAAATGACGTCCATCTATGCTTTGTGGGTGTGATGGTCAATTAAAGAGATTTTTTTGTGCATACACTTAACAATATTTTTTTGAGTGGCGGCTAATCTAGAGAAAGAAATCACTTGAGGAGAAACATTTAATTTCTTCTCAATTGAAGCGCAATCTCAAGAGGAGTGGTGCTTACCCACAGACCAATTTTGATCTCTTAATTGTCCATGGAGTTGATGAGGAATTACAGATGTCTCTCGGGAAAATCTTATGAGAATGCACGCGTTGCAGCAAAAGTCTGGGAAGCTTTATTTGAGTCAATTGCATTACAATTCGTCTTTCTTCTTAGCTTCTTTGTCAATCTTTTTCCAATGAGACCCGATCATATCAGCAGCTTTCTCACCAATCATTATTGTAGGTGCGTTTGTGTTTCCACTCGGGATAATTGGCATGATGCTAGCGTCCGCAACACGAAGCCCCTTGATGCCTCTGACTTTGAGTTCAGGATCAACAACAGCTTGAGGATCTGAGTCAGGTCCCATCTTTGCAGTTCCAACTGCATGGAAGGTAGATGTGGTCATGTAGCGAATGTAGCACTCCCAATAGGCATCTGAGTCTTTTTCCAAGATATCACAATTTGGTAATTTCACCTTAACTTCTTGAGCTTCATGCTTTCGATAGGAGGCAGTCTGAGACATTTTCTGTAAAATCCTTATAGCTCTAATAACTGTCTCCACTTCACTTTGATCCTCTAAATAATTTGCTGTGATCTTAGGGTATTCCAATGGATCTTTGCTTCGCAGTTCAATCTTTCCAGGGACTTTTTGTCTCATTAGAACGATGCCATGAATTAGAATATCTCCCGTTTTGTACTCATTCAAGAGAGACTTCTCGATATCCTGACTGAATCCATATTTCTTCAAAAATTGTTCAAAGATCGGTAATCCTCTCAGGAAGTGAATATTAAGAATCTGAACATCAGGCACGGAGCTCGTATCATTCTGTGTATTTATAAAGCCCATGATATCAGTCAAACCAATGCCTGAAAATGGTCCAATTTTGTGGAGAAAGTAGAGAAAGATATTATCAGCCATTTCTCTTTCCGCAGCAGCGGCATCAAAGCGTTCTGAAGTGTGGAATTTCAGGAAGTATGGCACAAAGATGTGATCCTGAAGATTAAGTCCAACAGAGAGATCCTTCTTGACTTCTATTCCCAATGATTCGAGATGTTTTGCTGGACCAATTCCCGAATGCATAAGGATTTGAGGGGTATTCACTGCACCAGCTGATAGGATGATCTCCCGTGAAGACTTGCTTTGGAACGTTTTATTTTTGTACAGAAATTCCACTCCTTCAGCTTCTCCCTGATCACTGAGAAGTACTTTCGTAACTTGAGCATTACGGATTACATGGAGATTTGTTCGATTCTCTGCTGGCTTCAGAAATGCTCTTGCAGTACTACACCTCTGACCTTTCTCAATAGTTCCAGTGGTAGCTCCCCAACCCATTTGATCAGCACCATTAATGTCTTCATTCTTCTTGTAGCCAATCTCTTGTGCTCCATTCATAATCACATTTCTCATTGTATCGGAAGCACTGTAGAATGTTTCGGTTTTTAGGGGGCCTCCTAGTGCGTGAAAATCACTCCCTGACATCTCAAAGAGATCCCGGTGCCTATTGTCTTGAGATCTTTTGAAATATCTCAAAACATCTTTGTACTTCCATCCTGTATTGCCCATCTTCTCCCATTCATCGTAATCATGACGATTTCCACGGACGTAAACCATCATGTTGATACTACTGCAGCCTCCAAGAAGTTTTCCACGTGGCCAGTAGATGCCTTTGGGATAGGCTAATCCCACACTATCTGATTTCTCCGCGTAGTACTGCCAATTGTATTCGTCTTGCAATACGCCGAAAGCAAGACCCGGTATCTGATAAATTTAATGATTCGTTATCAACTTATTGCAACACAAAGTTCATTGATTGATTAAAAAAAATTACCTCAGATTCCATTGGAGGATCTCCACCTGCTTCTAAAAGTAGAATTTTCCATTGTGGGTTTTCACTTAGGCGTCCAGCAACAACAGATCCTGCTGATCCAGCTCCAACAACAATAAAATCGTAATCGTCAAGGAATCCTGAGTAGTTTAAAGAAATTTTGTTTGATTTTTTTAAATTCTAGTTCCTATATTAAAATTAATTAAGAAAATAAACCTTTTTCAAGAAAAATATCTCCAACATCTCTCTTTTCCATTGAGGGAGGTTTGAAAGTGCATTGAGCTTGGAAAAGTTGATGAACAAGCACACTCGTGAGAATAGTTAGTGCACCCACTTGGGATGAATTGCAGGGGTACGGTGCGATCTCCATAATCACGCCCAAGTTGGCAGAGATATCTATAAATAAAGAAAACTCCACCTATTTAGTTCTTCTTATCAAGTAATCACGATCTCTTCCACACTGAGTCATTAAAACAAGTCGTTAAAGTAATGAAACTCACCGAAAGAATTGAAGCACAAAGCTTCGCAACCAAGATATGTGAAAACTTTTTTACCGCCTCTGAAGACAGTTGAATAAATACTGAGGGCACTGCTTCTGTGCACATTTTTGGGGATTTCTTATTTTATTTATTCATTATCTTATCGTCCATGATTGAGTGATTGACAAGAAAATCTTCTTAATTTCTAATGTTGAGTTTAAGACAAGAGTATTAGCTGTTAAATTGATAACGTGACATAGTTTTTAAGAAAGGAAAATTGGTACATTATTGTGAGAATTTTACAATTCTTCATGCTTGATGTCATACTTCCAGTCTTCCTTGATTAGATCAGCTCCCTTCTCACCAATCATGATCGTTGGAGCATTCGTGTTACTGGAAACAATATCTGGCATAATGCTAGCATCCACAACTCGCAGTCCTTTGATACCTTTAACCCTAAGTCGGGGATCAACGACAGCATCTTTATCAAATTCCGGGCCCATCTTGGCTGTTCCAGTAGGATGATAGAGAGTTGTAGCCATATGTCTTGTGTAGCACTCCCAGTAATTATCGGAATCGTACTCCAATCTATCGCACTCTGATAGTGGAAGTTTTATGTAATGACCTTCATGCTTCTTAAAAGTTTCCGTACTTAAGAACTTCATATAGAGACGAATGCCCCGGACAATGGTGTCTACATCTTCTTGTTCATCGAGGTAGTTTGCAAAGATCTTAGGGTAGTATTCGGGCTCCTTCCCTTTTAGTTCAATGCTGCCTTTGGATTTTTGATTCAGAAGAGTCACTAAGATTGCTCCAACATCGCCTTCTTGACTAGCATCCGTGACAGTTTTTGCAATTGACTGCTCATAACCGTAGGCTCCAAAGGCATAAATGAGCTCAGCAGATTGCCTTTTGAATGAGAAATGATGATATTGGATGTCAGGAAAAACGCTGTCGTTCTTCGTATTGACGAATCCCATACTATCAGATGTCCCAATATTTGAGAGTGGTCCATTTCGATGAATTAAGTATTTGTATACTTCTTCTCCTATATCTTCGGGGTTTCTTTCTGTTGCAGTTGATTTATGAAATTGAAAGAATAAAGGAACGATTACGTGATCCTGGAGATTCTGTCCAACTGGCAAATCTTTCACAACTTCAATTCCATGTTGTTTCAAATGATCTTTGGGTCCTATTCCTGAGAGCATTAGAAGATGCGGTGAATTGACAGATCCACCGGATACAATGACCTCTTTTTTGGCCTTAGCAATCAAGATCTTTTTACCATCTAGATTTACTTTTACTCCTGTAGCAGTTTTATCTTCAAACTCCACATTAAGAACTAATGCGTTCTTTACTACGTGAAGATTTGGTCTATTTTTCGCTGGAACTAGAAAAGCTCTAGCTGTGCTAGATCTCACACCTTTACTAGCTGATCCTTGGGCTATTCCAAATCCTATATGTTCTTCTGCATTGAAATCGTGTAAATACTTATAGCCAAGTTCTTTAGCTGCTTCTGGAAACATTAATTTTAAAGGATCTGTCGTGGAGAAGAATGAAACCTTCAATGGTCCATTTTTATTGTGGAATTTCTTCCCAATGGCATCATCAGCAACTTCACTATCCTCATTTCCCTCGGATTTCTTGAAGTAGTAAACGACATCCTTCCATCCCCAACCAGGATTGCCTTTTGCTTCCCATTGATCGTAGTCCCGACGATTTCCGCGAATGTAATTCATTGCATTGAATGTACTCGTTCCTCCCAGAAGTTTTCCACGAGGCCAGAAACTTCCATTTGGAATTGCTTTGCTGGCTTTATCGGAATATTCCGTTCTATAGCTCCAATCATAAACTGAATCCTGAAGGTAGAAATATATCGCAGGGATCTGAAATTAAAAAAATATTAAGTTTCTTATTAAATGCAAGTTTGATAAAACATTACTTCTACTTCAGCAGGAGGATCACCTCCTGCTTCCAAAAGCAAAACTTTCCAGTCTGGGTTTTCACTCAAACGACTCGCAACCACTGCACCGGCAGATCCTGATCCGACAACGATAAAATCGTATTCCTCGAATCCTGAAAAATATACGTTGATCACTTTGGATTTTTAATTTAATGTCGTTTGAGAATAAACACCTTTTTCCAACACTGTTGGGCCATAATCTTTAGGCCACATTTCTGGCGGAGAGATCGAACATTGAGCCGAAACAAGAGTATTAATTAAGAGACCGAGTAGTTGGTTAAGAGGTCCTGCACTCTGGGCTGCACAAGGTATCGTTAAGCCCTCCATTTTTTTTTCTTTAATGAAGAGCTGGAAAAATTTTTGAGAAAATTCGAAAACTTAAGTCCACTCAAGTCACTTAAAAATTCAACTACTCCAAGTGGAATTCTCCATTAAACTGGCGCTTATTAAGTAGAGAAGTACGAATGTATTTATAGCTGAACATGAGAGTCTTCTTCAAAATCTTATCATTTTTATCATAAAATTTTATTTACTGACCAACAATATTTGCCGATGCATTTTTTGCTCTTCCGAAAGACAAATTAGAGTTCATTTGGGACTGATATGGAATGGCTTTATCTCAATATATGAGGATGAGTAGCAAAATATTGTTATTATTATTTTATATAACTGCTGTTTTTGCTCTCATACTTGATGAAAATATTTCTTATCTCGAGTAAAAGTAATACACAAAATTGAATTATTTATATGAGGAACTCCAGGTGAATCTATTCAAAATAAAGTGAAGGTCAGATGAATCCAGTCTAAACTATAAACATGATAAGGATCAGTGGAATATGAAATCTTATTTATATTTTGATCTATTTTATTTATTCTCTAAATAAGTTTAACATTTCAAATACAATAGCTCTCTGCAGCTGCTATTTTACAACTCTTCATGCTTGATGTCATACTTCCAGTCTTCCTTGATTAGATCAGCTCCTTTCTCACCAATCATGATCGTTGGAGCATTTGTATTACCGGATACAATATCTGGCATAATGCTAGCATCCACAACACGCAGTCCTTTGATACCTTTAACCCTAAGTCGGGGATCAACGACGGTGTCCTTGTGGGATTCTGGACCCATCTTGGCTGTTCCAGTAGGGTGATAGAGAGTTGTAGCCATATGTCTTGTGTAGCACTCCCAGTACTTATCGGAATCGTACTCCAATCTATCGCACTCTGATAGTGGAAGTCTTATGTAATGACCTTCATGCTTCTTAAAAGTTTCCGTGGTCAGGAATTTCATATAGAGTCGAACACCTCGAATAATTGTGTCCACATCGTCTTTATCATCGAGGTAGTTTGCAAAGATCTTAGGGTAGTATTCGGGTTCCTTACCCTTCAATTCAATATATCCCTTCGATTTTTGATTCAAAAGTGTCACCAAGACAGCTCCAACATCTCCCTCCTGACTGGCTTCTTTAACAGTCTTCGCAATGGAATGATCGTATCCGAAAGCTCCAAAAGCGTACACAAGTTCAGCAGCCTTCTTCCTGAATGAGAAATGATGGTACTGAATGTCTGGGAAGACACTATCATTCTTCGTGTTAACAAAGCCCATACTATCAGAAGTTCCAATGCTAGACAGAGGGCCGCTTCGATGCATGAGATACTTGTACAACACTTCGCCAAGATCTTCCGCATTTCTCTCTGTTGCACTTGATTTGTGGAATTGGAAAAACAGAGGAACGATAACGTGATCCTGGAGATTCTGTCCAACAGGCAAGTCCTTTACAACCTTAATTCCGTGTTCTTTCAAGTGATCCTTTGGACCAATACCTGAGAGCATCAAAAGCTGTGGTGAATTGATGGCTCCACCGGATATGATAATTTCTTTTTTGGCTTTGGCAATCAAAGTCTTCTTGCCATCTACTTTAACCTTTACACCAGTTGCTGTTTTTCCATCAAGTTCAACATTAAGAACAAATGCATTCTTTACTACGTGGAGATTAGGCCTATCCTTTGCAGGAATGAGAAAAGCACGAGCTGTGCTGTATCTTACACCTTTGCTGGCAGATCCCTGTGCAATACCAAAACCGAGATGTTCCTCTCCATTGAAATCCTTAAGATACTTGTAGCCGAGATCTTTAGCTGCGTCGGGGAATACGTGTTTGAGTGGTTCTGTGTTGGAGAACCACGAAACTTTAAGAGGTCCATTTTTATTGTGGAACTTCTTTCCAACAGCATCATCAGCAACTTCAAAATCTTCATTTCCTTCGGACTTCTTAAAGTAGTAAACGACATCCTTCCATCCCCAACCAGTGTTGCCTTTAGCTTCCCATTGATCGTAATCTCGACGATTACCACGAATGTAGTTCATAGCATTAAGTCCACTAGTTCCACCCAAGAGTTTACCTCTGGGCCAGAAACTTCCACCAGGTATAGCTTTACTAGCTTTATCGGAATACTCTGTTCTGTATCTCCAGTCGTAGTCTGAGTCTTGAAGGTAGTAGAATGTTGCAGGAATCTGAAAAAAAAATCATCAACTTCTTTTAGTACAAACCATATAAAATTTAAGTTGAAATATTTTACCTCAACTTCAATTGGTGGATCCCCACCAGCTTCAAGAAGCAAAACTTTCCAGTCTGGGTTTTCACTCAAGCGACTGGCAACTACTGCTCCGGCAGATCCGGATCCAACGACAATAAAATCATATTCCTCGAATCCTACAAAATATACGGTGATCAGATTTGATTTCAATTTATTGCTTTTTGAAATTAAGCACCTTTTTCGAGCACTGATGGGCCATAATCTTTAGGCCACATTTCTGGTGGGGAGATCGAACATTGAGCCGAAACGAGGGAATTAATTAGGAGACCAAGTAATTGATTGAGAGGTCCTGCACTCTGGGCTGCACAAGGTATCGTTAAGCCCTCCATCTTCCTAGCTGAGAATGAAAGATAGAAACTTGTAAGAAAATGATGATCTTTTCACACTGCGACTTGTAATCACAAAACTTTTCGCACTCTTCAATCCACTTTTGCGAATTTACAAACTGACCTTGACTGTGACTTTGAGCAAAGTTTTCTTTTTGAGAATTTCAACTCTACCCGATGAAATAGTCCAACGTACTGGCGCTAAATAAATAGGCGAGTGGTGGATTTATAGCTGCACATAGAGACCCTCTTGAACATCTTATCACTTTTCGCTGAAAAATTAGATAATTTGCAGATAACCGAGGAAATGATGCTGATCTTTTTACATAAGTACACGTAAATTTACAATCTCCTGTTCAAAGTATTTGCATGGTATATAAAATTTATTAGCCCTACACTTGCACCGCTGAAAAGACTTTAAGAGAAGTCTTATCTTCAATTTGTTTATCAGCCGGCGACACTTACTAGTGCAGATTTTTTTCGTTTCTCTGAATGACAAATTAAAGTTCATTCGGGGCTGATATGAAATGGGTTTTATCTCAAAACATGGGGATGAGTAGCGAGTTTTGTTTATAAATTTTATGTATTGCTTTTATTGTTCCAAAATGCGATAAGGTATTCGCCATAAGAGGGAAGCGTAATCGATCAAAATCTAAAGAAGCTCGTAGTATGGTATTAGATGAATGGCCTTGTACAGAGATGAACTTGGAATTTGTTTTTGCTGAATCAATTATTTTTTAATACGTTTTTTTTTTATTCACACCGAACCATAAGAAATTCTTTTATTTTTATAAATTATTTTGTCCCAAGAATTTTTCTACAATTCCTGATGCTTAGCACCATCTTTCCAATCTTCCTTGATTAAGTCTGCACCCTTTTCTCCAATCATGATTGTAGCTGCATTTGTATTTCCCGAAACAATTTCAGGCATGATACTGGCATCGATTACCCTAAGTCCTTTTAGACCTCGAACTTGAAGACGAGGATTCACAACGGCTTCTTCGTCAGAATCAGGACCCATCTTTGCAGTACCAACAGGATGATAGAGAGTTGTAGACATATGTCTTGCATAGCATTCCCAATACTCATTGGTGTTGTACTTCAATTTATCACACTCCTTTAGAGGAATCTTCAAAGCTTCAGCTTCATTATTCTTGAATGTTTCCGTGTTTAGCATTTTCATGTAGATTTTTATTCCTCTAACAATGGTATCCACATCTTCCTGTTCATCAAAGTAATTTGCTTTAATTCGCGGTTGATACTCAAGTTCAGGTCCTCGTAGCTCAATACTTCCTCTTGATTTTGGATTAAGTAAGGTAACAAATACTGCTACAAGTTCTGCATCCTGACCAGCCTGTACAAGTGTATTGACAATTGAACCGTCATAGCCGAAAAGTCCAAAACAATATTTAATTTCTGCAGCTTTCTTCTTCAGAGAAAAGTGCAAGTATTGAATGTCAGGGAAAGCACTGTCGTTCTTAGTGTTAACAAAGCCCATTGTATCCACTGTTCCAAGACTTGAGAGAACACCAATCTTGTGAATGAGGTACATATAGACGGATTCGGCTACAACTTCTTGAGTCTTTTCGGCTGCACTTGATTTGTGGAATCTAAAGAAAATCGGAACAATGAGATGATCCTGAAGATTTTTCCCAACTGGTAAATCCTTAATAAGCGGTATTCGATTATCCTTGAGATGGTACTTTGGACCAATTCCTGAATGCATCAGAATATGCGGGGTATTCACTGTACCAGCGGATAGAATAACTTCCTTCTTGGCTTTGGCAATCATTATTTGCTTTGCATCTACATTCACTCGAACGCCAGTCACTTGATCCTTTCCATTAGTTTCCAAATTAAGGACATAGGCATTTTTAACAATGTGCAAATTGGGACGATCCTTAATTGGATTAAGGAAAGCTTTAGCTGTGCTAACCCTTTTGCTCCCTTGCACAGTTCCTTGTGCCTTCCCGAACCCTATGTGCTCTTCTCCATTGAAATCCGTCAAATGTTTGTATCCTAAATCTTCAGCTGCTTCCACAAAGACCTGCTTCAATGGATCATGATCAGGATAGAATTCTACATTGAGGGGCCCATTTTTTCCATGGAACTTCCCACCATCAGCGTCGGCAATTTCCTCATTTTGATTTGCTTCGGATTTTTTGAAGTATTGAAGGACATTTTTCCATCCCCACCCAGTGTTTCCTTTTGCTTCCCATTGATCAAAATCCCGACGATTCCCTCGAATGTAGAGCATAGCGTTAATGGAGCTGGAACCTCCTAAACCTCTTCCACGAGGCCAGTAACTTCCATCTGCAATTGATTTACTTGCTTTGTTGGATATCTCTGCTCGGTAATTCCAATCGAAATTTGTTTGTTGCAGAAATATGAAAGTCCCAGGAACCTAGGAAGGTTTTAGCAAATTTTTAGAATTATCCCAAGATTTGACAAATCATGTTAAAGCACATACTTCAGATTCTACAGGAGGATCACCTCCAGCTTCAAGGAGAAGAATTTTCCAATTTGCATTTTCGCTCAATCGATTGGCAACCACTGCGCCAGCTGACCCAGCTCCCACAATGATGAAATCATATTCTTCAAATCCTAATACATAATTTGAAAAAAAAACTGACCTTAATGACTTAAAAAAAACGAAAGCTCTACAAAAAATCTCATAGATTTTTTATTGAGGGAATGAGAGAAAAAAATTAATTATGTCATACCTTTCTCCAATGCTGTAGGTCCATAATCTTGGGGCCACATTTCAGGCGGCGATAGGGCGCACTGTGCCGCAAGAAGCGTGTTGATAAGGAGCCCAATAAGTTGGTTTGCCGGTCCCGCGCTTTGGGCGGCGCACGGCAATGTGAGTGGATCCATGCGTCACGAAGTCTCACAAATTGATTAATCTGCAAATTAGACATTCAAAATGTTTGCGAACTTTTTTTGTCCAGTGCTTATCGAGTCACAAAAAGCGATATGGTGGCCAAAAATACACCAAAAATTCATGAGCTTCTAAGGCATACACTCCTAAGCAAAAATAAAATGAACCAACCAGGGTAATTTTAATCTCACTTTGACTTACAATTTCACTTGATTGAATAATCAAGTTGGAATTTTTCAATTTTACTTCGTGTCTCTGTATCCAACAACCTTGCACTGAAGTTTGTGGAGAAGATGTTTGGAAAAAATACGAACTGTTCCCCTTGAAAACTCTTTGAATACTGAGGTTGAGAATAGCCGAGAATAAGATTTTAACTCTCTATAATATAACTATGAGTCACATATCTTATCGTTTGTGACTTGAAATTATAATCCCTGATATAAAAGAATTTTGTTCTATAAAAGAGTAATTTCCGACCGCGAATACTGCATCAATTAGACAGTTTTTCACGAGCAACAGTTTAGGAGCTCATTTAAAAGAGATATCACGAAATTGCAAATAATTTCAAGAAGTTAATGAAAAAGTTCGTTGGCTTTTTGCTTTAAGATTTTTACATTTTAATCCTTAATTTGGCTCAAATTGAATTTTAACAATTTTTAACCTCAATTTATCCAATGAATACGAATTTTTAGAATCTCTTTACTGGAAAATGAAAGGACTAAAATAATAGTCTGACGAAGCTTCTAATTTACTAAATTAAAAAAAAAAACTTTGCAAATGTGTTGAAAACCGAGAGAAATTTTTTTTTATTCTTGCAATTTTCTTACAATTTTCGTTTTATGTACAAATAAAATAGAGCAAACGAACTTTTTCACTTACCTGAAAATTTTGTAAACTTTTATACCACCAACAATCCACCACCGGAATGTTCTCAAATCTTTAATGTTTAACAATAGTCTGAAAATTTTTTATGATGCTACAATATTTTTATTTTGAACTAAAAAGAAAACATATTTTACTTTAATGTTTGTACTACACAACGTGCTTTAACGCGCACATTTCAAATGAATGCAAAAAATGCCGTGAATGTGAAAAAAAGTTTTTAGTAATATATAATTAGTCTTACAATAAAAATTTTTAATGTAATGATATTTAATTTGAGATTTTCTTGTGTGTCATAAACAAGTTTTTAATATGGACAATATTCTTTTAAGTTTAATTCTATGCGTAAAAATGAAATTAAAACATTCTTTAAAGAATGTCGTATTTTTGAAATATAAAAAGGATATTTTTTTTTATTTTCTTAGAATAAATTGTTTGTTAATTTTTAATGCTGAAGCTATTACTGCTCGTTAAACTTTGACATCATTTATTAAATTAAACACCTACTGAAGGTACAAAAATTTTTCAGAATGAAGAAAAAAATAGATAACTGGTAGCAAACTTTTATTTCAATATCATTCTAAAAACAAAACTTGTTTATTTATTCTTTCTTTTCACCTTCAACATTTTTCTTTTCTTCATTCTTCTGATCGTCATCGGTTTGTTCTTGTTCCTCATAAGCTTCTCCTGAAGTATCTTTATCGAATTTCCTCCATTCTTCTTTGATCATATCAGCTCCCTTTTCTCCAATCATAGCCGCTGCAGCATTGGTATTGGCACTAATAATAACAGGCATAATGCTGGCATCAACTACTCGTAGTCCTTTGACTCCTCTTACTTTCAATTCATCATCAACAACTGCATCTGCATCAGACAGTGGTCCCATCTTTGCTGTTCCAACAGGATGATACATTGAGGTGCCCATGTGTCGAATGTAGCACTCCCAGTATTCATCTGCGTCATAGTCGAGAAGTTCGCAGTTTGGCAAGTCAATCTTTAGCTGTACTGGCTCATGGTATTTGTAGGCCTCTGTCTTTACGTACTCTTGAATGCGCCTAATGCCACGAATAGCTGTCTCCATGTCAGACCTTCCAGCAGCGTAGTTGGGGAAGATTTTAGGATGATCGAATGGATCCGTACTACGTAGCTCGATTTTCCCAGGAATTTCTGGCTTTAGAATGGTAATCATCAGACAGACAATATCGTATTTTTCATGAGCTTTCTGGAAGTATTTCTCAATTCCAGTTGAAAATTGCATTGCTTCCAAGTATCCTTTGAAATGTGGTGCTAAGCGCCTGAAGTACATCGTGTGGAATTGAATATCAGGATAGAGTAGAGAGTTATTGACGGTGTTGTAGAAGCCTACGAGATTGGTCATGCCGACCCCAGCTAGTGAGCCTCTCTGATGCATAAAATAGGAGTAAACACTATCAGTTAGATCCTGTGGCCTTGTAGTGGGTTCCTTATTCTGATGCAATCCAATGTAAATGGGAATGGCGAAATGATCCTGAAGATTTTTTCCTACAGCCAAGTCTTTCTTAACGGGTATTTTCAACTCTTCAAGATGTTTCTTTGGTCCAATTCCAGAGAGAATTAAAACTTGAGGAGTATTAACAGTTCCTGCCGACAAGATAGTTTCTCTCTTGGCTTTCACATTGAGTATCTTGTCCTTTAAACTGAGTTCAATGCCTTCAACTTCATTGTTCTCATTTAGGTTCACTTTTCTCACATGGGCATGTTTGACGATGTGCAAGTTTGTTCGATTTGCAGCTTGAATTAGGAATCCTTTGGCTGGACTACATCTGCGCCCATCGTTAGTTGTTCCAAAGACATTTGCCCATCCAATGTGCTTATCAGCATTGATATCCATATGCTCGATCTCTCCGAGTTCAAAAGCACCCTCCTCAACAACGATCTTCATCATTTCTACATCGTGGAAATAGTCAATTTTCTGTGGGCCACCTTTGCTGTGATATTGATTCCCAGTCAGTTCAAAAAGATGCTCAATTTTGTTGTCTTCAGATCGCTTAAAGTATTTGATGACCTTCTCCCAATTCCACCCAGGATTGCCAAGCTCTTCCCACGTATCGTAGTCTTTCTTGTTTCCCCTGATGTACAAATTAGCATTAGTCGATCCTGAGCCACCTAGAAGCTTACCCCGAGGCCAGTAGTGACCTTTCTTGTATCCTAGACCTGTATTTGATTTTTCCGTATAATACTCCCAATCGTATTTTGTTCTAAAGAGCGACATATACAATCTAGGAATCTGTAATGAAGCAAAAGTAATTATATACAAAATATTCTTACCTTTGCACTGTGTTGCAGCCATGATGAAGCTCAGACAAAAAACATTTGCTATTGATTATGAAAATGAAGATTGTATGTCGTATGAAATTCTTTGAAAAACGTGTTAAAAAGACATTTATTTCGCATATAATGATTCTAACACTTTACAATTCTTCGTGTTTCTCCTGCCAATCCTCCTTAATCATATCTGATGCCTTCTCACCGATCATAATTGTGGGAGCATTAGTATTTCCAGATACAACTTCTGGCATGATACTGGCATCAGCCACACGAAGACCCTTAATACCCTTCACCTTCAATCTAGGATCTACAACAGCATCCTTGTCAGTATCTGGTCCCATTTTGGCTGTTCCAGCTGGATGGTAGAGAGTTGTAACCAAGTTTCTGGTGTAACACTCCCAGTATTCTTCACTCTCAAATTCAAGTTTATCGCATTCGGGAATAGGAACTCGAATGAATTTGGCTTCATTTGCCTTGAAAGCTTCAGTAGGTAGGAATTTGTCATAGTAGATCTTAATTCCCCTGATGAATGTATCAACGTCGGCCTTTTCTTCCAAGTAGCCTGAATAAATTTTCGGTTTGTGCTCAGGTTCATTGCTTCTCAAGACAATCTTTCCTCTTGAAACTGGATTCAGTAGAGTAACGAGTACCATAATAACGTCCTGATCCTTGTTCTCCTTGATCACAGTCTCAACTATTGGTTGCTCAAAGGAGATAGTTGATAGAACAAAGAATAATTCAGGAGCTAACTTCTTGAATGAGAAATGATGGTACTGAATATCTGGGAATACACTGTCATTCTTAGTATTGACAAATCCCATTGTATCGATTGTGCCGTGATTTGTGAGCATTCCGATGTTGTGGATCAGGTACATATACATGGCATCGTTGATTTCTTCCCTACTAACTGAGAGAGCATCAGATTTGTGGAAACCGAAGAATAGTGGAACAATTGGATGATCCTGAAGGTTTCTTCCTACTGCTAAATTCTTGACAACAGGGATCTTCATTTTCTTCAAATGCTTCTCTGGTCCAATACCCGAAAGCATCAAGATTTGTGGTGTATTAATGGCTCCAGCTGACAAGACAACTTCCTTCTTTGCCTTTGCAATTAATTCTTTCGTTCCGTTGATGTTCACTTTAACTCCAGTTACTGTATCCTTGTCCATCTGGAGATCGATGACATGAGCCAGCTTAACGATGTGCAAATTCGGACGTTCCTTTACTGGGTTCAAGAAAGCTTTAGCTGCACTGTGGCGACGCCCGTTGTGAATAGTTCCTTGAATTTGAGCAAATCCAATGTAGTTTTCACCATTCACATCATCCAGATTTTCATATCCAACTTCATCAGCAGCTCCTGTTATAATAAACTTGAGTGGCTCTGTACTGGCAAATAGTTCAACCTTCAGAGGTCCTTCTCTTGCGTGGAATTTCCCTTCTTCACTTTCGGAAATTAATTCATCCTTATTGCCTTCGGACTTTTTGAAATATTCCAGAACATCCTTCCATCCCCATCCTGTATTCCCGTTTGCCTCCCACTGATCGTAATCCCGACTATTGCCTCGAATGTAAACCATGGCATTAATTGAGCTCGAGCCTCCCAACATTTTGCCGCGTGGCCAGAAGCTACCATTTTTAATGGATTTACTGGCCTTATCGGACTTTTCAGCGCGGAAATCCCAATCGTACTTCGAATGTTGCATGGAGAAAAAGAGGTTGGGAATCTAAAATAGAAACAACAGGAAGCAATTAGGTAGTTTCTATTCTTCAAAGCAAGGCTTCTATATCGAATCTAATTAGAATTAAGTTAGAATTTTTGAAATCAACATGCAACATGAACGTTTTCAGATTCTACAGTCGCGAAATGAGTTTTATTTAGAAGTTCAATTAGAATTAAATCCCAGACTTTTCCCTATTAAAGTTTTATCAAAAGTAATTTAAAATAACTTTAAAGATTTCTTATGATAATAAGGTTTATTCTTCGTATCCGTAACAGATCTAAAATACCCATATCCGTTAGTAAAAATATTTTGAGATTAAAGATTTTAGTATATCATGCAGTTATTTAGGGAGATTCTTAGAGTTCTTGACGTGTAGCTAGAGATTCTTTGGCAATCCAGTCTTCTTTGATAATGTCCGATGCTCTTTCTCCAATCATTACTGTTGGAGCAGCAATTCCACCACTTGGAAGGCTCGGCATTATGCTCGCATCCACAACTCTGAGTCCACTGACTCCTCTCACATTAAGCCGGGGATCAACGACAGCATTACGATCAGTATCTGGTCCCATTCTGGCAGTTCCCACCGAATTGTATGCAGTTGTAACCATTTGTCTGCAGTAGCAATCCCAATATCGTTTAGTTCCATCATTTATGCCGCATGTAAGAATGGGAATTTGTAGTTCTGCAATCATATGCTGCTGGAAGGCCATTGTGAGGAGAAAATTCTTTTGCATTTCAATTCCACGTACAAGAGTGTCCAAATCATCGCGTTTCTCCAAGTATTTGTTGCTTATTAGCAAAGTATCGAGAGGATTAGCCGTTTGCATTTTCAATTTTCCAAATGATTTCGGTTGTAGGAGTATAATCCAGGCTACCAAGAGATCTCCTTGTTCTATAGCAGATTCCAGAGCTCTGGTTACACTCTCTTCGTATCCCATAATTTCCAGGAACTTGGGGAAGATCGCTTTGTCACCCATCTTGAAGAGATTGTACTGAAATTGAATATCTGGGAAGCGATCTGTTAAGTTAACCGTGTTGAAGAATCCTACAAAATCCAAAATATGTCCCTCAGAGATGTTTCTCTTGGTTTTGGGATTTTCATGAAGAATGGCACAGCTATTTGATCTAGAAGATTTCTTCCTACAGGCAAATCTGTGACCATTGGAATGTTCAGTTTTTTCATATATTTTTGAGGACCTATTCCGGAAAGCATAAGAATTTGTGGAGTGTTGATGACTCCTGCGGACAGGATTACTTCTTTTCTTGCATTTACGAGCATCTCAGTCATTCGGTTGAAAGTCAAGTAAACTCCAGTTGCAGTTACAGTCAGAGGATCGATCTTAACTTTCGTTATGTGCGCATTCTTGATTACATGGAGATTAGGACGATCTCGTGCTGGAACTAAGTAAGCTCTTGCCGTACTATACCTCGTACCATTGTCGATGGTAGCAGAAGCACTGCCAAATCCTAAATACTCTTCCCCGTAGATATCTGAGATTATTCGATGCCCAAGTTCAATTGCTGCATTTTGGAGGACATCCCTCATGGGATCTGTACTGCGGAAGGTGTTAATTTTAAGAGGTCCTCCTCTACCATGATTAGTAGCTGCCACAGTGTTCATCAACTGTTCATTAATCATATCTTCGGATTTTTTAAAATATGGCAAAACTGACATCCACCCCCATCCGGTATTCCTGTCCATCTCCCATCGATCGTAATCACGGCTATTTCCGCGAAGGTGTAGCATGTTATTTATCCCACTTGTCCCCCCAAGGAATTTTCCACGTGACCATAGAACACCATTAGGTTGACTCAAGCTTGACTTCTTGGACGGTGCCGTCCGGAAGTTCCAATCATGCTGGGTATTTTGGAGAATGGATTGCATGCTAGGCATCTTTTATGAGAGATTGTTTTAAAAGCAAAGCCCCCAAAAAGAAAGAAAAAAATCAACATGCAAGAGAAGCCAATTTTTTGGGGAAAATGTTAGCAAAGCGTTATGTTAAACTTTCCAATAAAACCAAACGGTACAGAGTTAATGGGTTAATGGGATGAAAAATTTTGAAAAAAAAATGTTAAAAAATATTCACTTTAAAATTCTTACCTCGGATTCTATGGGAGGATCCCCGCCAGCTTCGAGAAGCAAAACTTTCCAATTAGGATTTTCACTCAAACGACTAGCTACTACTGATCCTGCTGAACCAGCACCCACAACAATGAAGTCATACTCCTCAAATCCTTTTGAAAAAAAAAAGGAATTTGTTTTTATTAAAAATAAATTAATTTTTATGTTTTTAATTTAATTTATATATTTAATCCATTTCATGAATTTAATATTCAACATAAATCTCATTACCTTTCTCAAGTGCCGTCGGTCCATAATCCTTTGGCCACATATCAGGTGGCGATAGGGCACATTGCGAAGCAAGAAGCGTGTTGATAAGCAGGCCAATCAATTGATTTGCCGGCCCCACACTCTGTGAAGCGCATGGCAATGTGAACGTATCCATTTGCCACGAATACCCACGAACTGCTGGCTAATCTGCAAATTGAGAAGTTAATTCCAATTAAATTTCTCCCATCTTGGTTATTTTTTGTTCGTTGCTGTTGCGTCGTCTTATCGCGAAAATTGCGAGAAATACAACGCGCCTACAAGATAGCCGTCCTGGTTAACCTATGCGAATACACAAAATGATAAGGTCAAGAGATCCCACTAAAGCTACCTTATCGTCTGGTGGGCCATAAAACATATACCCAACACTTTTACTTTGATAAAAATAAACATTTTGCTTTTTATTGGTCCACGTCGGAGTGGAAAATTGCTTCTGAAAATTTCCCAGTGCTCCAAATAAAAAATTCTTTGATTGGATTTCGTGATAAATGATTGATGGGACGCCACTTGGCCAACATCAAATTAATTCGAGTGAGATATGGCTTTAAAACTTCTTCAAAACTGAGAGTGGATGATTTGATCAGAAGAATATGGGCTGAGCCTTTGTTTTGGAGGGAAAAAATTGAAAAATTTCAACTCAGCAATAAAAAAAATTGATAAGGAAATGTTTTCTTTAAATTAAATTGAACTTAAAATGTTTTGCAATAATCTATTTTAAGAAATTATGTAACGCCTAATTGAGAAGAAAGAAATTTAAATGATTTGTAATTAAAGCTAAAAAAATTCTGAATTTTTATATCACGCATGAAATAAATTATAAAATCTCAAGACTAATTTAATGACATATTTTAGTAAATTTTATTATCTTCTCAATTCAACATAAATGTTTTCTTTTATAATGTTTTATCTTCACTAAACTAACCAATTAGTTAAACATTTTTCTTCTATTTTTCTGTTTTTACAAGCTATAAGTTCTTAAACCGATTAAACCGACATTTCCTTCTAAAAAAACATTTATGAAGGTTTTCTTTTGAGATTTTACAAAAGAATATGAATGCGTATAAATTTTCTTATCAATAATTTTGCATTTTCACATAAAACGAATTAAATATTCTGCTTCTTTCCCCATAAAAATGATAAGAATGATAATCATAGTTTCTCCACTTGACTAATGAAAAAGTTTTGATCGCTTTAACTTGCTCTTCACAGAATATTTTCTCACTCACCAAGAAATGCTTAAGGAAAAATCTCAACTTCACTGCTCCCGAATTGAAATCAATCCGAATTACTCGATGGCACTTTTAACATTGACTGACTCTTTCGGTTATTGTGCGAGTTTCTATCCATTGCGCTATCTTATCAACGTGCGGTGGAGAGAGCCCATTGGCAGGGGACGCACTTGAGGAGCGAGAGAATATCGAGCGCGTAATTCAAATTATGAGCTTCTTATCTTGGGATTTTTTCTTTTCTTTGCTTAATATTTAAAACATTGTATGGCTTTTCTTTTGCTTACCTGAAGATTCTCTGTGTGGCGACGTGTGGCTGAAATTCCTCCCGAAGACTCCTTTCTCTGTGACAAGAAAAGTTTTGCGATAAATCCCGCACAAAATTGTGTGGCGTAGAAATGGAAAATTATTTGCACTATGACACACACATGTGATGCGAGATAAAAGGCAGACAACAATAAAGATGCATCCAAAGGTAAACTTAAATATTTACTTAGAAGATTAGTTTGTGTGATGGCTAATGTTTTTGATGCGCCACACAGAATCAACTTGCCCTCGTCAGTGCTTCCGATGTACTGACTTTCACTTATAATGTCTCTCTAGGAGAAATTTAAGAAAACCCAGTGCAGCATTTCAAACTTGTTCCAAGACGCTAAAAAGAGTGAAAAGATTTAAATAAATCATTGCTTCTTACCATGTTTTGGCATGACATTCAAAGCTGGACAAGCCGGTCCCTTTGGGGGAGTTTCTATGCCAAGTAATTTTCTTGAGCTTTCGCCAAATCTGTGCCAAACTTTCATCAAAATAGGAAGACTTCAGTGATCTTTTGTCAGCTCCATTAAAGAAGCATTAAAGATTTTTATTTGAGGAAATTATTTACAAAATAAATCAGACACTGATCTTTAATTTCCTTTATATTTCCAATCTTGCTTTATAAAATCCGCTGCTTTTTCTGCAATCATCACTGTAGGTGCATTAATGTTTCCTCTTGTAATCCTTGGCATTATATTTCCTCCCACAACTCTCAGGCCTTTAATTCCCTTAACTTTCAATTTGTAGTCAACAACTGCTTCGGAATCTGTATCAGGACCCATTTTTGTTGTTCCCGAAGGATGTGACACGGATGCCGTCATATACCGGCAGTAGCACTCCCAGTAGCGATCACTGTCATATCCTTTAGCATCACATTCAGGGATTGGAAGTAAAGTTAGATATGCATCGTGTTTCTTCATTGCTTCTGTGTTCAAGAACTTTTGGTACAACCTGATGGCTTTGATGAAGGCAGCAATGTCATAGTATTCCGATAAATAGTTGGGAATAATTCGTGGCTTTTCAGTAGGATCAGAGCTTCTCAGCAGGATCTCTCCTCTTGATTTTTCTTGCAAAAACGCCACAAGGACAACCATTATGTTACAATTGGAAATTTCTGAGCCCATAAATTCGGTAATTGTATCTTCATGATGAGCTCTTTTCATGTAGAACTTCATATCCCGTACTTGATCCTTTTGAAAGGTTGCATGATAGTATTGAAAATCAGGATATTTTGCCAGAGGATCGTGCACATTGACAAAGCCCAATGTTTCAAGTGTTCCAATGTTAGCCAGGGGTCCTTTATGTTGCGATAAATACAAAAAGTATGCTTGCATGGCTGTACTTTCATTAGCAGCTTTGGCTGATGGCTCATCGAGCTTTATGAAAAGTGGTACAAAGAGATGATCTTGAAGATTTTTCCCAACTTGAAGATTTCTTATCACGGGAATTTTTAATTTTGTCAAATGATCAGCTGGCCCTATACCCGAAAGCATAAGGATTTGAGGAGAATTTATAGGTCCAGCACTTACAATTACTTCTTTCCTTGCATAGACGGTAAATTCTTTTCGTCCCTTAAGTAACATTTTAACCCCAACTACTTTTTCATCTTCTTTAGTCACGAGCTTTAGGACGTGAGCGTACTTGACGATATCTAAATTCCCACGATTCATAGCAGGAACTAGAAAGGCAGTTGCTGTACTCTCTCGAATTCCTGACTTGACGTTCCCCTGGGCAAAAGTGAATCCAATGTGATTTTTTGCATTGACATCAGGAATAAACTTAAATCCAAGTTCCAGAGCACTTTGAACAATGTCATACTTCAAGGATTCATCACTATTAAAAAGTTCCACAGACATTGGACCATCTTTCCCGTGATAGTACCCTCCAAAATCGTCTGCAATTTCCGGATCATGATTTGCTTCGGATTTCTTAAAGTACTCAAGAACATTTTTCCATCCCCACGTTGGATTTCCCAAGGCTTCCCAATTGTTGTAGTCATCTTCATTTCCTCGTATGTAGTACATGGCATTTAGAGAGCTGGATCCTCCCAGCATCTTACCCCTTGTTAAGTATGTTGCCTCACCTCTGAAGATGCTATGCTTTTGCGATCGTTCAGTATAAAATTCCCAATCATATGGTGTTCTTTGGACTTTTGGAAAGAATCGTGGAATCTGAAACAAGTAACATTAAATTTTGAAAATATTTTGGGAAAACACAAACTCACAGCTGATTCTATCGGCGGATCCCCTCCTGCTTCCAAAAGTAAAATCTTCCAGTCTGGATTCTCACTGAGACGATTAGCAAGAACACAACCAGCTGAACCGGCTCCAATGATTATAAAATCATACTCCTGAAATCCTAAGACAATGATTTATGTTAATTCACAATTTGGAGTTTTTCTTGCATATTTTGACCACCTCTCTTAATGGCGATATCTCCATAATCGGCTGGCCACATTTCCGGCGCCGACAGTGAACATTGCGAAAGTGCCAAATAATTCAGAAGAAGCTTTATGTATTGATTTACAGCACCAGTGCTGAGACTTGTGCATGGAGAGCAATAGCAATCCATAATCTTCTATGAGATGATCTCGTCTTCAAGGTTGAATTCGTTTTACATAAAATTTGCAAAGAAAAAGAAAAATTGTGTCAATGGTTCACTCACACAATCGCATTCATTTGCAAATGATCTATTTTGGGATATATTTGCATAATATTTATGTATTAATAAATCCCTATCTGCAGGATTCTCAAGAGCCAAGAATTTTTTCTCGATAGATCATTCTAATAAGAAAAACCGTCTTTATTAGCACCCCCCTACCCTAATTCAAATAGCTTGACGCCCCCAGAGAGAGCACCTCAACTCCCACCAAAAAAGCTCACATTAATCACGTCAAGAAAACAACCATCAGGTTCAAATAGCTTGGTTCCATAGCATTTAACACACAAAAGATTTAATAATATTTTTGAATTGAGACCAAGAAAGAAGGTTTCTGTTTGGAATATATGAAAAGCACTTACTTTTTATATCCCAAATTAGGTCAATATCGCAGTAAAAAGATATAGTGTGTATTACATTACCTGGAAGAGAATTTTACGAACAACTAAATACTTTTTCTGCAACTAACTCAAGGTGTTTACTCGGGAACAGATAAAATTTAACTGACTGAGAATAAACTTTTACTTTTTCAGAATCCCAAAAAAGATCATAAAATCCAGTATGTAAATTTTACTAGTTGCTTTTTCTGCTCTAAAGATATATTTTATTTTATTCAACGCACAAAATACATAAAGTTTTTATTGTCAAAAATAGTTAATTTTTTCTAACTAATATTAGTCATTCATTTAACTTATTATTCTACTTCATCTATGAAGCCATAATGTTTCTTTACAATATCAGCCCCTTTCTCTCCAATCATAATTGAAGGGGAATTTGTATTAGCTCTAGGAGTTAAAGGCATGATACCTGCATCAATTACCCTTAAACCCTTAGTTCCTTTAACTCTAAGCTTCGGATCAACAACAGCATCTGGATCAGATTGAGAGCCCATCCTTGTAGTTCCTGTTGTATGGTACACTGTAGTTCCTACAATTGCTCGGCAATAGCACTCCCAATAATCGTAGCTCTTAAATTCCAACGAACTACATTCTTCTATAGGAATATCCAACAATTCAGCATTGCGCCTCTTAAAAGCTTTAGTATTTAAGAAACTGAGGTACCATTGAATGGCTTCAATGAAGGCTTCAGTGTCTTCATGCCAAGATAAGAAGTTGGGGATAATACGTGGCTTATCCAAGGGATCTGTACTACGAAGTAGAATTTCTCCTCTTGATTTCTCTTCAAAGTACGTTACATACACCATAAGTACATCAGACGTCTCAATTTTAGAAGCTAAGAATTCGATTAGTGGTTCTTTCATTCCGTTTTGTGTCAATGTGGTACGCAAATCTTCTGAATGACCCTTTTGGAATTCCCCAAAATGAAATTGAAAATTTGGATATAAAGCAAATGGATCATGAATATTGACACGTCCAACAGTTTGTAAGGATCCGATCGTTGTAAAAGGTCCCCTACGTTGAGTTAAGTACTGTACATAATTTTGTGCAGTTTCGAAAGATTTTTCTGTGGTGTCTCTTGTTGCATCGAGTGTTAAGAATAGTAATATTGCAGGATGATCATGGAAATTTTGACCAACTGGTAGATCCTTAATAACTGGAATTTCGAATTCCTTAAGATGATCTGCTGGACCAATTCCAGAGAGCATGAGAATCTGTGGAGAATTGAGAGCTCCTGCACTGAGAATTACTTCATTTTTAGCATAAGCTTTTAAGTCATGATCCCCACGAAGAATCATCTTAACTCCGGAAACTTCTCCGTCATCATTCATTTCTAATTTTGTGACATGAGCGTGTTTAGTTATGTGAAGATTAGGTCGTTCCTTAGCAGGAACTAGAAAAGCCGTTGCCGTACTTTCTCTCACTCCTCCTCGTGTAGTTCCTTGAGTATAACCGAATCCTACTTGTTCATTGGCATTTAAATCGTAGAGAAATTCATATCCTAGTTCATCTGCTGCTTGGATAAGCTCCCTATTAATTGGTAAGTCACTGTTAAAGTACTCCACGGACATTGGTCCATCCTTTCCATGATAGTATCCGTAAAAGTTAATCCTTCGATTTTGATTTGCTTCAGATTTCTTGAAATACTGTAGAACATTCTGCCAATCCCAATTTGGATTACCTAATTCTTCCCAATGATTGTAATCTTCAGCTGTGCCTCTGATGTACAGCATTCCATTTATTGATGAGGACCCTCCCAACATCTTTCCTCTGGCCCAATAACCTCGTACAATACTGGAGTTGTACGCTAGTTCAACGTCATATTGCCAATCATATTCAGTCATTTGTAGATCACCCCAAAGGCCTGGAATCTGATTTTTTTTAATTAGACTAACATCATACTATTATAATTAAATTTAGCAAGAGCTTACAGCAGCTTCTGGTGGTGGATCACCCCCAGCTTCTAGGAGTAGAATCTTCCAATCAGGGTTCTCACTGAGACGATTAGCAAGAACTGAACCAGCTGAGCCAGCACCAACGATTATAAAATCATATTCGTCAAATCCTTTAAAAAAACACACAGAAAATTATTCATTTAATGGGACACAGCACTTTTGATTTTATTTTTCATTTAAACCTTTTTCCAAAGCGATTTCTCCATAATCTACAGGCCATATATCGGGAGGCGAAATAGAACATTGCGACAATGCTAGATAGTTTAGTACAAGAGACAGATATTGATTTAGGCCCGTAGTTGAGTTAGTACACGGTTGATTAAAGCACTCCATTTTATCGATATAACTTATTAATTCTCTTCCCTAAAATTTAGTTCTTTACACTTCGACTGCAAATGATGAACTGAAATTTTGATTTATTCTTCTGACATTGGCGCACATGTAAGAGAAATCAAGATCAACATTGATTTTGAAACTTCACGGTTGAACTCTTCGATTAATATTAGGAAATAAATAAAAGTTATTCTTGCTGTATTATATGATTGACGTGGAAATTCAAGAAATATTATAAAACTTCAAGAACTCTTTGGAAACTTCTAAATCCACTTTTTAATTAACTCACTAATTATTTCACACTTGTGCACTTAATTCTATCAGCTCACAGAAATGAATGAGACTGATGAGCAAAATTGCGTCTTAATTTATACGTTTGTTCCACCAATACTTAACAAATGTTTTGTATACAATTTTGTTCTTAAAAAAAAAGGTAATTAAAGTTAAGCAAAATTGTACATGAAACTTTGCATAAGGCAGTAAAAGCAAAATATATAATTTTGTCACTTGAAGGTGTAAGAAATATCATTAAATTAATTTTATTAAACCTCCATTTCAACCCTGATATGTCATATAAGATGTATGCCAGAAATATAAAAAAAGAAACACGTGCCAAAAACTGAAATTAATTTTTTTACTGGATATTTTATTTCAAAATAAAAAGATACTATAAATACTACATTGTTTATTTCTTTTAAATATTTTTAAAGAAACTCAAAAAATCCTATCTTTTTCAAGCTGTGCTATAGGCCTTGACATTGACTTTATTACTTATGTTACTTAATCTATAGAATGGAATAGAATAAAATTTTATTATGCCCTTTGCAAACTAGTGCTTAGGACCTACTTCATCAATAAAACCATAATGATTCTTTATAATATCAGCCCCTTTCTCTCCAATCATAATTGTTGGGGCATTAGTATGTCCTCTAGGAGTCAGAGGCATTATACTCGCATCAATTACCCTCAAACCTTTAGTTCCCTTAACTCTTAGTTCAGGATCAACAACAACATCAGGATCGGATAGAGCACCCATCCTTGTAGTTCCTGTTGTGTGGAATACTGTAGTTCCTACGATCGCACGGCAGTAGCACTCCCAGTAATCGGAACTTTTAAATTCTAATGAACTGCATTCTTCAATAGGAATATCCAACAATTCAGCATTGCGCTTCTTAAAGGCTCTTGTGTTTAAAAAGTTCAAGTATAAACGTATGGCTTTAATGAATGCTTCAATATCTTCATGCCAAGATAAGTAGTTGGGGATAATTCGTGGCTTATCCAAGGGATCGGTACTACGCAGTAGAATTTGTCCTCTTGATTTTTCTTCAAAGTACGTTATGTAAACTATCATTACATCGGATGTTTCAATTTTAGACACCAAGTATTCAACGAGTGGTTCTTTTATTCCACTCTTTGTCAATGTAGTACGCAAATTTTCTGAGTAACCTTTTTGGAATTCTGCAAAGTTATACTGGAAGTTTGGATTCAAAGCAAAATGGTCATGAACATTGACACGACCAATAGTTTGTAGTGATCCGAGATTAGCCAGAGGTCCTTGTCGATCAGTTAAATACTGTAAATAACTTTGGGCTGTTTCAATGGTTGATGCTGAGGTGTCTCTTGACGCATCGAGTGTGAAGAATAGTAGTATTGAAGGATGATCATGAAAATTCTGACCAACTGGTAGATCCTTAATAACTGGAATTTCGAATTCCTTAAGATGATCTGCTGGACCAATTCCAGAGAGCATGAGAATCTGTGGAGAATTGAGAGCTCCTGCACTGAGGATTACTTCTTTTTTGGCATAAGCTTTCAATTCTTGATCCCCACGAAGGATCATGTTGACTCCGAAAATTTCTCCGTCAGCATTAATGTCTAGTTTTGTGACATGAGCTTGCTTAACTATATGAAGATTCGGTCGTTCTTTTGCAGGAACTAAAAAAGCCGTTGCCGTACTATCTCTCATTCCTCCTCGCTTAGTTCCTTGAGTATAACCGAATCCTAATTGTTTATCACCATTTACGTCATAGAGAAATTCATATCCTAGTTCATCTGCAGCTTGGACAATTTCCCTATTAATTGGTAAAGCACTGTTAAAGTACTCCACGGACATTGGTCCATCCTTTCCATGATAATATTCGTAAAGGTTAATCATCCGGTTTTGATTTGCTTCTGATTTCTTAAAATAGTGAAGAACATCTTCCCAACCCCAATTTGGATTGCCTAAATATTCCCAGTGGTTGTAATCTTCAGCTGTACCTCTGATGTACATCATTCCATTAATTGATGAGGAACCTCCTAGCAATTTCCCTCTGGCCCAATAACCTCGTACAATACTGGAGTTGTACGCTAATTCAACGTCATATTGCCAATCATATTCAGACATTTGTAGGTCACCCCAAAGACCTGGAATCTGATTTTATTTACCAATTATATATGTATATATTAACGGAAAAGAGATGATCTTATCAAGAGCTTACAGCAGTTTCTGGTGGTGGATCACCCCCTGCTTCCAGAAGTAGAATTTTCCAATCAGGGTTCTCACTGAGACGACTTGCGAGAACTGAACCAGCTGAGCCAGCACCAACGATTATGAAATCATATTCGTTGAATCCTTTAAAAAACACACAGAAAATTATTTATTTAATGGGACACAGCACTTTTGATTTTTTTTTTAATAAAACCTTTTTCCAGGGCGATTTCTCCGTAATCTTCTGGCCACGTATCAGGGGGCAAAATAGAGCATTGCGACAGTGTAATATAATTTAATGCAAGGGTTAGGTATTGATTTAGTCCCGTAGTTGTACTTGTACATTGTTGATATAAACACTCCATTACTGAAATTTAATCTTAATACTTCGACTTGAAATATTAAACTGTTTCAATTTGCACTTCTGACATTGGCGCACAGAATTAATTTTGGAACTTCACGGTTGAGTGTCGATTTAAAATAATATTTTATGTATGTTAGGAAATTTAAAAAAAAATTGTTCTTTCTTTGACTGACGTGGAAAATTTATAAAAAATATAACAGTTCAAGAACTTTTTAAAAGCTTTAAAAATTTTATTTTCCAGCTAATTAATTTTATTTATTTATTTTATTCACTTAGGTACACCTTTCCAACTTAATTTTGATTTAATTTAACTCACTAATCACAACACACTTTAGCATTTAATCCCATCATCTTACAAGATTGAATGATGAGAATGTCGAAATTCCATCTCAATTTATACTTACGCTTATATTTCCAACCCTGACAGGTCTATAAAACCCTAGTTATAATGCATTAAAGAAGACTATTTATGACAACACCTGGTAAGGAAACAAAACTTAGCACTGCGTTCTACAACAATAATTTTCTTTTTAGAAGTCTTTTTATTTTCTTATTAATTCATCTAAATATTGAATAAAACATGCAATAAACAGGTTATTTGCGAGTGTATTAATTTTACATACATCGTGTATAAAAAAATTTGTACATTCATTTTTTTTTCTTTTAACAACCATTTTGCATAAAACCACTTGACCATTTAAGAAAATTCAACAAAACAAATTCCATATTATATAAAATGAAATTTGTGTTTCTTTTTTGAGGAACAAGCATTAATTTTATTAGAGTTTAATTACCTATATTAAAAATTAAGACTGTATTTTTCTTTTATAAAATCCGCACCTTTTTCAGCGACCATTATTGTCGGAGCATTTGTATTTCCCCTCGGAATTCGTGGCATAATACTTGCATCAATAACTCTCAAACCTTCTGTACCCTTAACCCTTAGCTTGTGATCAACAACAGCTTCTTGATCGGAATCAGGACCCATCTTTGCTGTTCCCACGGGGTGGTAGAGTGTTGTTGTCATATATTTTATGTAGCAAGTCCAATATTCCTCACTATTAAACGTAAGAGCATTGCACTCAGGAATTGAGATGTAAAATAGCTTAGCTTCTCGCTTCATAAAAGCCTTCGTATCTAAGAATTTAAGATATAGCTGAATAGCTTTAACAAATGAATTAATGTCGTAAAAATCGGAGAGGTAGTTGGGAATAATTCGTGGTTTGTCCATAGGATTGGTGCTTCGTAATAGAATTTCCCCTTTGGATTTTTCCGTGAGAAATGTTATTGGGACAAGAAGAATGTTTGCATCGAGACATTTTGCAGCAACAAGATCACCAATTACATCGGTGAATCCCAGTAGATTCATCGTAGTCTTGACGACGTTTACCTGTCCTCTAAGAAATGTTAAATGATGATACTGAAAATCAGGATACAGAGCAGAACGATCGTGAACATTGACAAAACCGAGAGTTTGTAGGGATCCAACTGTAGCAAAACCTCCAGATCTGTCTGTGAGATATTGGAAAAAGCTTCTTGACATATCAACTGAAGACACAGGAAGGGCGGTCGATTCATCTAGACTAATTGCAAGGACTACTGCAGGGTGATCCTGTAGATTTTTTCCAACTTGCAGATCTTTTCTAATAGGAATTGCAAATTCATTGAGATGTGCAGCTGGACCTATTCCTGATAACATAAGGATCTGTGGAGAGTTTACAGTTCCTGCACTTAGGATCACTTCCTTTTTGGCATAGGCTTTTAGTTCCTTTTGTCCTCGCAGGTTCATCCTGACTCCATTGACAACATTTTTGTCACTAAACTCGAGGTTTGTGACGTGGGCGTATTTTACAATGTGAAGATTTGTTCGATTGATGGCAGTATTTAAAAATGCTGTTGCTGTGCTTTCTCTCACACCTCCTCGAAGTGTCCCTTGGCTAGACGTAAAACCAATGGACTGATTAGCATTTATATCTTTAAGAAATGGATAACCCATTTCACGAGCAGCTTCAATTATATCAGAATTAATTGTCAAATTATTCCCATAATATTCAACAGATAAAAGTCCTTCCTTTGAGTGATAGTACCCATTGAAATTATCTGCAATTTCATTATTCTGATTCTTTTCTGACTTTTTAAAATACGGCAACACATCCCTCCACCCCCATGTTGGATTTCCAAATGCTTCCCAATTATTGTAGTCATCTTCATTGCCTCGTATGTAGAGCATTCCATTTAAAGAACTAGATCCCCCGAGCATTTTTCCTCTTGGCCATACTCCTGAGTATATACTATGCTTATCTGAAGGCTCTGTACGATAATTCCAATCATATTCCGTAAAAGGAATGGTGGCAAGTAGTCCTGGTATCTATACATAAAAATTGTTAGATCATTTGAAATGTTCAATAAATAGTTATCTCACAGTTGACTCAATTGGAGGATTCCCTCCTGCTTCTAGAAGTAGAATTTTCCAATCTGGGTTCTCACTGAGACGATTTGCAAGAACTGAACCAGCTGAGCCAGCACCAACGATTATAAAATCATATTCTTCAAATCCTAAAAATAAAATAAAATTTTTTTTGATGCTACTTTTTCAGTGAAAGTAAAATCAATTTTTGATGCAAAATAAATACCTCTTCTAATGGCAATTTCCCCGTAATCTACTGGCCAATTTTCAGGTGCCGAAAGGGAACATTGGGCAAAGGTGAGATAATTGAAGAGGAGAGAAAAATACTGATTAACTGCTCCTGTACTTAAATTCGTGCACGGTAGCCCAAAGCACTCCATTTTTTTTAAATAAATTCTAATGTTTGTGCTTCTAATGCTGAAGCGCGACTGAGAACTTAAAAAATGCTATTTGCACTAAAAAAGTGAAATAATATATAGAAATCAAGATCAAATTTACCAATATATTTTCCCATGAAATTCTTACGTGAAGAAATATGTTGAGAAACAGTGAAAATGTGTACGTCATATGTGAATTATGTGTGTCGGAGAGGTAACAGATATTGTTTTCTACTAAAAAGAGTTTTTAGATTAATGTAATATTTAATAAAAACACTTATAATTGAGTAAAAAATATCTATTAAAAATAACATTGTTTCATAAAAAAGTTTGGAAAATAAAATATTTTTTAACAGTTAAAATATGTTAGAAAAATTAAAAATAAAATGAATTTCCTACTTTGTCTAAAGTAAAATCACACTTACCACAACTTCAGCGGAATTAATGTTGAAGATTCACTGTTTGGAACATAATTAAAAAATACTCGAAATAATATTATTGCGTGTATAAAATTTGAATTATTTTATTTTTATTTGTTTTTGTTTATTTGCAAATTGAAAATATATTATGTACATACATTACATATTTTCCACATACTAAATAAAGTTTTGGAACTTTAGTACCTACATTATTCCATTTAGAAAGATATTCTTCATGAATAACGCGGAAAGAAGAAACTTTTTTGTTTGTTTTGGGAAAACCAATTTTTCAATCTTCAAAAATATCAATTAAACAATTTTTATTCAATGAATTATTATCTCTTTAATCTCAATTTTGATAAAAAAAAATAATATATGAGTACAAAAATTAACGGAAGGAATTCTTTTAGCCCCTCTTTACTAATTTGTGGAATTTTCAGTTTTTTTGAAGCCATTAATAATCTTATGGGATAATTTAGATGCATAGTTAGAAATTTTGCCCCAAATAGTTCTGGTTTTTCCATCTTTATGTCCATATTTTCTAGATCCTCGAGAATTTTCCTCAATTTGAATTTTCTTTGAGTGCTCTTCGTCGATATCTTGTGTTGTATTTCCCGCTGAAGAAGCAACTGTCCAATCTTCTATTATAAAGTCAGCCCCTTTTTCTGCAACCATAATTGTTGGGGCATTTGTATTTCCGCTCGGTATCCGTGGCATTATGCTTGCATCAATAACTCTCAATCCCTTAACACCTTTAACTCTCAATCTGTAGTCTACAACTGCATCAGGATCAGTATCAGGACCCATTTTAGCTGTTCCTATCGGATGGAACATTGTTCCGACCATATATCTGCAGTAACAGGCCCAGTAGTCGTCACTGTTGAATGTGAAACCATCGCATCCATGAATTGGGATAGGAAGTAATTCGACTTGTTTTTCTTTAAAAGTTTCCGTGGTCAAAAACTTCGTGTAAAGCCTAATGGCTCTGATAAATGCATCAATATCTGAATTCTTGGATAAATAATTTGGAATAATTCTTGGTTTATCAAATGGATTAGTACTTCTAAGCAAAACCTCTCCTTTTGAATCTTCTGCTAGGAAAGCCAAATATGCTATCAGAATGTCAGATTCTTTGACTCTTTCAGTGAAAAAATCTACAATGTTACTTTTGAAATCGAGTCCTTTTAATGCATTGGAAATTGCGTTCGTTTCCCCTTTTCGAAAGTCCATATGAAAATATTGAAAATCAGGATATTTTGCTGACGGATCCTGAGCATTAACATATCCAATAATGCGTGTAGGTCCTAGGAAAAATCCCGTACGATTTGTTAAGTATTGCAAATATTCATTTGTTAAATCTGGCGATGGGATTTTCGAGGATTCATTGTATTTCATGGTTAGAATTACGAAAGGATGATCTTGTAGATTTTTTCCAACTTTTAGGTCTTGAATCACTGGAATTTCCATTTTATCTAAATGATCTGCAGGTCCAATTCCAGACAACATAAGGATCTGCGGGGAATTTATGACTCCAGCGCTAAGAATTACTTCCTTCTTAGCAAAAGCTCTGAGTTCTCTTTTCCCGCGCAGGTTCATCCTAACTCCATAAACTGAGCCGTCTTCCTCATTGAACTCTAGTCCTAAAACGTGAGCATATTTAACAACGTGAAGATTGGATCTATTCCTAATAGGACGAAGAAAAGCCGTTGCTGTGCTCTCTCGAACTCCAGATCTAATAGTTTTTTGGGGAGTATTGTACCCTATATATTCATTTGCATTAATGTCTCGTATGTATTTATATCCTAGTTCTTTGGCAGCTCGTAAAATGTCCAGTTTATCCCAAATTGGTGTGAGTTCAACTGACATAGGTCCATCTTTTGAATGGAAATGTCCTTCATGTGCATTTGCAATTTCGGGATTAGCATTTGCTTCTGATTTCCTGAAATAAGGCAACACATCTTTCCACCCCCATGTTGGATTTCCAAGCTTTTCCCAATTGTTGTAGTCCCCCTCATTTCCTCTGACGTAGTACATCCTATTAATTGAACTTGATCCTCCCAGGGCTTTTCCTCTTGGCCAGTAACCATTGATAGCAGTGTAGTTTCGAGAATTTTCAATGATGTATTGCCAATCCAATGGAGTCTTCATGAGCTTCTCTGACATTTGTGGAATCTGTAAAAAGGATCTCGGTATGTTTATTGAAGCTTTTTGGATTTACATAAATCCTGGCAATACTTTTAGTGCAGAACTTTAATTCATAGTTTGTAATGAATTTTACTTTGGAATATTAATTGAAAAACTTACAGCTGATTCAATTGATGGATCTCCTCCAGCTTCTAGAAGCAATATCTTCCAGTCTGGATTTTCACTAAGACGGTTAGCAAGAACTGAACCCGCTGAGCCAGCTCCAACGATTATAAAGTCATATTCTTCCATGAAACCTTTTTTAAATAATTTTTAAAACACTTTACATATATAAACTCACTCACAAACATAGCAATAATTTCAATTGATTTACCTCTTCTTAATACAACATTTCCATAATCTGATGGCCACTGATCTGGAGATGAAATGGAGCACTGAGAAAGCGCCATAAAATTAAGAACCATTGACATGTATTGATTTGCCAGACCACTAACACCATTTGCCAATGCTTCACACTCCATTATGAACTGATAAAGAAATTTCTCTTGCGTATATAGAGTTTTCAAAAAAGACTTGTTAAACCCAATAATTCTAAATCATAACTGAAGTCGCCACAAAGAAAAGTTTCTTTTATAAAGACGTCAAAACATTTTATTTATCACTTCCCCTACTCAAAGTTCGCAAAATTCTTTCAACTCTTGTCAATTGAAAATTTTATAGTAAACATAAAATTCGTTTATTCGTGACCTTAAAAACATATTTACCTGTAGTAAATGTGAATAGTATGGAAATTTTCCTTCGAGTATTTGATACAATTGAAAGCTTTTCTCTAATAAACACATTTCTCAAAATACAAAATTGTTGCTCCTTTGTTTAATTTCATAAACATAATGCAATTGCATTAACATAACTCGCATAAATATATTTTTTTTCTTTAAATTTTTTTTATAAACATATTTTTTTATTGCTGCACTTAAAAGATGGTAGTTGTTTAGCAGAAGGTCAGCTCATTCGAGCATGAAAATACCATTTAATTTAGATCAAATTGACTCTTTCCAATCCTCTTTAATGAACTCAGCACCTTTTTCTGCAATCATGATCGTTGGAGCATTTGTATTTCCACTTGTAATCACTGGCATGATGCTTGCATCAATAACTCTCAAGCCTGTGGTGCCTTTAACTCTTAGTCTGTAGTCAACAACAGCGTCAGGATCCGTGTCAGGACCCATTTTGTTCGTCCCTACTGGATGATACACCGTCGTGACCATATATTTTATATAACATGCCCAGTAGTCATCACTGTCGAATTCTAGAGCATCACACTCTGGAATTGGAATAACAAATAGTTCTCCACCGAGTTTCCTATATGTCGGAGTATTTAGTAATTTAAGGCACAATCTAATTGATTTTATTAAATTTTTTACGTCAAAATTTTCAGACAAATAATTGGGAAAGATGCGGGGTTTTTCTGCAGGTTCTGAACTTCTTAATAAAATTTCCCCACGTGATTTTGGGGTTAAAAATGCTGATAAAAACATCAGCATGTGAGATTTTTGAACTGTAGATGTTATTATCTCAAGAATATTATTTGCATAACCGAACATATTTAATAATCCAAGGATTTCATTTACTTGTCCAGCTCGATAATAAAAGTGATAGTACTGAAAGTTGGGATATTTTGAGAAAGGATCATTAACGTTAACATATCCTAATGTCTGTATTGTGCTCACGGACGCTAAAATCCCAGAATGTTCCGTCAAGTACTGATAGAAGTATTTTAATACATCAGCGGGAGTTTCTGGAGGTGTATCCACATTATTGAGTTTAACCAATATAGGTATAATAGGATGATCCTGCAGATTCTTTCCAACTTGAAGATTTTGAATAACGGGAATTCCCATTTCTTGAAGATGAGCGGCAGGTCCAATTCCAGATAGCATAAGAATCTGAGGGGAATTAATAGTTCCTCCACTTAGGATCACTTCCTTCTTAGCATGTACGATCATTTCCTTTTCTCCATGTAAATTCATTCTTATTCCAGTGACAACGCCATTGCTATCAATCTCAAGTTTTGTAACGTGAGCATGCTTGACTACATGAAGATTAGGACGATCTTTGGCAGGGATTAGGAAAGCAGCTGCCGTACTATCTCTTAACCCTGATTTGAGAGTTCCTTGAGAAAATGTAAACCCAATGTGATCTCTTGCATTAACATCTCTAACGAATTTAAAGCCCAACTCATTGGCGGCTTGGATAAAATCATAATTGATTGATTGATTATCCCTGAAGAGTTCAACAGAAAGCAAACCATCCTTTGAATGATAATATCCACCAAAATCGTCCGCAATTTCCGGATCCTTATTTGCTTCTGATTTCTTAAAGTATTGAAGAACATTTGTGAATTCCCATGTTGGATTACCCAAAGCTTCCCAATCATTATAGTTCTTCTCATTTCCTCTAACGTATAACATTCCATTGTGTGAGCTTGATCCACCCAACATCTTTCCCCTTGGCCAATAAATTCCATTTTTAGACGCAAGACCATAATTCTCTGATTGTTCACAATAATATTCCCAATCGTAAGTAGTTTTCATAACGTAGGGGAACAGACTGGGTACCTGGTGTTTAAGAAAAATAATTATAGTTTTGGATTGAGAAGAAGAAGTCCTTTTAAATCTTACAACTGCTTCAATCGGTGGATCACCTCCTGCTTCCACAACCAAGACTTTCCACTTTGGGTTTTCACTAAGACGATTAGCAAGAACTGAACCAGCTGAACCAGCACCAACAATTATAAAATCGTATTCTGGAAAGCCTTTAACAAGGAATTTATATAGATTAGAAATTGTCTAGAAACACTGAAAAATTTTTACCTCTTTTAATGGCAATATCTCCATAGTCTGCTGGCCACATTTCAGGTGGCGAAAGGGAGCATTGGGCAATGGTTAGATAGTTGAAAAGGAGAGATAAATATTGATTTGCAGCTCCTGCACTTAAATTTCCACATGGGGGTGTAATACAATTCATTTTGGATCAAAAGAAAACCGATAGAAAACAAATTAATTTAATTTTAAAAACTCTTCAATTTCTTTTACTAGAAAAAAGAGTTTTTCACACAAGAACTTGATCCAGAAACTTGGTGTGTTGGCTCCGAAGTCACATAAATAACTGGAGCTAGTGAAATTCAAAAATATTCATCACTTAAACCAGTCTAAGTTCAAACGATATAAAATAAAGCAGTATTAGGGGGTCATCGAATTCTTAATTGCTAAGATGCCGACCAGTAGTGTTTTGAGGAACGATCAATAAAAAAGCAATAAAAGAAAGTGTTCTTCGTTTTCTTTAGGTAAATGAAATCATATTTGTTATCATCTTTTCATGTTTCGATGTGCCTGAAATTTTACAACCATAATATATTCTAAATTGAAATCTAAATGAATTAGCTCTTTAATAATTCTGTTTAATTTCACATATTAATAATTTACCTTAATGTTTTTTAATGAAATCATAACATTGCTTACATTCTTAAGCATCATTTAATTTTATTTTGAAAGGAAATTATTTATAGAGTATAGACCCAATCCTCTTTAATAAAATCAGCACCTTTTTCTGCAATCATAATTGTTGGAGCATTTGTATTTCCACTTGTAATCACTGGCATGATGCTCGCATCAACAACCCTGAGACCTTTTGTGCCTTTAACTCTTAGTCTGTAGTCAACAACAGCATCAGGATCCGTGTCAGGACCCATTTTGTTCGTCCCTACTGGATGATACACCGTTGAAATCATATATTTTATATAGCATGCCCAGTAGTCATCACTGTCGAATTCTAAAGCATCGCACTCTGGAATTGGAATTACAAATAGTTCTCCACCGAGTTTTCTATATGTTGGAGTGTCTAATAATTTTAAGCCTAATCTAATTGATTTTATTAAATTTTCCAAATCAGATTTTTCAGACAAATAGTTGGGAAAAATTCGGGGTTTTTCTGCTGATTCCGAACTTCTTAGTAAAATTTCTCCTCTTGATTGAGGAGTTATTACTGTCCCTATAAGCATCAGTACGTGAGATTGTTGTATAAGGGAAGTTATAATCTCAAGTATATTATCTGCGTACCCCATCATATTCACCGTGGCGAGAATTTCATTTACTTGTCCCATGTTAAAATAAAGGTGGTAATACTGAACGTTTGGATATTTCGAAAATGGGTCATCAACATTGACAAATCCTAATGTCTGGGTTGTGCTTACAGATGCCAAAATCCCAGAATGTTCCGTCAAGTACTGATAGAAGTATTTTAATACATCAGCGGGAGTTTCTGGAAGTGTATCCACATTATTGAGTTTAACCAATATAGGTATAATAGGATGATCCTGCAGATTCTTTCCAACTTGAAGATTTTGAATAACGGGAATTCCCATTTCTTGAAGATGAGCGGCAGGTCCAATTCCAGATAGCATAAGAATCTGAGGGGAGTTAATAGTTCCTCCACTTAGGATCACTTCCTTCTTAGCATGTACGATCATATCCTTTTTTCCATGTAAATTCAGTCTTATTCCAGTGACAACGCCATTGCTATCAATCTCAAGTTTTGTAACGTGAGCATACTTGACTACATGAAGATTAGGGCGATCTTTGGCCGGAACTAGGAAAGCTGTTGCCGTACTATCTCTTAACCCTGATTTGAGAGTTCCTTGAGAAAATGTAAAGCCAATGTGATCTCTTGCATTAACATCTCTAACAAAGTTAAAACCCAACTCATTGGCGGCTTGAATAAAATCATAATTAATTGATTGATTGTCCCTGTAGAGTTCAACAGAAAGCAAACCATCCTTTGAATGATAATATCCACCAAAATCGTCCGCAATTTCCGGATCCTTGTTTGCTTCTGATTTCTTAAAGTATTGGAGAACATTTGTGAATTCCCATGTTGGATTGCCCAAAGCTTCCCAGTCATTGTAGTTCTTCTCATTTCCTCTAATGTATAACATTCCATTGTGTGTGCCTGATCCACCCAACATTTTTCCTCTTGGCCAATAAATTCCATTTCTGGAAAAAAGACCATATTTTTCAGATGGTTCACAATAATATTCCCAGTCGTAACTAGTTCTCATCATGCTGGGGTACAATCCTGGTATCTGTAAATAAAAAGACAATAGTTTTATTGAAGAAGGACTTACAAAAAGATGTCGAATTAGATCTCACAGTTGCTTCAATCGGTGGATCACCTCCTGCTTCCACAACCAAGACTTTCCACTTTGGATTTTCACTAAGACGATCAGCAAGAACACAACCAGCTGAACCAGCTCCAACAATTATAAAATCATACTCTGGGAATCCTTTGAAAATTAATTGATTTAGTTTAGAAATTGTCTCAAAACACTAAAACATTTTTACCTCTTTTAATGGCAATATCTCCATAATCTGCTGGCCACATTTCAGGTGGCGAAAGGGAGCATTGGGCAATGGTTAGATAGTTGAAAAGGAGCGATAAATACTGATTTGCAGCTCCTGCGCTTAAATTTCCACATGGGGGTGTAGAACAATTCATTTTCACGTACTAAACAGAAATAATGTTGCTTCACAAATAAAGATTTTTTTTAAAGAGAAATAGTACAATATTATTCACTTAATAAATTGAGGCAGAGACTTGGTGTGTTGGTTTCGAAATCACAAATAGAACTGGTGTGTTCTCATAACAAGAGTTAAGGAATTTCAAAAATATTCTTTACTAAAACCAGTCTATAGGTTTGAGCGACATAAAATTCAAATAATGCGACAGAATTAAAGGGTCATCGAATTCTAAGCTATCCACTGAAATTCCGGCCTATGATGTCTCGTGTAATGTTAAAGAGAGGATGGTAAAAACAAGCACTAATTTATTGTAATCTCCAAAATGTCTGTGAGACTGGGTGGCCATATAATATACATATCATGTAGCAGACACATACATTTTGTAACGTTTGTTATTGTTTATTTTTCACCCGTGTGCATTTTTTAAATTCTTGAGCAAAACATCGTTCCTGTTTTTTTCTTTATACTTTATTTGCTACATTGCTCTTGTCTTACATCATTCTGAGAAAATTTTTCACTTCAGTTGAACATCATTGAGTTTTGTGAATTTTGTTTTCGAATAAAATTTTTCTTTCATCGAATGTAGCCCCAATCCTCTTTAATAAAATCAGCTCCTTTCTCTGCAATCATAATTGTTGGAGCATTCGTATTTCCTCTTGGAATTCGTGGCATAATGCTTGCATCAATAACTCTTAAGCCTGTGGTGCCTTTTACTTTCAATCTGTAGTCAACAACGGCGTCAGGATCCGTGTCAGGACCCATTTTATCTGTACCCACTGGATGGAAGATTGTTGTTATCATGTACTTGCAATAGCATGCCCAATATTCATCAGAATCATATGCATGAACATCACATTCAGGAATGGGGATTATGAACAATTCAGCTTCATTAGCACGGAAAATTTCCGTTGTTAAGAACTTAATGTAGAGTCGAATACCCTTGATGAGGGCATCTGTGTCCGCATATTCTGCTAAATAATTGGCAAAAATGCGTGGTTTCTCAGTTGGTTCTGCACTCCTTAAGAGGATTTCTCCACGAGATTCTTGTGTTAACAGTGTAACTGGAACAATGAGGATATTAGTTTCTTGTACTGCTTGGCCAGCTGCTTCTGCAAGAGCATCGATGTAACCAACAATTCGGTACATTGAAACAATATCATCCACTTGTCCTTTCTGGAATGCAATGTGATAGTACTGGATATCGGGATATTTTGCAAAAGGATCTTGCACATTGACGTATCCTATAGTTTGAAGTGCTCCAATAGTAGCAAAGTATCCGGTATGAGTTGTTAAATACTGGAAGAAAGCTTGAGCTATTTCTGCAGCAGTTATGGAGACTGCTGTAGACTTATTAAGCTTTATCACAATAGGAACAGCAGGGTGATCTTGTAGATTTTTTCCAACTCCCGGAAGATCTCGTACTACAGGTATATTCATTTCCTGGAGATGAGGAGCTGGTCCAATTCCAGATAACATTAGGATTTGAGGAGAGTTTATTGTGCCGGCACTTACGATTACCTCATTCCTTGCGTAGGCACTTAATGCTTGTTCTCCTCTGAGAATCATCCTTACTCCATTAACTACACCATCGCCATTATATTCAAGATTTGTAACGTGAGCATTCTTTACGATATGCAGATTCGGACGGTTCATGGCTGGAACTAGGAATGCAGTAAGTGTACTTACTCTTGTTCCTGCATTAATAGTTCCTTGAGAAAATACAAATCCAGTATGCTTATTCGCATTAATATCCTGTAAAAATTCAAAGCCTAATTCCTGAGCCCCTTGGGCAATGAGGTAGTTAATTGGCTCATCACTGTTGTACAGGGAGACAATCATTGGTCCATCTGTTGAATGGTAATATCCTCCAAAGGCATTAGCAATTTCTGGATCAATATTCCTTTCGGATTTCTTGAAATAAGGCAGCACATTATCCCATCCCCATGTTGGATTTCCAAGTCTTTCCCAATTGTTGTAGTCATCATCGTTTCCTCTCACATAGAACATTACATTAAGTGAACTACATCCACCTAGCATTTTCCCTCTTGGCCAGAAATCGCCATTCCTTGAGAATAAACTGTAATTCGGTGAACGTTCAACATAATATTGCCAATCATATGGTGGGACTTGCAATGGGAAGAAGAGTCTTGGGATCTGAAAAGATATTTATCTCTATAAAGCTTCCTGTGGAAAGTATCGTCAAATCTTACAGTTGACTCAATTGGTGGGTCTCCTCCTGCTTCCAGCAATAAAACCTTCCATTCTGGATTTTCGCTAAGACGATTGGCAAGAACACATCCAGCTGAACCGGCTCCAACGATGATGAAGTCGTACTCCTCAAACCCTATTAAAATTTAATGAATATAAACTTCTAAATATTCACTAAATCTCAGTAATTTACCTCGTTTAATGGCAATGTCCCCATAGTCTGCAGGCCACATTTCAGGAGGTGAAAGAGAACATTGTGCTACCGCCAGGTAGTTGAAAAGAAGCGACAGGAACTGATTAGCAGCTCCAGTACTGAGATTAGCACAAGGAGATGTAAAGCAATCCATCTTTCTCAAGACTCTGTCGCTAAAGCGCTTTTAAATCTGTTTAAAGAAAAGTTTTCCGAATTCTTGAAATTAATCTTAAAACGCCAAAAATGCTAAAACGCGCCTCTGCGATAACTTTTATTTGATCTGTGATTCAGGAATATATACATACATATGTAGAAGATATTTCTAAACTATATAGAATATCTTTATGCTTAATTTATTCAAATTAGCCCGGTTGATGAACTTAACGTCTGGACTGGAGTCGCTGAAGCCTTATAAGACTTTTGAGATTTTTTGGCTTTTTGTTCAATATTGCGAAAGATTTTTATTTTAGGGGAGAGCGGGGCTAATAAAGTCACTTAAGGGTTTGGAAAAGGCCTAAAATTTCATATTTCCTAGCTAGATAGAACAAAATGATCTGAGAAGGACTTGTAGAGTAAGAAATATCCTAAAGAATTGAGCTATACATTTCGCTTTATCTGTTTGGGAAATATGATATTTTGAGCTTTTTCTAAACCCTTAAGTGACTTTTTTAACCCCGCTCTCCCCTACTTATTTTACAGTAAAATAATAATAATGAAAATACTTTATAAATCTTATATTTAACTAGTGCATATAGCCCCAGTTGTTGAGCACTGTGATATCTTACCATAGTGATGATGATATATTTAACTAAATAATTGCGAAGTTAAACCTTGCAATTTTGAAGAAAATTGATCAACTACTGTTCTTAAAATTCTTTTGCGCTTTTTAATGGAAATCGTTTATTAGTAATTTTTTGCTCTATAATTTTGTCGTATATTAATTTTCCCAGGAAAACAGTTTAAGAATATTTTTAACAAAGTTTAATTAAATATTATAAAACTTAACTCAATTCCACAAAGCAAAAATCCAATTTTTGAACACAGAACTGATAGGAATAAGAATAAGATCTTGATTCTTCTAATGCTAAAACACAACTGAGTTTTTGAGAATATTTCTTGGATATTTGTAGAATTTTGGGGAAGAAGAACCATATAGCAAGTATGCAAATTTTATTAACCCTTCGCGCACAAGCGTTAATTTTCGGCGATTCTTGAGATATTCTGCATACGTAGAGGTTAAACTTTTACTTGAAATTTATTTTAAAAAAAATCATTCGTTTTGTTTTAATTAGAAATATTTTGTCCTAAGAAAATAAATAAATTCTTAAGGCCTAATTGAATTTGAATTTTGTTAAATAAGTATGGCAAGGGTTAAGAAAAGGAGAGAAACTAATATATTCATTCTTTTACATATAGAACTTGATTGCTTAAATAAGGCAACATCTTCTATATTGTCTGAGTTGAGATAAATCCCCTCAACTCTTCCCAAAAGCTTTGCAAAAGCCATATATTTTATGTTCTATTGACGTCATATTAATAAATTATGTATAGAAGATAGACTAAATTATGTATGTGTGAGAGGTGAGAAAAATTCTAAAACTAATTTATTAAATTAAAATTTTAATAAACTAGTTTCTTAAAGATTTATTTGAGCAGAAAAAGTGAAAACTTGAATCAAAATGTTGACGAATTGGGCTTAAGAAAAGCTTGAATAAAATTAACAAATTATTCAAAAAAAACCGTGGGGGGGTTAGTGACCTCAAGAGCTTTGGCTAGACATATGCAGCAACTCGAGACTGTCTGTTTCTATTATATTTTGTAAACAGGCAGTGTCTGTGAGCAAAAGAAGTCTCGCTGAGATTTTTTTTAAAACATAAATTTCCACAAATCATCATAAAACTTTTACTTATTACCTCTTATAATCGTACTGAAAGTGAAAATTTTCAATAAAATCTTACACGCGGAAAAGTAATAAAAAATAGCCAATTATCTATTTAATAAATCAAATATTAAAGTAGGAAAAATTTCTCTGTTGAATGAAAAGCTATTTATCATTGACGTGATGACATATAATAGCCAACAATTCATTGCCCTTTTGAGGTGTTCAGCAAAAAATGGTTCATTTTGCCATCATCATCAAAAGTAGGTTTATGCGGTGGAATGTGGGTGATTTAGTGGCAGTGTTTCGTGAATTTTTGGTGCGGAAAGTGTGAAATGGTGACACTTACAGGAATTTTCACAGCTGCCCGAATTATTCTCACCTATGGTCCAGGATTTGCGCTCATCTTCCTCCTTAATCGTGCCATTGAAATTGAGCGACCAGACATTGTTGATCATCACCACAGGGTGCACGATCTCCATCCAGACGATGGCTATGATACGTATGATTTCATCGTTATTGGTGGGGGATCAGCTGGAGCTGCTGTAGCGGCGAGATTGAGTGAAGTACAAAAATGGAGTGTTCTTCTCCTGGAAGCTGGCCCCGATGAGACCTACATATCCGATGTGCCACAACTCTTTCCAACCCTGCAGCAAAGTGAGTTGGACTGGAAGTTCGTTACGCAGCCCACGGAACATTTTTGCCTTATGAATGAAAATGGTCAGTGCTTGTGGCCACGGGGGAAAGTTCTCGGTGGATCGAGTGTTCTCAATGCAATGCTGTATGTTCGTGGAAATCGCAAAGATTACGATCATTGGGAGCATCTTGGAAATCCAGGATGGAGCTATAGGAATGTTCTGCACTACTTTAAAAAATCCGAAGATGCTCGAGGACATTTTGCGCGCAGCGACTACCACGGAATCTATGGACCTCTCACTGTTGAATACTACAGATTCGTGTCACCTCTTATGGAGATTTTCTTGAAAGCAGCAGGTGAATTGGGACTCTTAAATCCCCATGGGGACTACAATGGAGCCACACAGTATGGATTTGCACGATCCCAAGGAACTCTCAGGTTTGTTTATCTCTCAGAGTGCTCATTAGTTCGTTAATAACTAGCACTAAAATGAATCCTTCAATTATAGAAATGGGTTAAGATGTAGCACAGCTAAAGCTTACTTGAGGCCAGCATCTCATCGGCATAATCTCCACATCTCACTTCATTCCCATGTCCAAAAGATCCTTATTGATCACCGCAAAATTGCTTATGGTGTGGTTTTTGGGAAGCACGATTGGCCATTAAAGGAAGTTTATGCAAGAAAGGAAGTAATTCTGTGTGCAGGAGCAATACAAAGTCCCCAGCTATTAATGCTATCTGGAATAGGGCCAGCCCATCACCTCATGCACCATGGGATTCACGTGATCTACGATTCCCCAGGAGTAGGGGAGAATCTCCAAGATCACGTAGCAATGGGCGGTGGGACGTATTTAATACATAATCCCATTTCTCACGATAGTCTCAGCTTTGTGATCCCTAAACTGATCACAGTGGATGCAATTAAGGAATTTACCTACAAACACGATGGACCACTTTATGCTATGCCTGCGTGCGAGGTGATGGCTTTTATTAATTCAAAGTATCAAGATCCTCATGAAGATTGGCCAGATATTCAACTTTTCATGGCAGCATATTCAGATAACTCAGATGGGGGAATCTACAGCAAAAGGGGAAGTGGAATGTCTCATGATTACTATGCCAATGTGTATGAGAATATCATTTACAAGGATACCTTCATGGTTGTACCGCTCCTTATGAGACCAAAGAGTCGAGGAAGGATTTTACTAAAGAACAAGGATCCTTACGAACATCCCCTAATTTATCCCAACTACTTTGATCATCCACATGATCTAAATGTTTTGGTAAGTTAATGATTATTTAGAATTTTTTATCTGATTGAAATCTTTTAATTTTCTAGATTGAAGGAGCTAAATTTGGATATTACCATTTTTCACGGACAAAAATGATGAAATTTCTGAATGCCACCCTTAATCCTTTCGTGATCCCTAATTGCATGAATCTACAATATCTGAGTGATGACTATTGGAAGTGCATGGCTAGGCACTACACGCAGACCATCTACCATCCAGTAGGAACGTGCAAAATGGGCCCTAAACATGATAAATGGGCCGTTGTGGATCCGAGACTCAAAGTCTACGGTGTACAAGGACTTCGCATTGTGGATGCAAGCATAATGCCCACAATTCCCACCGGAAATACCAACGCGCCTACAATTATGGTGGCTGAGAAAGCCAGTGATATGATCAAAGAGGATCACTTAAGGCACTATTAGTTCTGACAATTTGCTATAGACAAAATCCTTTCGCCATATAGATCCTTAGTTTAAGGTTTTTCAATAAAACTATTTTCTTTTTTTTATAAAATTTATTTCTTAAAATTAAAAAAAATCATTCATACAATTTGTAGTTTTTATTTACCACGACGAATTTTCTCTTAAATAGTGCTTCCTCAGTCAGACTTTTTTCTTGTCAAATTTGAACCCCGTCTGCAAATGAATCGACCTCCTGCTTTTTACATAAGAAGTTCTGAGCCACAGAATTACACGAAAAAATGGCGCATTTCTCTTGTAGCTTATCACAAATCACAGCATCGGAATGGATCTTCCGTGGAACTTTTGCTTATGCTAAAACATTTGGCTGCGCTTTATCCAGAAATCCTTCACCATGTCCGCTCCCTTTTCGGCAATCATAATCGTGGGGGCATTCGTGTTGGCGCTCACGAGTTTTGGCATAATGCTGGCATCAATGACCCTAAGACCACGAATGCCATAGACCCGGAGTTGTGGATCTACGACGGCACTACGATCCCAATAGGGTCCCATCTTGCAAGTTCCCACGGGGTGGTAAATTGTTACTGTGTAGTGACGAATCATACACTCCCAGTATGCATCGGTGAACATTTTTATGTGCATACATCCGGGGAAATTGTAAGCTGCAAGTTGAGATCCAAATCTCTGCATAGACTGTGTCCTAGATAGCGCAACGGCAATCTTAACTCCCTCAATAAGGGTTTTCATGTCGTGATCATCCTTAAAGTAATTAGGATATATGTAGGGATAGTCAAATGGATTGTTGCTCCTCAACTTAATGGAACCAATACTTTTAGGCCTTAGTAGCATTGGAATGATACTCCATGTGTCCTTATTGTTAATCGGTCCGAAAACATAATCATAGAAAGCTTCAGTTAAGCCATGAGCTTTCCTCAATTGAACTCCACCGTCTGAATTTGTTGATCCCGAAACAAAGTGGAATTCTATGTCTGGATAGTCGTCTGATGCATTAACGTACTTTGTATTCACAAAAGCTAATCCCTCAACTCCTCCTAGAATGGTTAGAGGTCCTTGTCCAAAGACGGCATACTGCAGAACAGTTGACATTGAATGGAGACGATTCTCAACAATAGCTACGGGTTGATTAACCAAGAAGCTCAATCCACCAAGTCCAATGTGATCCTGTAAATTCTCTCCCACTTGTAGGTCCTGAATCATGGGAATTCGATGTTTCTGCAGCTCAGCTTTAGGTCCAATTCCAGAGAGCATTAGTACTTGGGGTGAATTAATTGAACCAGCTGATAGAATAACTTCCTTGAGTGCACGAACGTAGTGAACTTTACGATTTCTAATAAATTCCACACCGAATGCGATCTTCGTCACAGGATCAATCATCACCCTGGTGACATGGGCATTCATAGCTACGTGGAGGTTTGGCCGTAGTCGAGCAGGTCTGAGAAAAGCTTTTCCTGTACTACAGCGACTTCCTCTTCTTGTTGTTCCCTGAGCTATCATGAAGCCTGTTTGCTTCTCTCCATTTATATCCCTGTTCTCGTAGCCCATCTCAACTCCTGCTGCCACAAAAGCTGCTGCAAGGGGTGTATGGTAGGGTGCTTCACCAACAGTTAAATATCCTCCTGTTGAATGATATGGAGTGTTTGTTAAATAGGGATTAGTGTTGTCTTCGGATTTTTTAAAGTAGTACAGAGCATCCTTGTAGCCCCATCCTGGATTTCCTAATTTTTCCCATTCATCGTAATCCTTTTTATTCCCACGAAGGTAGAGCATATAATTCAATACGCTAGATCCCCCAATAACTTTCCCCCGTGGCCAATTACATCTTCCACCTTGCATTGCTAAAAAAAAAAGATTTGTTTTAATATTTTTTTTTCAAAAATTTAAGAATTTATTATTCTCACCTAGACACGAAGTTCCTTGAGGTTCTGTCTTATATTTCCAATCGAGTTTACTGAGCTGTAGGTATCCAGCCATTAAGGGTACATCAGAAATCTCAGTTTCATCTCCTCCAGCTTCCAATAGGAGCACATTCCAGTTCTCCACCTCAGTCAAACGGTTCGCCAGGACGTTCCCTGAAAAAGAATTGCAAGGGAATTTAGCAATCTTGCGAAATTGTTAAAAAGTTTGTGATTCTTACCCGCCGAACCCGCTCCTATTATTATAAAATCATACTCGTCCAGCATATTTGATGTGGAGACATCAATGGGTCTCGACTCTGGATCCATAAGATCTTCATACTGGAAGTAGGCAATAGCTGCCACGAGCATCGGCACAAACCATCCAACACTACTGGCAGCTGAAACGGCTGCTCCACCTATTGCATTGGCAGCCCCAACGATCGCACTCATGGCTCCACGTGATCACGTTGCTTCTGCTAAAGAGATGAATTTTTTCTGTTATTTTTTTTTTTGCTTTTTAAATTTGGTAATCAATGGAGGCAAGTTGTCTGTGGAAGTGAAAATTACGTGGACATAGTCATACTACATTGTAGCTAATATTTGACGAGGAAATTTACACTAACTGGTGGAGAAATTCATTGAAGAAATGAGATGAAGAAGAGGAGGAAAAAAAAGTTAGCATGATTTGATGAGAGTGAAAAAGTGTGTCTATATTGAGAAATGTTTTGGCAAAAAAGGTGAAGGAGAACATGTCTTGAAAATTTCACTCTCCAAAGGTTCGTCTCCCTTCCCCCGGCATTGAATTTACTTTCAATGCGCACCCGGCTTTCAGTGTTGCGCGTCTGAGTGAGCTTCTGCTGAGAGCGGGAAAAGTGCAACTTATTGTGCACTAAATGGCACTCTTTTACCTCCCATACATCAATTAGCAACACCTGTGCAATCTATACCGACACTCTCTAAATGTATCCACCATCCAATTGCAGATTGCACGCATTGCCGTTGCAGCATCTCTTTAAGTGCGCGCGCGCGTGGTCAAAGTGAAAATAAACTTAACTTTCAATTGCCGTTGATTTCCATTATTTATTGGGAACTTTTACGCTCAATCATCTCAATGGGGTATCACAACATAGATCCCCCATGTAGCATTGCAAGAAGAATATTTTATATGTTTATAAATTGTTGTACCTAAAAAATACGTGCAGAATAACAGTATTCGTTAAGAATTCTTGCGAGCATACCGCGAAATGTGATTCAGAGAGTTGTAAATTGGTGAGTTTATTGGTATGATGCGAATAAAGTATATATACCTACATAAATTGTTTATATAAACGTGAAAAGAATTGTTGATTGTGCTTGAGAAGTATAACGGCTCAGAAAGAACTGTGCCATTTCTCCTCAAGTTTATTCTCTTTCCTTTCGTCATCATCGGCAATTCGAATGATGTGTGACACAATTTTGCCAAGAAGCAGAAAATACATTATAGAGCAAACATAACTCGTGCAGCATGCAATTCCAATGAGAACTCGCCATTGAAACCACAGCGTAAACATAAAATTTATGTTACACCATTCCCTGGGTGAGATTCCATCGTTATAGATGAACGAGAAAATGGGAGACATTCTTTACAATTTCCATCACATTTTGTAAGAAATTCACGAATTTTCTTGTTGATTTTGCTTCAGCACATTTACAATGAGTTGAATAAAATTTATTTGAGTTCAGATAATTTAATTCTTTTAGTTTGAATTGCAGAAAATAAACTTCTCAATGTATAGAAAAGATGATAACTTCTGCAAACATTGATGGATGAATATTTTCATTTCATGAAACCCCAAAAATGAATAAATTCCTTTAAAACAAACTGTTGCATCTGGGTTAAAATAACAAATAAATTCTTATTCCAAAGAAAGGAAACAATTGAGGTGAAGTTGCGGTAAGAAAATTCTCTTTCTTCTCTAAAAATAAAATTAAGGAAGCTCGCAAATTCGACGTGAGACTATATTTGGAATTTTTCCACAACATAAAATAAAGTTATTTGAGCTTTCAACGACAATTAGATATGTTATCAGTAAACATTTAACGCCAAAGATCAAAACTTAAACGTTGCTTGGTACTTAATTATCTAGAAAAAAACAAATTCCTTTCTATTCGAAAGAGCAGAGATTAACAAAATAAGCTTAATTTCGTGCAATTAATCACTTATTTTCACTCTTGAACAATTGAAGATCTAACGATATGGCCAAGAAGTAGGTCATCTCAAACCCTTTTGGTAATTTTCGAGAAACTTCCATTAAAGAAATTATTCTTTTCCGCATGAAAATGAACAGCTCATTTACGAAAATGACTCGTTCCAGATCATTTGTTGCTTTTTGTACACACCACGTGTGCCCAACAGTGTACAAAAAAGATATTTCTTTTTTTCTACGTCAATTTAAAGTTCCTTTTGTACATTATACTTATTTTCCACTCATTTAACTCCTTGGCAAGGGCAATTTCGATTATGTGGAAGTTTATGCCAATTTCTTCATCCATTATATAATGGCTAAATGAGGGAAAAATTGATACTTTTCACGGTCTGCAAAGGTGTGAAAAGAAGTTCGCATAAATTAAAAAGAAATAATAATTTCTCTATCCTATAAGTGAAAATAATAAGTGATAATTTATTGCCCATTTGGAATATTTCTCTGCACAGGAAGAAATGCAAGAAAATAATGCAGTGCATTTGACACGATTCACTGAGTTTTTGAGAAAATTAATTAAGACTGTGTTTGGACTTTTTCCTTAAATTGGAAATTATTTTCCTTATTGCTTTTTGGGGTGCTTTTAATGGAATGCCTCACGCATTCTTGACAAAAAATTTATGGCTCAACATCACTGCACTTGCTTTTAAAACTCTGGCTGTTGTAGGAAGGTCAAAATGTTGCAGAGAATGAGAGAATTTTATTGGCAATTTCTTTCTGCGAATTTTTATTCATGAATTTTCTTCACCTTTTCGTCACTTTATTTTATGGTAATGTTAAACATGAATGACTCGCCTGTGATGTCATACAATCATGCATTCACTGAGTGTGCTTAGTAGGTAAATCATTTAATGAATTTAATTAAATTTCTCCCCAGCTGCGATGGGTATTTTGAAATAGAATAATGCACAGCGAGAAAAAGAGATTTTGGTATATAATTTCACATGGAGCTTCTCTTAAATTAAAAGATCTCTCCCGCACATAAGAAGATTTCAATTTCTTCAATCAAATATTTGCACAGCGTGTTTGAAAATGCAATAAAGGAATTTATCTATAAAATGTCTTACCACAAAATGCTCTCTCTCTCTATGTAAGAATGGGGGAGAACTTTTAGCACCAGCTATGTGTTAGAAATGAGAGGTGCCTTTTCAAATAAGTTTTCGCGATGCAACTCTGTGGCAATAATGTCGTTATTCCAGCACAGCAGACATTTTAACCACCAATTGCAGCTTTTCTGGCTTCGTTGCAACGAACAATCCGTATGGAACGCAATCTCGTAAATTTTATCCCAAACACTTTGTGTTCCAGAATTCCACTCTTCTTTTTAAATAAAAATTTTCTTACACGAGGAATGTGAGACACTTTCTGGGTGGCACAGAAGAGACACTTGATGGTGTACGTTAACACAGTTGAATGGTGGGTTGGCAAAAGAAAAAGCCAAAGCAATTTGTATTCTCTTAGCAAAATTGACACAGTAATCCCGCGGTGTCGAATAAAATCATGCAACTTTCACGCAAAAGTGACGGAGGAATTTCTTTCTGCGTCTTCTTCGACTAACAGTTCTTCGGCAACTGAAGAAGCCACGATCGAGTCATTGGACTGTGAGCTACTCAATGGATGGATGATGGTGTATGGTGTGGGTTTTTGTTGTACAAATACACAAGACGTTTGAAAGGGAGCCCATATTGTGAAAGAAAATTTTCTTTGCCATCACACACGTATGCATGTGCGCCATTACTTGATCACCTACATCTCCCGCGCGAGGAAGGTGATCGAGCCGGGCGACAACGGGGAAGGCAATAAGCACTAAGAGATTATGAAACAGAGCCATTTCACCTGCACAACTCTTGCTCCACTGTGCGACAAGGCAATATGTAGCCTTTGAGCGCATTACCAAACGAAGATCAAGTTCACGATCAAGTGCGCAGCTTCAGTGACGCGTAAAGATCAACGCGACATGGGATCAGCTGGCAAACGGGATTGGAGGAAGCAATATTGATACATGGGAATTTTATTAAGTCACTCAGGTGAATCTTTCACTCTGTCTGCACTTCATTTCCCCCAACACACACATACGCATGGCATTTCCATGCCATTCGATCGCGAGACTCTCGATTAATCTTTCACCTGATATTCATCACGTAGTCACTCACAGACCTCAAAGGGGCGATCGTGTGGAATGTTTAACCATTTCTTGGCTGGGCTCACACAAAATTATATACTCTACATACAACACTCTGCACAATATATACTTTTTAATGAAAGTTTTCAAATAAAATACATTGTTGTACATCAATATCGATTATATAGGGGTTTACTCACGGATTGGCTTTTCGGTTTCAGTTGGTATTTTCAAAACAATATTAATTTTTCTTCATTATTTTACAAATTTAAATTTAATTTATACCATAAAAATTCTACGGTGTGATTTTAATTAGATGTAAATTTAAAATATAATTTTGTTAAAGAAAAACTTAATGAGAATCTATTCAAAGCTTTACATGCAACTTATCTAACCCTGTAGATATGTATGTATCTACTTCTTTAATCTCTTAAATTAAGAGACCAAGTACCTACTATTATCTACCTAAGTAAGAATGAATTATTAAAATGCCATTCAATATTGTGTGGTAAATAAAACATTTAAAAATTGTAAGACATTAAAATAAAAATAAAATGAACTTCACGAAAAAAAAATCAATGAAAAATTCTAAGATCTGGTGCAATCATTAAAATATTCTCCTAATTTAATTTCTTTTTAAACAAACTTTTAACATAAATTATTCTTCAATTTCAGGTGGATGTTGCGGATCCACGCGAAAGAGGACAATCGTGGGAGGATGGGCCTGGGCCTGGTGGCTAGTCACCGATGTTCAGCGCCTTTCCCTGGAAGTGATGACACTCAACCCAATGTGCGAGGGCGTAGAGACGGCACAGGGTGTCCCTCTGACAGTAACAGGTGTTGCACAGTGCAAGATCATGAAGGTATGCCCAGCGGGTCTAGAGGCCAAAAACCGGCAACATTTTCCAGGTTTTCTGTGTATAAAGAAATTTCTTTTAAAAGATATTTTCTCCTGCATTTTTATTATTTTTTCTCATTTAGGACTCTAGCATGTTGTCCGCCCTACAAATTTTTTGCCTAACAAATATTAAAATCCTTTTCTTACTTATACTAACCTCTAGATTTAGATGATTTACATTTAGAATTTCTTTTTCCAGAGTTCCTGCTGTATTTTATTGAATTTACTAACATAGAATAAATTAATTTTATAACATTTTATTAATTTAGTCTGTAAGAACTTTGAAAGTATCATAACTACCCTTAAAAAAGAACTTTAGTCTAATGCAAATTTTATAAATTCGCTTTAGGAACGTCCATCGAGATTGTGGCTGTTTTTCTTTGAATTTGAATTTTATTGCAAATCATTTCCTTTAAACCTTTATTGCCAATTCTAAAACATTAATCTAACACAACAATGTCTATAAATTATAGCGGCTATCCCTCCAAACTTTCTCTCAAAAATTTAATAGCCTTTGATAGCGAAACACTTAAAAGATTTCAAGATCAACCAGCGTGTAAGTTTTTTTTTATTGATGAATTTTATGTTGTAAAATGGTGTTTTCTTTTGTTTTCTTTCCTGGAAACACTCTTTGCAATCTCTTATCGAACGTTGATTTGCACCACGAAATGCACCACAGTCTTTTGCTAAATACATAAAGTCGAGACCTTATTGAGAAATTCATTACCAAACTCTTTTTTGTTTCATTTGGCTCTCTTGCAACATTTCTTGTGTGCATGAGCTAATTTAAATGAGCTTCATTTCAAAGACTTATTGCAGTGTCTCTCCTTCTTATCAAATGCTTAATTTTTTTTTCATTTTGCTTTCAATGGGTGCACGATTAAATTTCAGTACACATAATTTGGGATGTTGTGTACATGTTAATTCATTTTATTGTTATAAAATTTTTATCAAATATACAAATTGCAAAGTAAGTACCAACATAAATTGCTAATTTCCACTCATTACACAAAACATATTTTAACTAATGATAAAATTTTAATAAATCACCGTTGGAAGCTCTTTGAAGTTAAGAGATATGTGAGAAAACAGCTCTCGATGCAGGCGAATTTGAATTTTAAAATAAAAGTGATATTTTTGTGTGAACTTGCAGGAGAATTTTTTCTTAACATTTTTAACATGCACGATTTTTTGTTCAAAAGTGTGATTAATTTATGTTTTATTTTAAAAATTTGTTTTATTTATTCTATTTTAATTTAAGACATTATTTTTATTTTATTTTAATTTTATTTTCTTTTCTTTATTTTTTATTTAGATATTGAAAGAAAAAAATAATCTGTTGATAATGCAATGTTATCATCAGCTGCAGGATGGATGACGATGAAGCATCTTCAGCGTGTGCCGCGAACATTTTTGCACTGTTTTTTCTTTTTGTTTTTCTTTTATTCCTTTTCACATACCTACCTCTTATTCTGAGAGTTTGTGCGTTTTTTGAGAAATTTAAAAAAAATCATCGATCGGAAATGTAATTTTTTTTATTTCATTTCTTAAAAAGTTTTAATTTTATTTTTCCTTTTCGAGCACGTAATTTTTGATAAAAATATAATTTTGGTGTTGTAGTTTATTTTTTGATGAGAATAATATTAAAAAAGAACTTTTCTTTCCGAATTTTCATGGTGAAAAGGAAGTAATGTTTTTTTCCCCTAATGGAAAGTGATACACAACACAGGTTTTCGCAAAATGTAAAAGCCAACCCTCTCTAGTGCAAGTCGACGGCGGGCCAACGGATGCTGATTCTCATCCCCTGCGTTTTTTTCTTATTCTATTTATAGATGATGAACGTGTATTATTTTCACCATCAGGCCGACGAATTGCTCGGGACTGCCAGTGAGCAGTTTCTGGGGAAATCTGTCAAGGAGATCAAGCAGACCATCCTGCAAACCCTGGAGGGACACTTGAGAGCCATTCTTGGTAGGTTCTTTGAATTTTATTGCATCAAATTGATATTTTTTCGGGCTACTGAAGCACCCTCTATTTTGTCTCTTAAGCAGATTATTTCGACTCTTAATTTTAGAGCTTTGGCCAATATTTTTATTGAAGAATGTCCTGTGAATTACCTCAAAATTTCACACTGCTGAATATTTGTGTGTGGGATATTATTAGAAGAAGAAGATGGAAATTGAAATAGTTTAAAATTATTCAGTGTGACAAGTTGTTATGCAGATGCTCCATTTTCGCAATTTCTTCTATGCAAATTTATTCTATTATAAATTTCATTGCAATTCTCTCATGTCACGCAGATAAAGCGCCTCAAACCAGTGTTAGCTTCTAAAGGAGAACAACTAATTTAGCGCAAGCGAGGTGTGCCACCTACAAATGATTTTCCATATACTACGATTTAATTACGTTCAAGAATGTATTTTGATGATAAATAACGTGAAGAATAGATTGCTCCACTAAAAGGCTCGTGAAGAAAATTAAGTTGTGGTGAAAAATTTGTCTGAACTTTTCCGCTTCTGGAGAAGAAAGGAGATAATTAATGTTTGAAAATTTACAATGTGGTTCTAAATTGAATTCTCCTAATGAAATACGTGTTATTCAATCATAAATTGGTATTGAGAATGTCCATTTATGTATTTTATTACAGGAAACTAGAACACAATGATAATTATTTTAAAAGGTTTTTCGGGGTTCCGTAAAATCACTTCTAATTTGTAAAGAAAAAACATTGGAAAGAAAAATCTCCATTTTCCAGAAAATTAAATTTCCGAAATTAATTTAGAATCTATTAATAACTTACAGAATTCATTTCCTAAATAACTAAAAATGAAACACTCGTCATATCAATTTTATTTATTTTTTAATAATCTATTTAAATTTAATAACCACAGTATTGCATTTGTCATAATATTTTCTATATTTTTCCGAATTGCATTATATCAGTTAAATTCAAAATTGTGTGAAAATTTTTAACTCGTTCGATAAAGTTTCCATCAATTGGAATAGTTTTGTATCGATTGTTATGGCGCTTTATGATTTTCACGGAGAATTTGCATAATTTAAGTTTTATTTTACTTTTATAAAATTTTATCTAACGCTATGATAAAAATATGCTTCAGAAGAAGAAAATTAAATTTGACTAAATTATCTGTTGAATATTTATATCAAATTATTTTTATATTTTCTACGTACTCTTCATCAGGAAAACTAATTATTATTCTTTGAAATGTTCAGCAAAAAAATTATTTATTTATTATTCTTCTGAAAGAATCAAATAAATCTCATTAATTTTTCATTTATCTCTATAAAAGCAAAATATTTCATCCCAAATGTATTAATCAACATATTATATAACTCAATTATGATCCATAAAGATTTTTCTTTCATTAAATTCACTGTGCAAATGGCAAGAAAACATTAATTTTCATAAATATAAGAAGATACGTTTATTAGAAAAATTATAGGCTCATCAATTCTGTTCTTTCATTTCTGTGCCAAACAGTTTTAATTAACTTCGTGCAATTTTTCCGAATAACCCTTTAAATGTCGCACTAATCCCGTGTAAGTAGCAAAATATATGCGAGCTTTATCGCACATATAGGCACCTGATTCAGCGGAAAAAATCGCCGCAATTTTCTTCACATAGTATGGAGAACAATGTCATTTTTCCCACAAGACTTTTTCTCTATCCCCATATCCCATTTTTTCCACTCTCATAGACACTTTGTGTGTACAACATATAGAAAAAAAATCAGCTCATTATTTGCATGACTCAAATTGTATGTTCTCGCGCGTCTCTCCAACGAGACAGACACACACAGACGTTTGAGGCACTATGAGAGTTTTCTTGAGTCGGGAAAGACGTCCGTGAAACTGGAAATCAGTTTGCTGTGAGATTTTCGTCTTGGCACACGGCGTCGAATTATTGCGTGCAAAACTCTTATCACTTGCGGTGTACCTTATCAACACAACACCCTTAGTTATTTTGTAATTAATTCTGTGAGGTGTATACTGTACATCTGCAGTGATTACGCGGGTATCTCCTTACGCTATTCTTGGTATCTTGGCGTGGGAGATTATTAAGTATTTGGGAATGTCGTCAGAAAATTCTGCACCAAACACCATTCGGAGGCACGAGTTTATTTTCAATTGAATCCAATTAAAAGCTTTGAGTTTTGCACTGCTCTACGTGCCAGAGTATCGTGGCGAAGCAACGAGTGAAGACGGAGAAAATTTTTTAACAAAAAAAAAATCTTATTTATGCTAAAAGGAAATTCTTGTGCTTGAAAGTGAAAAATGATTTGGATGGGTGCATTTAAATTGACACTAATCTTGGGATTTACCTACATTGTTATAAAGAGGTAATAATGTGATAAATACATAGGAGAAAAATTATCACCATTTAGTACATCTTTATTTCCCACTTTCATTGCAACAATCCACACACAAAACAGAATTCTTTCCATTCAACACCTCAGTGCTGTGATAAATCTTTTTGTAGGTTGCTCACAAAATGTGAATTTCGCATTTTGTCGGTGAATTTCACCTTTAAAATTTTTGCTTCTCGTCCACTTGAATCATGTTTGAATTTCATTACTCTCTGCTAGTTTTTTTTCTTCCTCTTTTTCTTTGGCTTTAGCAAATAGCGTCAGAGAGACAAGTTTTTAGTTGAGAAATCCACAAATGTCCCCCAAGGGGATTTTTTCACTGTGATAACGATGAATTGCAATCATGAAAGACAGACACACACTTTAATTCCCCAGATATCCCAAGGGTGGAAAATTTAATCTCTTCAGATGACTTTTCTTTAATACTTAATGCATCATTTATCTCCTTTAGAAGATTGCTGTGTAAGAAAACTTTATAATCATAACATCGTTGTAATGGATTGAATAAAAAATCAAGCAGTGTGAGGTCATGTCAAGCTTGATTTGAAATGTTTATAAAATTGCATCATAAAGTGAGAATCGTGTAGAATTCTTTTGCCTCAATCGTGTGTGAGAAAATCTTTTATACGTTTTAATAATAAATCCTTCAATATTTCACCTTATAATTATTCTTTATTAAATTTCTTCTGAATCACACTGTTGTCTATCTTCTCTCAAGGAAAATTCACAAGAACTTTTGCAGCAGTTTTGAATTTTTGATTCCCTGCCAATTGAATTCCAAATTAATCCGTAATGGATTTCTTCAGCTGCGATATTAACCCACATTAATTTTTCATCAACTACCTACATTGCCTCCTCTTTATTACTCCCATTCAATTACGTACAAATTGAATTTCCTGCTTAAACTTCGTGTCTAATTAGTGCAGAGTTTAATGCCAAAATATTCTATGAATTTATTAATTCAGTGAACTTATGTATATTGGAAAAAAAATAAATGGAACAATATTTTTTTAAATAAATAAATTGAATTTCCCACGAAGAGAATTTAGTTGAGTGGAAAGGAAGTTCAATAAATATGATTTAGCTAGGAGATAAATCACGTTTCTTGACCAGAAAAGAGTTTGCAATTTCTATAGTCTCTTAATCCACTAAGGAATTAATATTTCTCCATTGAAAAAGTTCTGAGGTGAAATTCAATTTAGCCAGGATTTTAACAAGTGTTACTTATAGTTCGCTTTAGAACTTGCTCATCCCTAGAGCATAAACAAATATAGCATCATTTTCCTGAGAAAAATTCTTATAAATGAAACCTTCAAGAATTTTTCACATATTTGACAATAATTTGATGAGAAAATCAAAGTTTTCTCCACAGTTTCCTGGGAAAGTCAATCATAACGCGTCCAGTTATTAGAGTTGGTATACCACAACGCGGATGGGTCAGTCTATGCGTTGTTATTTAATTTGTGAGTAGTATTAGTAGGCAAAGTCGATTTTTTGTAAAATTAAGCAACTTGACAGATTAAAATGATTATATCTTAAGTTCTATTAGACCTACAGAAATTTCTTGACTAGTTATGGAAAGCTATTGAAATAAGCTATAATCTGATGTATATTGCGATACATTTCAAGGTCACCTCCAGAACACAAAATGGCGGATTTTTGTTCTACCAAAACAGTTTTTTGCACTTTTTGTCCACAAGGAATGGTTCTAGAGATTTCTGATGTTTCGGAAAGTTATAGAGTTTTGCAAAACCTTTAATTTGATACCAAATTGAGCAAAATCGGACAGACCGTTCAAGAGATATGGCTCTTAGAACTTTTCAAATTCAAGAATTTTTCAAATGGCTATATCTTCTAAACGGAGACATAGATTTTCTTCATTTTTGGACTGATGATAGATATTGAGTCAGGCTACGACATATCAAAATTTAAAGGAAATCTATAACAGATGTTCGGAGATATTGCCCCTTAAAGTTAGGCAATTTTTGTTTTCGATTTTAGCGCCTCTTGCGGATGTTTTTGAAACTTGGAATGTTCTAGACTGTTGTAGGGCTTCTCAATACCTTTCATTTGATACCAAGATGGTCAAAATCGGTCAAGCCGTTCTCGAGTTATATTGAAAAAACACTTTTTGCTTTAGGCCGCCATATTTGCTAAACCGATTGACCGATTTTCAAGTATGATTTATTGATGAAAACATCTCACTGAGCACTACAACATACTAAAATTTCAGACCTCTAACTATAAGGGAAGTGGTTCACGGTATTTCAAAATGGCGGACGGCGGCCATTTTGAATTTTGAAAATGTGAAAAAATGAAATTTTACACCCACATTTCTATAGAAAACTTCAAACCGGAAGTCTCTATCTGTTACCGTTCTTAAGATATAAGGCAAAGTTTGGCGCACCGGCAGGACGGCAGGACGGCAGGCCGGCCGGATCAAAATTTTTCCACCACCACTTTCGTAATGTGGGATGTCTAAAACGTGCTCATACCAAGTTTGAGCCCGATCTGAGGTTGTCGGTTTTTCCGACGATTACAATACTTGGTATGCCACGATTGTGGTATACCAACTAATTGTTATAATTCTATCGGGTTATTTATCAAATTTTAAGAATTATTAATTTGAAAGTATAATATTTCTTTAAGGAGTATTTATATTTGCACAATATTTTCTGCTGCTTCCTTAATTTCTATGCAAATAGAATAGCTCTGTAGCCCTAGAAAAATCTTTTAATTTAAGAGAAGTTTAAAGAATAAAATTCAACGTTTTTTTTCTTTTGATCATTACAGGAACTCTTACAGTCGAAGAAGTTTACAAAGATCGCGACCAATTCGCAGCATTGGTCCGCGAAGTGGCGGCACCTGACGTTGGCCGTATGGGCATCGAGATCCTTTCATTTACCATCAAGGATGTGTACGACGATGTTCAGTACTTGCAGTCGCTGGGCAAAGCACAAACGGCCAGTGTCAAGCGTGACGCCGATGCGGGAGTGGCTGAAGCAAACAGGTGAGCAACCTGCAGCTTCTTCTTTCTTTCAATAAAATCCTGACAATTTTATTTCTTTATTTGCCTCACAGGGATGCAGGAATCCGGGAGGCGGAGTGCGAGAAGAGCGCCATGGACGTGAAGTATGCAACCGACACGAAAATCGAGGACAATTCGAGAATGTACAAACTACAGAAGGCGAATTTTGATCAAGAAATCAACACTGCGGTATTTGATGGTTTTCTTCTCTCTCACGCCCCTGCCCATGGCCCCCCGATGATATCCCACAAATTAATGAAAAAGAAAAACATTGAGACATACTGAAAATTCATATGTACCACACTTTTTTTTATTTCGTCATTTCAGAAAGCCGAATCCCAATTAGCCTACGAACTGCAAGCAGCTAAAATTAGGCAGAAAATCCGTAATGAGGAGATTCAAATTGATGTTGTGGAGCGACGTAAGCAGATTGAAATTGAAGCTCAGGAAATTATGAGGAAGGAGAGGGAGCTGAATGCCACCGTGAGGCTTCCAGCAGAAGCGGAGAGCTATCGAGTTCAAATGATTGCTGAGGGCAAGAGGTTAGTGTTCCTTTAAGGATGTTTTGTTTTAAGGGAATTCGGCATTTCATGCAACATTATTATTTTTGTAGAACTCAGACCGTTGAAGTAGCTCGTGCTGAGGCTGAGCGCATTAAGAAAATCGGTTTGGCAGAAGCGACGGCAATTGAATCAGTGGGAAAAGCTGAAGCAGAGAGGATGAGAATGAAAGCCGGCGTGTACAAACAATACGGAGATGCTGCTATAATGAATATCGTCCTAGAAGCTTTGCCCAAGGTGAGTTGAAATGCATTTCCTGCCCTTCCTTTGCCGCAGGATGTTTTCTTTCAATAAATGGCCATTTATTTGCACAGATTGCTGCTGAAGTAGCCGCCCCATTGGCTAAAACGGATGAAATTGTGCTCATTGGTGGCAATGATAGCACAACTGGAGACGTGACACGTCTCGTGGGGCAACTTCCACCGGCCATCAATGCACTAACAGGTGTGGATGTGTCCAAAGTTTTCTCCAAGATTCCCGGAGCCAAGGCGTGAATTTAATTCAACCACACGCAAGTTTTTTTTTTATTATTTTCACAAAAAATATTTTTTTCTTTAAAACACTTTATGAACTTTTTTTTTGTTATACCCTTTTGATGCTACACAATTTGTTGATTTTTTATTTTTTTAATTTCACAAGTACAAAGAAAAGAAATGCGCGAATTTCTTTTGCCATAAGATAATGCACATTGCGCAATTTGTTTAACTTTGCCCCTAATATTTGGGGTTTAATTTCTTGTGTTTATACTAACATTTTTTTGATATAAGAAAGTATTTCTTTTTTTAAACCAATGATCCATTTTCTTATAAGTATATTAATGAAAAAAAAAAGAAACAATCCTTTCTCAGTCAAGTCAGTGTGATTGTTACCAGAGCTTTTCAGTATAATATTGTAGTATGGAGAAAGTAAGAAAAAAAATGGGGTCAGAAAGGAACCTATAAAACAGATCATTTCACTTGAACTGCCAAAAATAATTTCTATATAATTAAAAAAATATTTTTCTCCCATATAGAATATTTTCCACAGATAAGTGTATGTAATTTGCAAAAGAGATTGAGGTGAAAACATTGAGAACACTAACACTAAAAAATAGATAAAAAGAAATCCTTTTGAAAAGAAAATTGCTATTGAGTAAGGAAAAAGTGTAGCTAAGGTAAAAAAATAGTAAATGTAAAGTGGACATAAATTGGCAATTTATTCTCTAAATTTTAATGCCTTAAAAAATGGTGGAAAAGTAGATTTATAGAAGAAAAAAAAGTGTTTAAAAGAAAACTATTTGAGATGAGATTAAGTATAAATTGAAGAAAGAAAATTAAGTAAATTGATCATGCTAATTAAAAGAAAACTAAACTTAAAATAAAAAACTGATGTGGGATTTTATAAAATTGATTCTACGATTTGCAAAATATATACTTCTTTTTGAATTATCTCTTAAGCTTTAAAAACGTTTTTTTTAAGATATTTTAATTAATGCTTCACTTGGAAAAGGCTTAGTTTAAATTTTCACATCAAAATAAGCATTTTACGTTTTATAGAAATCACGTCACAAAGGTCAAATGTTTATTAAAGTTTATAGAATTAAATTTAATTTGATTAAAGTCTAAAGAAAATTTAACCATCAAAAACTCTATTTTATCATCTAAAAACTGAAAATAAAACAAAAAGGCGAGATAGTGTCATAAAATTAAATTGAAGCCAACTTCACACGAAAAATATTTATTTAACATGTGAAGTTGATTTCAAATAAGCGTTATGACGCCATAATTTCTTAAACAATCCGCCATATTATTTCTTTTTTGGAAAAAAAATCTTTTTTTTTTTAATTAAAACCAATGATTTTTAAAGCTTAAACAAGGATTCATAAAAAAGAAAACTCGAGAATTAATTCTATAAAATCCCCTCACTTAAAGCAAGATATTAAATTTTCTTTAAAAAAAACAGAAAACTCCTTAAAATGAAATATAACAGTGGATTGTAGAAAAAGAATAACTATTGAGGGACAACAAATACGATGAAGTAGAAAGAAAAAAAAATACTCTACACAGAATTATTTTTGATATTGTAATAGTTAACCAAAAGAAAACTAAAAATGAGGTGAAAATTGAAGTTATATTTCACGAAAGAAATATGAAAGAGTACAGAATGTGCTAAAAGTAGAAATTAGCAGAGAATTTTTACTTTTTAGCAGCAGAAAATGCAGTAAAAAGAATGAAATGCATTAATGTAAGAAAATATTTTCTTTCTGAAAATTCACATCTTACGCGAGTATTTTGTCTTAAGCTGCAATAAAGATGTATAGATTCTTTTCTTTATTAAATTCAATAATTTTTTTTTATAAATACATAACTTGAAGATGAAAAAAGTTACTGAATTCTTCGGGTATAAAAGAAAATAATCAGAAATTTCTATAGATGTTTCTTCTTTCATTTCTCTTGCGTAAAATTTTTCTTTTGAATGCGCTTCACTCGATGATTGTTGGAAAAATTCGGGGCCAAAGAGTGTGGTGTTATACGATAAAAGAGAGTTAAACTTAATGAAGAATTAAAAGAAAAAAAAGGTGTGTAGATTGTTAAAGTAAGTTCCCAAAGAGAATTTAAAGAAAAAAATCCCATCAAGCTCTCAAAAAAAAACTAGCAGAGAGAGCATCAAAACCCTTTTTAGAATCCTCTCTAGGTAGACATAAAATTAAACAAAAAAATGTATGCTTGTGTAAATACCCCTCCCCCTGAAAAATATAGCAAAAACAACTTTTAAAAGAAAATCCGTCCCCAGAAAAAATTAAAGAGTCGTAGAAAACTCTTCCTATATGATAAATTTTTTGAAAAGAAAATGTATTTTCGCATAAAAGAATTTTCACTTAAAAAGGAAGCTTTTTGAGGCATTTTTGGCATTGCAATTCAGTAATTTTTTCAATCTTCGCATATTTCGGTGAATTTTTCTTATTCTATTTCAAATTTTTCTTTGTTAAATGATAAGAAGAAACACGTAGAAAATTTTTAGAAAATAAAATGTACGATAGCAAAAAAATCTATTTTCTATTAAAATAATGATAGAAAAACAAATTAAAGATTAAAAAAAAGAAGGAAGATTTAACATGAAATAAATGTGTTCAAAATTGTTCAAAAAAAATTGAGAAAGATGAAAAAAATCCTTTAAAAACTAACGTAGATTTTTAACCGTTTCAATCATTTAAAATGTAATATTTCCAATACTTTTTTTTATTAATTTTTCAGTATTCACTAATCTCTTTTTTACAGGATTAAAAAAAACGAATTTTTCATATAAAACATAGAAAGAAAGAAAACCTCAAAGACATTAAGTTTTTTTTTCCAAAGAGTTTTTCTTCATGAGAAGATCTCACCTCTGCCTATGGAAGGTGAGTGAAATTAGACAGAATAAATAGAAAAAAAAGTAAATCCGTAACAATGATTCAAAGAATAAGAAAATGAAAATAATCCCAATATCTTCTCGTAAAAAATACCTCATTTTGAAAATTTTTTATGATTGTATTTCTGAGAAGAGAGCAAAGAATTAGTTAGGGGTTAATTATTTTAGTCAACGTAATGGGTATAATAAAATAGAGCAGAAAAAAAGTATATTTACCGAAGAAACAAAAAGAATAATACCAAGGAGTTAAAAAATATATTTTAGAAGAGAAAATAAAAAACAAACTAGGACGTAACTAGAAACAACAAGGCGGAAAATGGACGATCCTATCTTTAAATTCTTCTTCTTTTTCTTTAAGGAAATGGTACTGAATTAAGTATATTGTACCTTTGTTCTTTAAAATTAAAAAAAACAAATCTATTTACAGAAAAGAAGAAAAACAAACTCATTAAAAAACACAGAATAATACCTACAATTTATATACAAAACACATGAAATCTTTCCATATTTTAAAAGAACTAAAACAAAACTATTTCTATCAAATCATTTTAAGAGAATAATAAAAAAAAAATCCCAGCATTTTACGTGCATTTCCTTAATTGTTGTGGCGCTAAAAGCATTGACTTTCCTCCACAATGCTCAAGAATATTTTCTTTTTTTACTAAATGAAAATAAAATGCGATTTTCAAAACCACTTTCGCATCACAATTTTAGTTTTTTATTAAAAGAAATTAACGAGATTTTAAGCTGAAGAAAATTTTTAAGAAGCAACACAATATCTTCCAAGAAACAAAATACTGAATGAGAAACTCTACAGATTTTTTTCTTTTTTCCACGATTAAATTCTATTTGAAAAAAAAAGAGCAGAAAAAAAAAGATTTAGCTTCTTGAGAATTCGCATAAATAAGGGCATGAATTAAATTAAATTTGATGTGAACAAAAAAGTGTATAACTCGAAATTTTAATAAAAATATTAAAAATTTAATTGTTTTTATTGTTTTCAGTCCCAAAAACGTTCCAAAAGATTCTTCGCCTTTTACCTTTTAAAGAAAAGGTTTTAAAGGTACAACATAGCGTGAAGGAGACAGTTTTTCCTATAAATTATTTTCCAAATAGCAACCAGGTTTTCTGAATAAACTACGCCCGTTAATTTGATTATCAATATTGGACTTTATTCTGCCTTATTTAGCAAAATTAAAATGAACATTTCCTGGTTAAAAATCTCATTTTGACCGAGACATGCTCAAAAAGTTTTCAAAATTGCATTGAAAAGATCATTCTTAACTAAAATTCTTATAAATGTTGATTTAAGAAGTTCTAAAACTCATTATTTTACTGAATCTATTTGACTTTTATTTAAATAAAGAGCTTTTATGCACTTAAAATCTACAAATAATATTTTTCGAGTGTACTAAATAATGAATATCTGGGTTAAATTGCATAAAATATTCACAAAGTTTGAACAATAATTCAATGAGTATTTAAGATTTTTTAAAACTATCTATTTTAGGAATTACTTTTCCAAGAAAAAATTTTTGATGACTCAAAAATAACTCCCGCACAAATTTTTAAGGCCTGTTTTAAGGTGCTTGATTTATTTTTATCTTCAAACATTTTTGAATTATTTAATTACATATTTACAAACTGACTTCCTTTTTTCTGCAAATTCTTTATAAGACATTCAAAGAAAATTCTATTTCTGTTCTTCACGGAATTAACAAGCTCAAACTAGAACTTCAGCGAAACCTTTGAAGTAGCCCCCCCCATCCCTAAATTGGAAGAAAAATCACTTTGAAGATTCTCCATGGCTAATTGAACCCCCATTTAGCCGTCAAATGGAAATCAATTTGAGAAGTTAATCAAAAAGCTTTAAAGCCCCAAAGCACTCCCAGCATATTAATGATTAATCAAGAGATGCGTTGAGCATAAAAGGGCACTGATGGGTTGCTTCTCTGACCAGTCATGATTGAAGCGCGTAAAACTCGTATTCGTTTTAGGGATTTTGTGGTGATTCCCTACTTTCTCTTTGGCACCATTGGGCTCGTTCCCTTTGACCCACATCCTGGCTATCGGATACCATGGCTGAAGAATCTGTGGTGGTGGTCTTCATACGTCAATCACTTCCTCTGTGTTGTGGGGGAGCTCATTTACTTCTACGTTGCCTGGGAACCAGGCAAAGAGGAGGTTTTTCTGGAGTTTACAGCCCTGGCTCCGTGTACGATCTTCTCAACTATATCAATTATTAAGATGAATATGATTTGGTGGAATAGGAAGAGACTCACGTGGATTGTCAATGAGTTAGAGAGGATTTTTCCAAAGAGTGAAGATGAGCAGAAGGAATATGAAATTATGGAGACACGTCGGCAGTCATACCTTATTATGATTTACTTCTCTGCATCCTACATGATCCTTATTTGGGTCTTTAACCTAATGCCGCTCATTATGTCTTTTATCGACTATGCAGACACAGGAGTTTACAACCGGTTGCTGCCCTACTTCATTTGGTATCCCTTTGACGCCACGAAGGGGAATATGTACATGATTATCTATGCTCAGCAAAATTGGGGTGGATTTGTTGCAATGATCGGTATCCTGGGCACGGATCTCTTCTTTGGGTGCTTCATTACGCAACTCTCAATGCAATTTAAGGTATAGGATGTGTTGCCAACTCTGATAAATCTCTCCCACTCAATTCTGCTGTCCTTTCAGACCCTAGCAAAGCATTTAGCCATAATCACAACTCCCAGGAGGGCTAAAAGATTAAGAAATGCCCGTCTCAAGGAAGCCATTGAGCGACATATCATCCTCATTGATCTCTGCGCTGAAATGGAAAGCATCTACAACTTCTCAATTCTCTGCAATTTCGTCCTGAGCTCCCTCATGATCTGCCTCGTGGGGTTTCAGGCAACAAACCCAGATGTTCACTTTGATATCTGGTTCAAGTACATTGTGTTTCTCATCTGTGCCCTCTGGCAGGTCTTCTGTCTCTGCTACTATGGGAATGTTCTTCAGGAGAGCGTAAGATTGCGTGAAAGAAGGCAAAAGGAGCAAAAAATTCTCCTACAAAATGTTCTCTTTTGCAGAGTCAAAGTATTTCCTCGGGAGCTTTTTCATCTCAGTGGTACAGAGAGGATGCAAAATATCAAAAATGTATCCTGTTGATGATTATGCGTGCTCAGAAGCCACTCAGCCTCACAGCCGGGAAATTCTCCGTTGTCTCCCTTCGGAGCTTCACGGCTGTAAGTCCCCCAAAAATTGAAAGCAAATCAAAGAAATTGTCCTTTAAAATTGATTAATTAATTGATTTTCCTACAGATCCTTAGCACAGCTTTTTCATACTTTACCCTCCTCCGGTCCGTTTACTATGACACTGCAGATCGATCCTCTTTCTAAATTTACATCCTTCCCCCACATTTAACTACATTGTGTGTGTGTGTCCTTTAAAAATAAGGAGCGCAATGGTGGTGGGAGGGTACACCGCCACCTCATTGATTTTCTCCTGCATCGCGCAAAAATTTGCATGTTAAACATTTCGAAGTCATTTTCTCCTCAAAGTGCCCCCCTTTGAGAGCCACTTTGCACGCTCCACACACACCCCCAACGTAACCACAAGAGGTTGCGGCGCTTTGTCTGCTAAGGATTCACCCACCAGGAAGCTATTTAAGCGCTCACCCACGAAGGGATCTGCTCAGTTGTCTCGCAGTGCGGTCTGTGGACGCGGAAAAATTGGAAGAAGAAAAAGTGAAAAGTGAAGAGAAAAATGCATAAAATCCTCAATTGAGTGTGGTGGAGGAATTTATGCAAATGGATTAATCCTTCGGCTCCACCACAAAGGGCCTGCAACGAATTGTCTTCACGTTTTTTTTTTTTTTTTTGAGGATTTATCAGTGAGCTTTTGTGAAGAAAAAATGAAAATTGAATAAAAATTCGTGAGTGTCGTTATTCTTTATATTTAAAAATTAATAAAAGCTTTAAAGCTTTGAAAATATTTAAAAATCCTCTGCAATTTTTAATCTTATGTGGTGTAGTGAAATCTAAATTAATTTTGTGAACGATAACTTGGATAATTTGGACTCAAAGATGATTAAATTATTAAAAAAAAATCTTTCTGAAATAAATTGTTAATGTTTTAATGAATTTTACAATTATAAATTCTAGTGGATGGAAACTTCACTTACTAAAAAAGTATTTTCTTTTAATAAAAAAAAATTTCTAGTTTATTTTTTGTTAATTTTCAACTTTTTTTTTAATCAAATAGCCTTTTAAAAGATTTGTTTAAAAATTGTTTAAATCGTGTTTTTTATCGTAATTGCCTAATGCCTACTAACTTTATTGAGAAGTTTTCTATCAAAATTACTACAAAAAAAAGTTTGAATTTTAGTGAATTATTCTGAATTTCAATTCCTGCAAAGTACGAAGAGGTTCATTTAAAGATTTTCTTTTAAGCTTTAATTATAGGTACGTATTTTATTAAACCAGATTTGTCCATTTTAGTTGCGCTCTGCAATTTTGCTTTAAATGCATAAAAATGATTTAAAAAATCATAAAAATCGAAAAGATTTGGTTAAAGAAAGAATTTTGGAAATTCCTTCATGAAATTTTAAGTAAATCGAATAAAAATTGATTCTTCTGAACAATTTTGAAGACAGACTTCCTGAATATTTTTTAAATATTTTCTGGACAATAATCTGGGTTAAAATTGGTGATTTTCTTAATCATAAAAAAAATATTTTTTACATAGGTATATAAAAACCTTTCTATTTCAAGGTTGTTTTTTTTCTATTTCTGGAAAAAAATCTTTAATCTTTTCCTTTGGAAAATTTTTGCAACAAAAAAATTTTTTAACATAAGAAAATTTAATTAATTTCTTAAGTGTATAAATAAAGGAAATTGGTTTGCATTATTATGTTTTAATTTTATAATGTTGCCCATGGTGCCCTAAAAATTAGAAAAAAGAAAATCTTGAAATAATCCATCATTATAAGCTCAAGTCTTTGATTTATGATCTTAAAGAAAAATGAGAAAAATTAGGGAATCGTCTGACTTTCTCCTCCTTTTAAAGAAAAAAATCTTTGTTAAAATTTTCTAATGATTTTAATTTTCTTAAAGCTTTAAAAACATTTTGAAACTTTTCTTCATCCATTCCTTTCAATCTTGCTTCGGAGATAAACTTTCCTTTTGCTTACCTCCTCAATTAAAATTTTTCTGTGTCATGCAGTGAATATAAAGAAGCTTCCTGACCGGATAATTTAAATCCTCAATTTATTGTCTTCATCACTGCTCTAAAGAATTGTGGTACTTCCTGGTACTGCTGAACAACAAAAAAAAAAGCTCCTCCAATACAAAAAAAAAGTCTGTCGAGTCAGCCAAGCTTCATGCTCCTCCTCATCGTGGAGATCCACGGAGGAGATTGATGATGACATTGTCTGTGTGTCTGTGCGAGAGATGGGGAGGAAGTTGTTTAAAGAAGCTGCACCGCTAATCGCTGACGAGGCTGATTTACTCAAGGACCCTCTCTCGGTCGCGGAGTAACTAGGACATTGTTCGTACGCCCACACGGTGCGGGCTACACCACATATCGTCAAGTGGCTGCCACCACCTCCCGCCGCAGGAAAAAAAAAAGTTGAGGTGGAGAGTCTCTCCTCAATCTGCTAATTCTCCATCCATTGCGCGCAGTCTGGATGCTCCTCAGTGACGACATTTGTTCTCAAAACGCCGCTGATCCTAAAAGTAATTTTCCCGATACGCCATGTTCCGGAGAATTTTCTTCGGGGCTCTGTGTCTTCTTGCTGATTTCAACGTCAGGAGCTGCAGTGGGGAGCATCAGTGAGTAAAATTGTGGAATCATTTAGCACAAAGGGGCGTTTCTTTTAATTCTCTTTAGTTCTTTCAGGACGGGCTTAACATTCAACGACATCCTTCCGGAGGATCACAAGAGCTACGATAAGATGCGTCCACCGAAGAAGGAGGGTAGCCCAACAACTGTCTTCTTCCACGTAACCGTCATGGGTTTGGATTCCATCGATGAGACTTCAATGGTCAGTCTCAGGAATTCCTAAAAGATCTTTAAAAAAATAATTCTTTGCATTTGTTCCCAGACCTATGCGGCGGATATTTTCTTCGCTCAAACGTGGAAGGATCACCGGCTGCGTTTGCCTGAGAATATGACGTCAGAGTATCGTTTGCTGGAAGTGGAGTGGCTGAAGCACATGTGGCGCCCGGATAGCTTCTTCAAGAATGCCAAATCCGTTACATTTCAAACAATGACCATCCCCAATCACTACATGTGGCTCTACAAGGACAAGACAATCCTCTACATGGTGAAGCTCACGCTGCGTCTCTCGTGCGCTATGAACTTTATCATCTACCCTCACGATACGCAGGAGTGTAAACTGCAGATGGAGAGCTGTGAGTGGCCAGGAAGTTGCTAAAGAAGTCCTTCCTATTGATTTTCCTGAGGAAATTGTTTCTTTCAGTGTCTCACACGACGGATGATATGATCTTCCAATGGGATCCGGATGTACCGCTCGTTGTGGATGAGAACATTGAGCTGCCTCAGCTAGCACTGGTGAGGAATTACACGGCTGATTGTACTCAAGTCTACTCTACAGGTCAGAACCAAAAGAGGAAGAATATTTTTGAAGATATTCCAGATCCACGAATTAAAACAATTTTTTTTAATTTCTTAACTTTATTATTCATTTTCTTTCAAATTAATATCTATTTTTCAGGGAATTTTACATGCTTGGAAGTTGTCTTTGTGCTGAAACGCCGTCTGGGGTACTACCTGTTCCACACCTACGTCCCTACGTGCTTGATCGTCATCATGTCGGTGAGAAAAATCACGCAAAGAAAATCCTTTCAATCTGTTTTCTTTTACCATCATCGTCATAAAAAATACTTCTGCTACTCAAAAGAAATCCCAAGAACTTCCTAAACCTTCTTGGATACTTCCTGAGACTCCTCGATTCTTCATGATCGGGAATTTTTCCTTTGCAGTGGGTTAGTTTTTGGATTAAACCTGAAGCCGCTCCAGCTCGCGTAACTCTCGGTGTTACGAGCTTACTGACTCTCTCGACGCAGCACGCTAAATCCCAGGCATCCCTGCCACCAGTGTCCTACCTGAAGGCCGTGGATGCTTTCATGTCTGTCTGCACGATGTTAGTACTCGTTCAGGATTCACCAAAACCCCTCAATTTCCCGGAATTCTCAACAAATTCTAAAATTTTCTTCCAGATTCGTCTTCATGGCACTCATGGAGTACTGCTTGGTTAATATTGTTCTGGGTGATACACCACCCCCAAAGACATCCTCCTCGGAGAAAGGAGACAAAATGTATGAATTGTCTTCGAAGGGACGCTACAGCATTTCCAGGAACTCCGTAAGATGCTTCAAATGAAAGCTAAACAGAAGAAATAAAAATATTAAATTTTCTTTTCCTGCAGATAGCTAGGCAGGAGCGGGAGAATTCCACTGATGGAGGCGTCCCGTGGATTCAGCGTCAGGAGAACAGTATGCTCCTGAATGCTCCACAAGCATTACCACCTCAATTGCCGCTTGAAGTACCGCCGGAAGGTGAAAAACAAGACCCACCGAAGCTCACTCCTGCTCAGATTCGTCTCCGGCGAGCAATCAACATCGATCGCTTCTCACGCGTCTTCTTCCCCTTCCTCTTTACTGTCCTCAACTGCACCTACTGGTACATGTTCTATGAGTATCTGTAATTGGGGTATTTTGGGAGAGGAGCAGATATAATCAAATGCAAAATGATTGCGAGAAATCTTTGTCCGGGAGAAAATTTCCAGTCAATTTGAAGCACACGACGAAGCGCCAAAGGGCTAGCCAATGTTCCCTCATAGGGTGACCTCCAGTTTGGGATTTTTTTGTGTTAGAAATGAAACAAAGAAGAAAAAAACTAGTCAGGAAATCCATCAAATTAGCCCCAAGAGAAATTGTAGAGAATAAAAGAAAAAAAAGTCATCTCTTCAGCCTGTTTATTTCCTCACACATCCTGGAAATACAATGGATCTTTTTCTTAGAACTTCATCCTGTGTGGGTACTGCGACGAGTGGAGACGGAAGAGGGCCTTGAGGTACTGCGAGATAACCTTACGGTCAGTCCTCTTTCGCAGGGCATCCTTAATAGCTCCATCAACGACCTTCTGGTCCTCCTTTCGCTGCTCCGATGGGACGTACTGCTCCTTCTTCTGCGCAAAGATGTCACCCTCGGCACGGCGGGTCTTCTTCTTGGCTGCCCGCTTGAAGTACTTGTCATCAATGTGGGCAGGGAGCTTGAATTTGCCCAAGTTGACCACGGTCTTCGTTGCAATCACATACCTCTGCGAAATCCTGCGCATTGGGCATCCATTGAGGAAGTATGGGCCATTGACGAGAAGCAGCCCCGATGGGAGAACCTTCAGGAGAACAACACGTTTCGCCTGGTGCCGTCCAGCGAGGAGAATGAGCACACGTCCGGGAACCATGGTATTGCGTGTCTTCCGGACATGATTGCGGAACAACTGACGGGCAGGGCGCTTCTGCACACGCGGCTTGGTTGGGTAGTATGCCTTGGGTTTCTGCAGCTTCACCACACGCTCACCCCCGTTGTTGGCCCCACCGATTTTCTTAGTCACCGTAATGGCGACTTTCGGCTTCGGGGTCTTGGGAGTTTTTGGTCCCTTGAAACGGAACAATGCCTTACGTTTGAAGTTCTGCGAATGCGAATATCGCATTATTCCACATCCCAAGTCATAGTTCTTGGCCTTGGCGAACTTCTTTGGGGCCTTTTTAACACCCTTTTTCACTGTTTCTGTTGGAGCCATCGCAACAACACGTGTAATGCGAACAAACTTTTTGATGGAAAAGGATTGAGGTTATCCAGCTGTCATACCAAGTACGTAAAAATACGGCAGGTGGCAGCAGTCACAAAACACCCAAAAAGAAAACAAAAATATCGCCTAAAATTCCAAAATGTTTTTAAAAATATTAAATTAAAGTAATTTTACTTATTTGTTGTGCTTATACATTAATGTTTTCTACATGTTTTATTTTATGTGCAAATGTGTAAGCATAACTTCTTTATTAATTCAAAAATATTGAAAAACAATTTTATAACCTCAAAATTTTTATAAATATTTTTGCAATTTCTTTTGTTTTTAGCATTTTATCTTAATTTTTGGGTGAAAAATGACTACGCCGATTGTTCCAGCAGTTGAGTTTCATCTGATAAATAACATCACCGTCCGGGTACCTGCCTTATCACTCCCACTCATTCAACAAGTGCCCCAGGAAGTACTTCCAGGCGAAGAAAATGCTCAAGAAACTCAAAAAATTGATGGAGAATCTCAACAAATCCAACAAATTGTCGAGGAACAAGACAAGAGCTGTGATACTGAAAACCCCAAAAATATCAACATTCCAAGCAAAGAAAGCAAAGGAGAAGACAGTAAAACTACATCCTGTGATCAGAATTTCATCCAGAAAAAAGAGGGAAAGAAATCAAAATCTCAGAAAGGAAGGAAAGTAAAAAATGAGAAGCAGAGTTGCAAAGATTGTACGAAGGAATTCTCTTCAATTGCTGAAAAGCACCTTCATCGAATGAAGGATCATGAAGTACCTGCCAGGAAGTCCCATCAATGCTGCTTCTGTGAAAGTTATTTTGATGAGAAATCATCCTTCATTAGGCACATCTTCGTTCACGCTAATGCGGATTTCTTTGAGTGTCCAGACTGTTCAGCAATTTTCATTGAAATTGGGCTACTTCTGGAGCATCTGGAGAGTCATGAAAAATACGAAGAAGGTCCATCAGAAGGGCACCAAACAATTTGTTCGTCAGATGATGAAAGGGTTTGTCCGGGAAGTCCTGAGATAGCATCAGAAGAGCCCCCAGAAGTGAAATCAAAGGAATTGCAGGGTAATTTGGAATGGCAGAAGCGCGATAATAAAATCCGCCCCTTCAGCTGTAATATCTGTGGGCGCTCCTTCACAATGTCCGGAACTCTGGCGTTGCACATGAAGCGTCATCTCGGTATCCGCCCTCATGAATGCCCTGAATGTGGCTGGAAGTTTGCCCAGTCGAGTGATCTGCAGAAGCACATGCGGAAGCACACAGGAGATCGTCCCTACAAATGCGATTTTTGCGGATTAGCCTTCAGTCAGCACAGGAATCTCAAGGTATGCGTTTGCAGGAAAGGCAACTGGTATGGATTTTCATTGATCATTGATTTTCATCCACAGAATCACAAGAAGATGCACACAGAGAAGCCGAGTCGCTGCAAATACTGCTTCAAGGATTTTGCCATTGATACGAGTCTCATGGCGCACATGAAGAAGCACGAAGGCCCTGATGCAGAACCTTGTGAAGTGTGTGGAATTCCCTTCACACAGGCAAGAGATCTCGAGCATCATCGCCGGAAGCATCACCGGGAGAGTCGCCCACACGGCTGTCAAAGTTGTGGGAAGAATTTCGGCAAAAAAGCTGATCTGTTGAAGCACGAAAGAATCCACACGGGTGAGAAGCCCTTCGTCTGCACACTCTGTCATAAATCCTTCACACATCCAACAAGTCTCCGGAACCACAAAATGGTCCATACGGAGAGAAACCCTTCCAGTGCACCGTCTGTGGGCATGCTTTTGGTTTTGCTGGGAATCTCAAGGTTCACATGCGATCACACAGTGGGGAACGTCCTTTCCCCTGTCCCATCTGCCAGAGATCTTTTGCCCGCACGGCCAATCTCAATGAACACATAAAAATCCACACTGGAGAGAAATCCTACAGATGTGACGTCTGCGGCAAAGCCTTCACGAACTCCTCGACATTTTCCAAGCATAAGAAAATCCACACAGGCATCCGCCCCCATTCATGCCCCCTCTGCCCAAAAGCCTTCCTCCAGCACGCCCATCTGGCCAAACACCTCCGCATCCACACCGGTGAGAAACCCTACAAATGCACTGTCTGTGGGAAATTCTTCCGACGCACAGACACCCTCTCGAGTCACATGAAGACTCATCGAGATGTTGCCAAAGAACTTCCCGTCGAAGATTTGCAATTCACTTTCGAACCACCTGCAAATGCTGCTCTTCCTGATGCTCCTGGAAGGATTCTCATTGAACCCCAAGAAGGTGGAACCTTTGATCCCTCCTCAAGCTCCACGCCGCTTCTCATTACTCACCTCTAGTGCAATAGGAAAAGAGAGTCCATTGTTTTATGTTCCTTCAAAAGGAAACATTTGGGAGATTTTTATTTTCTCCTCTCTCTAAAACTCTAAAAACAATCACGATATCGCGTGGAATAAAATACGTGGAGATTTACGAAGATTTACAGAGTTTGTGGTGTGTCTGTGTGGGTGGATGCTATGAATGATTCCCCATGGATCTCACTGCTTCCCAGTCAGTATTCCGGAAGAAGGCATGCGTAAGGATTTCATCAATGCCAAATCTCTCGCTGGGATTCACCTGAAGCAGCTGCAGGAAGAGAAAAGAGAACAGATAAGTTTATTCCTTCTTTTAAATTTTAATTAAATTGATTTAATATTTATTTTATTAATAAAAATTATTTAAATAAACAAAAGATTAGCGATGCGTGCGTAACTATCTCTCAGTTCTCTCTCTCAAAAAAGATGAAGATTAGAAGCTTAATGGAAAATTTATTTTGAATACTTTATCGCAGAAAAGAAAACAAACAAAAAGGGGTAATGTCGGTAGAGTTTGAAGACAGATAAGAGAATTTATATTTTTAGCTATTGCTTAAAGGAAAAAATCAAGGGGTGGTTATCTGGCGAATATTTTGGTTTTTTAAGCGAATCATCCGAAAATGAATATTATTTGCTAAAAACCGAACAACTCAAAACCGAAAAAAAATCCAAAAACGTATGTAGGAATTTTTTATTTAAAATTTAGTCTCATTTTTAGGCTTTCCAGATTTTTTAAAGTTTTGTTCCTCAACTGTGCTATCTTGGAACTGAAAAACAAATATTTATCAGCTTGAATTTGGTCTTTTTTCAGCATTTAAGGCTTAGACTTTTGGAGTAGATTCTGATAAAATCTTTTCTTTTCTTTCCTAACAACTAAAAATTTACTGTAAGATTTTGACAGATGGGTGTTTTTAAACTATTTTATTGTCGTTCTAGAAAAGAAAAACAAAGTGTTGTCCAGGAAAGTGGTCAGAAAGATCTCTGAAGAGGCCTGAAAAAGTAATTTTCCTTCAAAAATACGATTAAAGGTAGGAACAAAATGTCAAAATTCTATAAGATTTTTTCCGGAATACCAAAAATCTTATAAAATTGACGATTTGTAAGAAAAGAAGAGATTTTTATCAGAATCTACCCTTTATATGTGAATTTCCTTGGTGAATCATATGAATATTAGTGAATACAATCTGAATATTTCCAAAGATCCGAATAATTTCGTCCAGATAAATTCCTCTTGGGAACAAATTTTTGAAAAATATTTTAAGGAATTTAATTTTTATTTATTTTCTTTTGAAATATAAACGAATATTGTCGATTCTTGCAAGAATTTTAAACTCAAAGTGATTTTTTTTTATAAATAGAGGAAGCTAGGGTTAAAAATTATAAATTTTAAAAATAATAAGCGACTTCTTTGGGGCTAAATGAGTCATTGACGAACAATTCATTTTCTCAGAAATTATTAATCGCAAGTCTAATTGTAGACATTTCAATTATTAGATAAGATAGTATTTAATTTTATTTGAGAGCTTCCGATATCTTTTATCTATTCTTTTTCATTTATTTTCTTTTAATTTACAAGTTTTTATGATTTTTCGGGATTCAGTAAGATCCAATTTGATTTATTTAGCCCCATAAATTACTGAAAAACTCAATTTTCTCACTAAAAAGCTTTTTTTTGCTCTGCTAAAGAGGCTACAAACCCCCCTCACTACTCCACAACACCCACATTATGTAAAAAAACAAAACATTTACAAAAAGTTATGAAATAACTTACCCCATCAATGAGCGCTCTTGCCTCATCGGAAATTTCCACTTCGGGATATTGCACCTCGTAGTAGTTAAACATCTCCCCGGGATGGAGAACCGTGAAGGTGGTCTGCGTGAGAATCTCATAGAGAATGACCCCAACAGTCCACCAGTCTGAGACTTCAGTGAGTGGCCTCTCGGGAGCCACGTAGCCCCCATCCATGGCGTCCTGCCGCAGAAAGCGTTCCGTTGCATTGGGGCGACAGTAGAAGTAGGTAAGTAGAAGCTGCCCACCCGAACCCAGTAGCAGATTGTCCGGATGGAGATCACAGCAAATGACATTGTGACGATGCAGAGCATCCACCGCAATCACCAATTCCCTGGCCCATTGCCGGACACATCCTTCCGGAATGGGGTGTTTCTTTGGTGTTTTAGGTCTTTCTGCAAATTCCTTCAGCGGATCATTTCGTGGATCTTTGTCTGTTTGTGGTGATGAGTCATTGAATTCGTTAAGATTTAGATCTTTTGTCTCTCGAGGTGGATTCTCTGTTTCTTTATTTTGATTCTCTGTCTCATTGTTTTGATTTTCCGTCCCTTTAATTGAATTCTCTGCAGCTTCAGGAGAATTTTTCTCCACATCAGGTAACTTTTCAATTTCTCTCAGAAGATTTTCCTCATCTTCCGGAAGATTCTCCAACTCCTCGGGAATGTTTTGCAGCACTGGAGGAAGTGCAATGTCATCAACTTCATTCCCAATCCCTTTGGATTGTCTAAGTGTGCTTGATACTGATTTAAGGAGTGATTTAGCGCAGTGTACTAAATCCAGGACGTCCATATCTTTGGAGAGAATTTCAAAAGACGGCGGGCGGTACGTTGCTCCCTCCTCTGAGGTTGATTCTTCTGTTTCAGTGTCTTCAATAGTTTCCGGAGCATTTTTAATTGCTTCCTCACCTGAAGATTCTTCTTTTGGCTTCTCATCCAGCTCCTCCTTCGTGGGTATTTCCGGAACATCTTGATACTCTCCTGGTGTGAAATTACGAATGTAGTCGTAGAGTTTCCCCCCAGGTGCTTGATGCAGAAGTAGGTAGATGGAAGATTCTGATTGGAAATATGCCACAAGGGGTACCATGTAGGGAATTTTGTGTGGAAGGAATGCTCCGAGGAATAAGTAACTGCTTGGAGGCTTTTCAATTGCCTTCATTATGTAGATTTTCTTATCCGTGGTGTCCTGCACCTGCATCACTGTTTCAACGATTTGAATCACTTTGTAGCGTGAAAGGTGCGCCAGGGGACGTTCCAGGGAGTACGGTTGAGTTTCTGTGGGTGAGAATGGATGAGGTTTCTTCACGATGTGATTCTCACAGATACTTTCAGCTCGTTTTAGGTACTTTGTGGCCTTCTCCTTGGCCATTTGCTGTCGCTCCACATCGTTGTCTTGCTTAGCACCCACTAGGAGGGTATCAATGCCCTTTTTGTAGCTCTCAAAGCTCTCCTGGTACTTCCCATTGACCTCTGCCTGCATTGCCCGACTGAATTCCACAGCAGCATCGAAAAAGTAATCAATATCCTGGGAAATACTGAGTTGAAGGGATAACTGATGATTGCTTGCCACCGATGGTTCTCGTGCAAGTGACCCAATGGACCCTTCGTCACTCACTACAGAATCCCTTCTGGACAGATCACTCCCGCCGTTCCCCAGCGTGTCTACGGAAACGGTTGAAATGGAATCCACGCAATCAAATGGCAGAATATCACTTTCTGCCTCCGAATCTCGCGTTGGGTCAATAAGAGCTATTTCCGATTGGAAAGGAATGGATAAATCCTTGCAAATCTCAGCAATATTCCCTCCTCTTTTGTGATTCGGTGAAACGTTCGGGGTATGCCCACCACGGAGGAATTTCACAAAAACCTCACTCGTATACAATGCCGGATGGATTGAGATGAATTCCAATAAGTCCAAAATATACTGACGCCTCTCACTAATCACCTCCGTATCGAATCTCCGGAAGAAGTAGGAATCCTCGAGCTTTGGCAGCTTCCCCGACAACTTCAGCGCACGATGCTTACGATGTATCTCCCTGTAGAGAGTCTTAATCTCACTAAAGCGCTTCCATACAGTGACACATGACAGTGCTTCGGGAACGTATCTCGGGAATATCTACATTTAGCACAATTTATACAAATAAATAAACATTTCATGAATGGGGAGATAAAGAGCAAAAAGAGTTATTTGTGACTCACAATTGATGTTATTTTGTAGATTGTGTAGCCCTTTTTGTGTCGCGAGACGTCGTTTATTGAGAAACTGTGTACCCAACCCTCCTCCCCGGCTGCCATTGTCATCTCCCGGATGATCTTTCGGCATCCAGATCACTTCCGGGAGGGGAGAATTCGAGAAAAATTCAACTCGCGGAAATTCTTTGAAAAATTTTTGCAAAAACAAACACTGCTGGATAAATTCGCAGTAGGCTGAAGTTTTTACAATAGAAATTGGAATATTTTAGTACTCTACTAATTTTCACAAATTATTTTACATTGTAAGCTCTCTTGTTAGGCGCTGGGAGACCCCTCATGAATGTCAGGGGGCGCTTGAAATCTCCCAAAATGAGATGAAAAGCGTGAAAACTCATTTCCTGGTGAGTCGGAGGTCTTCTCTAGCTTGGGATCCTTTATTCAGGGACCTCTGCTTCACATTTCAGGTTGATTTAAATTTCCTGGAAAATTCCTCAGGAGATCTCAAGATTATTTTGAATCATTTTCAGGGCTTAATGAAATAGTTCACAAAGAATATCCGCCAAGCACAAAGAGCGAAAAAGAAAAATCAAAAATTAAGAAGGAAAATTCCGCGGAAAACCCTAATGAGTGTGTGGAACATTGAGAGAGGAGGACAATCTCCAAGAAACGATAAGCAAGACCATTGAAGAAGAGCCGCTGTTAGGCTCGAAAGCTTTGGCTTAAATTGCTGCTTTTCCTTAGGTGAGCGGGAATTTTCCTCTGACGAACACTGGAAGCACCGGAAGTCTTTACCAACATAGTTTTTGGTGTTCAGAAAATACAAAAAAATTCATAAAAAATAGTTTGTACTAAATTTAAAATTCGTATTGATGAAAAACTTCAGCATGGTTGTATTGGCTTGCCCAATATATATCCATATTGCAACCCACGAAAAAATAAAATGAAAATACATGAAAAAAGCCCGGAACTTTATGGGACGCCCAAATAGAGGTAGTTATCGATTGATTATCTTAGTTTGAGATAATAAAATTCAATTTTATACTACGCTATCGAATGGAGTTGTAAGCTGTGATTGCACCACGCCGGTTGCTAATCTCTTAACACCTTGTCCCAGTTTTTCAGCTAAATAAAATAACAATGCGGAAGAGGCAGTAAACTGGCAGGTAAAATCTCTCCTCTCAAGGCTCTCTCACTCCTCTCATCATTTCTTTTATAGCCTCTCATTCTTGAATTACCATGTAATTTTCCAGTAAATTACATTATGTTGTAATTAAAAGTTTAACGACTTTCCTGAGGGAGAAAAAAATGATTCACGTGCAGTGAAGAGAAGAAGAGAGGAAAAAAAACTATTTGGTGGAAGAAAATCAGCGATAAGATTATTTTCGTGCATGAGTGGAGCACCTCAGTTCAGTTGGGGCCGTGATGTGATCGTATGCGGGTGTTTTGTGGTCTGCGCTGTGAGGCTAAAGTAGAAAGAAGAAAAAAATCGCATTGTAGAGTATTTGTTTGTATTGGCTTTTGTGAATACATAATTCATGGGAAGAAAACCTGGCGTGATATCGCAATTTGCATATGTCAGGAGAATTCTCAAATCACCCTCCCAACACTCTTCCAGAAGACACAAAACGCGCACGTCTGTGGAATGTTTAGAAACAAAAACAGTGTTGTAGACACAACAACAAAAAAAACTAATAAAAACTTTTCCTTTCATTTTTTAGGTGAAAGTTATTTGTACTCGAGCTGCGATTCGCAAAATCGCAGACTAATCCTCCTAAAAAGTCAGTCAGAGAAAGAGGTGTGCCAGTGAGAAAACCACGTGAATCACACACGGAAAAAATTCCCACAGAATGTCACAACCCAATTGCGATAAGCTCCCAGCAGTGGATTACCTGCAGCAGTACAAGAACCTTCTTGTGGGGAATCGTTTGCCAAATTTACGCAAAAAATGGGATCCACTCATCCCGTGTCGAAAGGATCGCTACCTAACGCCAGAACAGCTAAAGCAGCTCGTTGCACGAAGTCCCAGAATCCTCAAAATTCTCGACGAGGTAAGCAAACAAAACAATCAACTACATAGCTTATTATTTGCCCTCTTGCCTCATTCACGTCTTACGTTGAAGACAAATAATGTGGACAATCATCTTGCATTCCAACACATGAAAAAAAAACATTTATAGCTTCGATTGGGGGCGGTGGGGATGATTTATCTGACCCATAATGATGAGAACAATATAATTTCTCTACGCGATACTCTCACGAACAGCCCCACCGACAATTGATGGAGCAATCAATTTTCTTATCTCGTGTGTGTATTCCCTCCAAAATGATCTCTACGCACAGAGTTGAAAACTTTGTAGATTTTGAGATCAAATTGAAATACAATTATTTTCCTTTCAGATGAGTGAGAATGACAAGGCCAAGAAGAAACAACTCACATTGACTGTGCGGCAAATGTTGGATGAAATTGGCCTGGCCAGGAGCCTTCCTGTCATCCGATGGTTGGGCATTTGCATCCAGTCAACGATTAAAAAAATCTGCACCGGGGTGTACGTCAATGAAGCCAGTATTGAGAATGTTAAGCGAAAGGTTGGATCACATCCTGTTCTCTACCTGCCCAGTCATCGAAGTTACTCCGATTTTATCCTCATGTCCTACCTCTGCTTTACGTACGACCTGGAAATTCCAGGGATTGCCGCAGGAATGGGTAAGTTGTGTATTCGATATAATTCAATTTTCTTCACTTTCTAGGGGAGACCGGGGTTAAAAAAGTCAGTGAAAAATTTTCAAATGCCAATTTCTTCCAATTTATAAATCGGAAAAAATTATGATGGGAAGCCGTACCAACTTTCAATACTTGACTGTAATTTGAAGACTGTTTGATTAGTACTTTAGGAGTAAAAAAACAAAGTTTTGGGCCTCTAAAATTACTTTTTGCGTTTTGAGAAAAAATAATTTTCCGACACTTTTCTTTTAGCGATTTTCCAATCTCAACGTCTTTTCCACAAGCTAGGTCAATGCAGAAAATGAATCTGTTGTGTATTTTTCACCAACTTTCAATGATTTTTCTGCACAATTATTCGAATCAAAACATGTCAAGTGGGGCTAATATAGTCAACAATGTAAATCATTTGGGACTTCGAACTTTTGACATATTTTCTGGTTAAGAAAATCTCAAAATTCCTTGTTTTAGTGATTATAAAAGTGAAATTCCTTATAGCGGATCAAAAGGTGAGAAGTTTAGCTATCAACTACTATCAATATCTCAGGTGGAAAATCCTTGAAAATGTCGGAAAATTCCACCTACTTAATTCACCCCACCGGTGACTATATTTATCCACGAATTCTTAAAAAAGTAAAGTGCGGAAGGGTTAAGGAAAATCTCGAAAACTGATATTTCCCGTAGAGATAGGGAAAAGTTTTCTGAGACAAAGTTGTAGGCCAGGAAATTTCCTATAAAAATGACCAATCGAGGAAAATTGACTTAAAACTTAAATAGCCCCGATTTCCCCTATAAGATCTTTCTTAACATTTATTTTCAAATGAAAAAATATGAGCAAGAGTGAATAGACTCCTTTACTTTTTGCATTATTTTTTTTATTAAAGATCAATAAAATCCTTAAATTCTTGCCGTTAATCGTGATCCTTCGTTCCCTTCGTTAAATTTTATTTATTCTAATAATTCTTTTAAAGACTTCCACGGAATGGTGGGAATGGGAAATATGTTGAGGAAGACAGGAGCTTTCTTTATGCGTCGCACCTTTGCCACGGATAAGCTCTACTGGTACGTCTTCAAGGAGTACATGCACTCCTTGGTCACAGCCTACCACACGGGCATTGAATTCTTCATTGAGGGCACACGAAGTCGCAGTTGCAAAGCCCTCCCGCCCAAGATTGGCCTACTCTCCATGGCACTGGAGCCACTCTTTATGGGAGAAGTCCCAGACATTACCATTGTTCCTGTTAGTATTTCCTACGATCGTCCCCTGGAGGAGCAACTCTTTGTCTACGAACTACTTGGTGTGCCAAAACCAAAGGAGTCCACAATGGGGCTCATACGATCCGTGTTGACAATTGAGGATCGCTACGGCGGGATGTACTTTGACTTTGGAGACCCAATCTCCGTTAAGGAGTACTTTGGGGATAGTCTCAATCGCTTCCAGCACGCTCTTGAGCCGGCTCACGTGCAGAACCTCACGAAGAATGAACTCGCCTTGATCTTTGACCTTGCGCACGATGTTGTGAGCTGCCAACAACGAAGGATCGTGATAAATTGCTTCAATTTAATCGCAATCTGCTACTCCTACCGCATGTACCTGGGCCAGGGGACGACATTCGATCAACTCTGTGAGGGTGTAATCATTCTCAGTGGTTTGCTGAGGCGTCAGGGAGCCGTAGTTGCGGTGGATCCATCGCGTATTCGTGATGTTGTGAAGGAATCTCTGAGGATTCACTGCAATATCCTAACCATTGGCCGGGATGAGAAGATTGTGCTGGAAAAGCCACGAATCTCCCTGCGAGATGTCAATCGGGTCAAGTTCAAAGCTCACGCCTTGACGGAAGACACAATGAAGAACACCCTGCCAATCTTCTACATACAAATCTACGTAAATCCCTGCCTCTACTGGTGCTCCTCCGTTGCCATAACCATTCTCTGTGCTCAACAACTCACCGCCCATGGGAAGAGGAAGACACAACTGGGCAAATTGAAGCAAAGTGTGGAGAAACTACGATTAATCTTTGCAAATGAATTTGTCTTCTACACCGTCAGGGATGATCGGGATTTCGCCAAAGATCTCCAATTGCTCAAGAACTACAATATTCTCAGTGATGAGGATGCTCAAGGACAACTAAGTTACCACGAATCACACGTTACCGGCTACTACCTGACCACCATTGCACCCTTCCTCTGCTGCTACCTCCAACTACTCCATGTGATTGACACCAAATTCCCAACGAAAAGTTTCAACGAGAAGGAACTCCTCGCCACGGCGCAGGAGTACATTGAGAAATGCCTCATGAGTCACAATACCCTCACACATCCCTACTGCTTATCCCTGGACAGCCTCAGCATTGCCTTGGGGGCATTCAACAACCTGGGATGTGTTACCAAGATTAAGTATGTTTTTTTGGCTTCTTCCTGAGGCTCTAAGGAGCCTGAAGAAGATGCAAAATCAAACTCAACAGAAAACGAACTAAAGAGATTCTTTTCTTATTTTTCCAGGAACTCTGATCTCACAGTTTACACTGCAAATACGGAAAGTATTAGAGAGACTCATCGTCTTCTTCAGAGCTATTGTCAATTGTTGCCATTCAATTACCTTTTGGATTACACTGTTGCTTCAAAATTGTAAAATTTTGCGCTTCTGTGCCAGCTTCCGACTAAATTAATTTGTAATGGATTTTTATTTTATTGTGAGGATTAAATAAAAAAAAAATTGAATGACTTTTAGGATGTCATTAAAATGTTTTTCTTTTGCTAAATTCTCTGGGAATGTTTTGACGAGAAATTTAATTTCATAATTTGTTTTGATTAATTGGGTAAAAGTAATTAAAATGAAATGGGGAAAATTGACTTTTTAGTGGATTCTCAAGCTTAACTTTTACGTGAAAAACTCATTAAAATTCACAAAAAAATTGTCATTTAGAGCTTGAAAGAGTTGAAAAAAAACTGAATTATACTTCCAATTTAAAATGCTAAAAATTCTCAAAATTTTGTGGAAGTTCTTAAAGACTCTTTTGGAATCTATAGGGGACAGGAAATAAAGAAAAAACAAAAGAGAAATACCTGGATATTTTCACATTTCCACGTGGAAATTTATTCTTACAAAGCAACCCCCATCCGGCGATTTTAGGCTAGTCCCTCAATTTCTGTGGGTACCGCCTCAATTGGTTTCTTATATTCCGGGATGGATGTGGGCACGGTGACTGGTGGTTCATCCTTGGGCTCCACAACGGATACATTGTCAGGCAGAGGCTTCTTGGGGCCCATCTTGCCATTGGCGTCCCACGGCAGCATGATTTTCACCTTAATGCCCAGCACACCTTGGCGAAGAAGCACATGCCGTGTAGCAGTGTCCACGTAGTCGTTGCACGGATCACCGGAATGGATCATGAGGCCATCCACGAACTTCATGGACTTGGCACGCTGGCCACGGAGTTTTCCGGACACAACAACCTCGCATCCCTTGGCGCCGGACTCCATGATGAAGCGGAGTACACCGTAGCAGGCACGACGTACAGCCAGACCACCAATCAGCTTGTACCTGAGCGATTCAGCCTGAGCAATGGCGCACAGACCACGAGTGGCCACCTTCTCGGCGTACAACTCAATCGTTCCGGGGGCAAAGTTGAAGCGCTTCTGCACAACAGCCGTCAATTCACGGATGCGACGTCCCTTCTCACCCAAAACATTCTGCGTCCGGGTAGCCATGATGATGATCTCTGTGCGAATTGGGGTGACACGCACCTCTACGCCGGAGTATCCATCCTCGGCCAGCTCACGCGTCAGGAACTCATTAAGTTCAGCCTTGAAGACTCCGTCGGAGACGAACTACACAAAGAAACCAAGGAAAATTGTAAAATTTGCAGGAAAAACTTTAAAAAATTGATCCCAACTTGGAAAATTCTAACCAAACTTTTATTCCCCAATTTCTATTGAGATTTTCTGACAAAGCAATACCGCCAATGTTCTCAAATTACCACCAATTTGTAAAATGAAACCTTGCGCGTAATTTCCTGTACAATTTTGGGCAGGAAGTGCAGGACTTACCTTCCGTTTTTTAGAAATTGTCGAGCTCATGATTTTTAAGCTAGCGAAAACACACAAAACGTGGATCAAAGAGGAATCTTCTTCTTCTTCATGCAACTACCAAAATGTTTTTCTAGCAGTTTTGACGTTTTGACTTATTTTCTTTGGCGTGTGTTTTTGTGAATTTTCTCTCTGCAATTATTTGGTAATTTCCGTGTGAAAAAGATGCCTCCGACCATCCAGAATGGTGCCAGTGGATCCGATAAACGTCCCCAGAGGCAACAGGAGAAGAAGTAGGCAGAGATTTGAGGGATTTTTGGGCAGTTTCTAAAGATTTGTTTTTCCTCCCCAGATCCGAATTGATTTGTCGTGTGAAGTATTCAAACACCCTCCCGGATATTCCGTTTGATCTCAAGTTCATCACGTACCCCTTTGAGAATGATCGCTTCATCCAGTACAATCCAACATCCCTGGAGAGGAACTACAAATACGATGTACTGACGGAACACGATCTGGGCGTGACGATTGATTTGATAAATCGCGATCTCTACCAACCAGATCCCTTTGGTCAGCTCGATCCGGCTGATGAGAAATTGCTCGAGGAAGATGTTCACACACCGCAGGATTCAATGCGTTCGCGGCAGCACGCAAAGAGTGTATCGTGGCTGCGTAAATCTGAGTATATCTCAACAGAACAGACGCGTTTCCAGCCGCAGAATATGGAGAAGGTGGAAGCAAAGGTGGGGTACAATGTGAAGAAGAGCTTGCGCGAGGAGACCCTCCAGATGGATCGCGATACCCAAATAAAGGCCATCCAGAAGACCTTCCAGGACTCCAAGGTGCCCCTCACGAAGCACTACAGCAAACCCAATGTCACAGCTGTGGAGGTTTTCCCACTCTTCCCGGACTTCAAGAACTGGAAGTACCCCTGTGCTCAGGTTATCTTCGACTCAGATCCCGCACCTGTGGGTAAGAATGTCCCAGCACAGATTGAAGAGATGTCTCAGGCTATGATTCGTGGTGTGATGGATGAGAGTGGCGAACAATTCGTCGCGTACTTCCTGCCCACGGAATCGACGCTGGAGAAGAGACGTCGGGACTTTGCCAATGAGGTTCTGTACGAGGATGAGGAGGAATATGAGTACAAGATGGCCAGGGAGTACAATTGGAATGTCAAGAGTAAGGCATCCAAAGGGTACGAGGAGAACTATTACTTTATCGTTCGATCCGATGGGGTTTACTACAATGAGCTGGAGACACGTGTGAGGCTGAACAAGAGACGACAGAAGATCGGCCAGGCACCCAATAATACGAAGCTCGTGGTTAAGCATCGTCCACTGAATGCTGCAGAGCACAGGATGCAGCGCTACCGTGAACGTCAGCTGGAGGCCCATGGAGAGGAGGATGAAGAAGAAATGGAAGAGCCAATGGCTGATGAGGAAGAGGAGGAGCCAAAGGCACCAGAGACGTCGCAGAGAAAGTCTCGTTCACGCTCCAAATCCACAGATAGTCGTGGGAAGAGAAGTGGAAGCGACAACAGCAGCCCCGGACGTCGTTCCGGAAGTGAGAAGTCCGGCTCAAGAGCCTCATCGAAGGGTTCTGCTTCCTCACGCAGTCGCAGTGCCAGCAAATCCCGCAGCCGCAGCAGGAGTGGCACACGATCCCGATCAAGTGGCTCCGAAAGTGGTCATCAGAGTGATCACTCGAAAGCCTCTTCCGCACGACGCTCTCGCTCCAAGAGCGCCTCCCGCTCACGCAGTGGCTCAAGATCTCGCAGCGGCAGCCGCAGTGCATCCGGAGAGCGACAATCACGCTCCAGGACACGCTCTAAAACCCCCTCTAGGTCCAGGAGTGCCTCTTCGCGCTCCAGATCACGTTCAGCGAGTGGAAGTCGCTCTGGAACACCCGGAAGTCATAGATCTGGAAGTGAGAAGAAGTCTGGCTCTGAGAGAGGATCGGGAAGTGAATCTGAGTAGTGAGAAAGCAGCCCTCTTATCATGTATTACATTGCTAAAGTTCTAAAACCTCTAAAATATTGAAATAAATTCCAAACAAAAATCCTGAAATTCTTTTTTTTTTGAATTTCGCGCTCTAAATGTAGTTCCAAAAGTCACCACCACCTGTCTATTTTTGTGGCAGCACTAGTGAGGGGAAATTTTCACGAAGTCTTTTGTTTTGACTTGACGATTGATTGAGCGAAAAATCAATAACATTGCAATAAATCCTGCGAAAAACCGTGATTTTGCAATCATGTGCACGAGAATAGTGAGTCACGCAGTGTGTGGTGAAGTCTCTTTGTGAAATAGGTGAAATAATTGCGTGTGTGCGTGTGCGAAAAAAGGGTGAAAATATTCGGTGCGCAATTTCCTTTTTTTTCTCTTCCGGAAAAAGGAAGGAAGGAAGAACAACTTCCTTTCTCAAGGTTTTTCGAGGCATTTTCCACGCTTTGCTGGGCTGTTTTGGTGAAATCTGCGTGAGTTAGTTTGCCCACAAAAGAATGCACAGTGGCCAGAGCACAAAGGAAAATGAGGGCAGTAGGGGGGCTGTGGTGGAGGCAATGGTGGGGGTGGAGTGTGAAGGAAGGATGCTCGAATGCTTGACAGGAATCACCCAGCATCCGGAGAATGTGAAGAAGAGCGAATCCACGGCAATGACGAGTAGTATTGCGAGTATTTTGGACGACACCACGCCCAGTGACTCAGGTGTGCACCTGCTGGACTCGGAATCCAGTGAACTCAATGAATCAATAATGTCCAGCAGTGGATTTGACTTTGACGGTGCCACGGGGGAGGGGAAAATCACCGGGCAGACAATTTCGGAGGAGGAACCACCAGCTGGTGGGCAGGAAGAGCGTGTTGTCACTGGAATGTCCCGGAGTGACATTGAAAATTCAAATGTCGTCGAAGGGAATCGTGAGGAAGCTCCTTCTGGGGCTATGAATCCAATTCCCGATGAAATGGTTTCCAGTACTTGCTCCACATTTGACACGGAGGCCATTGTCTATCGGCGAAGGGTGAAAAAGGGCAAATCCGGTAGTCAGGGAGCCCCGAAGAAGCGAGTTTCTTTTCACGAGGATATCCTGAAGAATACAAAAACTGACAATATTCACATTGAACATGGATTCATCACATACAAAGGTTCTGCAGCAAAGAAAACTCCCCACGTGAGTCGATATTCGTGGTGCTCTGAAGGGGATGGAGATGATCTCAATGAGAATAGCCAATATGTCTACCGGAATGCCTGCTCTGACGTTCTGGATTACGGGAAGACGGATATTTATGAGAATCCAGCAGGAAATTACATTCCGTACGATAATTCGGGAATCTTCGAGTATGGCCCACAGTATAGGGATCGTGGGGATCTCTACAGATGCCATTGCTCAGACTCAAACTCCAGCCTTGAATCCAATGAGGCTGATGAGCAGAATTCCAATCAGCGTAGGAGCTACCAGCAGGCTAAGTCAAGCTCTTGCGATTGCATTGGTGGTGGGCAGAACAACAATGGACCGATAATTACGGAGAATTGTTACTTTTCAGAGCCAAATATGGGCACAATGAATGAACCGAAATCCGTGTGGAATAAGGAGCGTAAACCCAAGAGTAGCTGCCTGAAGAAGTCCACAAAACACACGGATATCATCCAGGAGTACGATTTGAATGGGAAAATGAAGAAATTCAACGTTCATCACATTCCGGATGTGAATAATTTCATTGACAGCAAAACCATCTTTGGGAGTCTCAAGAATATTTTCAGTATGCCCCTGCCTGAGAGGGGTGTTCCCGAAGGGTCTGAAGATCTCCAATCGGTGTGCGAATGCATCCCTGAGGGGGATAGTCGCCCTGAATCCCCAGTGCGTCCTCGTCCGTTCCTCTCAAAGAGCCTCGATGGAGGTCTCACGAAGAAGCAACCTGCAAAGTACATTCACAACGTCGATGAGCAGCTACGCAGGAAGAATGATGCAGATCTCTATGCACCAGCTCCTGGGGAGAGTCGCAAGAATAGCACTGATATCCTGGCCAGTGAAATCTCCAACACAATCACCGAAAATACTCAATCAACAGCTTATAGAAATAAATTCATCATAAACTGCGAGAGTACGGTATTTGAGCACACAGGAGTGTCCTATGAGGCACAGGATGGGGATAAAGTAGTTCCCTTGCAGAAGGATGTGGAGGCAGAGACAACATCCTTTCTGGCTGTTCCATTCACAAGGAAATTGAGTAGTATCTTCAGGGGATTCAAGGAGAGCCCACCAAAGCCCGGAGATGTGAAATCCCCCACAGAGGAGGCAAAGTTCACCCTCCTGGGAGCAACAGCTGATGAGAATACCCCGAAAAAGCCACCCCTTCCGGCAGATGCAGCAAAGAAGAGCGACAAGGGGAGGAATCAGGTGAAGAATATCATGGAATGCAGCATTACGTCAAATTCCAGCGATAGAAACTCCACAATATCCGACATTACGAGTCTCACGTCCAGCACAGCAGCCACAAGTGATCGTCAACTCGATGGATTTGCCAAAATCTTCGGAGATACCTCCCCGCAAAACTCCCGGCATCTGGCATCACCTGTGAGGAAGAAATCCTTGACAACAAGACCACCGGAGAGGGCAAGAATGAGTCCGGATCTCTTCAATTCAGGGCGTGAATCCAAAAATACCATCTTATCGGATGAATTTGATGATATCCTCACAATAACCACCGATGCAAGTGATAGGAATGACAGTGACATGGTCATTGTGGACTACCCAGATGTAACAATCCCTGATCGTCCGGAACTGAGTGATTTCTTCAAGCCAGCCACATCCAAGACATCACTCATTAATCGCTTCCTGCGTCATGTGACACAGAAGAAAATTCTCGATGCCACCATCAAGAGGAATCAATTTTTCTTGTCCAAGATGAGTGCTGAGAAGAAGGTTTGCAAGAATCTCTACGTGAAGGGTGTTAAGCCGCGCAATCAGGAGCTAATTGCTGATCTCAATGCGGAGATTGCGCTTGAAATTGAAATGTCTGGCTACCGTCAGGGACGTCGGGAGCGCTGTGAACTCTCCCGGCTGCACATGGATGTTGGAGTTGGGGAGATTTCCGTTGAGATCTTCAATGGGAATTGTTTGCACATCCTCCGGCATGAATCTGAGATTCTCATGAAGGTTTGTTTTTTAATGAAAAATAATTGAATTTTTCAGAGTTTTTAATGAGTTTTTTTGCTCTTGAAGGTCTTTAAACTCTACACTGGCTACAATCGTGATGGCCACATGACACCGGTGCTTGTTTTCCTCACGGATAAGACACTCTATGTGACGGATTTAGTGAGGAATCGTCTGTGCAATAAATTTGTTCTTCCCTATTCAGAGTTGGATGTTATTCTGGTGAGATAAAAATGGGAGAAATGATGAAGAAAAGTCTCTTAAAATTGCTCTTTGTCTCTTTTCTGTGTAGATGGGACCCTATGGGAATACGGTGCTCCTGTGCAATGGTGCAAGAGACATGCAGCAGGTTCTCCTAGCTGGTGGCCCTTACCCAGCTGATGGACTTGTTTCAAGTCTGGAGATTTGTGCACGTCGTGGTGGATCTATTCTTCCGGCCGTTGGGCAACTAACTCTGGATCATTTGGCACCCCTTCAGGCATTTGTCCGTGACAACTCATCCATCCCCAAGGGAGACGCCTGGGAGTACTATGGCGTAGTGAATATCCCCGCCATGGGGTTGAGTGTGGAGAAGGAACCTCTTGGGCCGTACGTCAAGGGTCCACTGATGCATAGAAATTTAGCATCTAATGGCACAGCTCAGCCATGGTATGCCAGCTACTTCCTCCTCAAAGCTGGGGTGCTCTACATGTTTTCCGATGCAGCCCTGAAGATCCCATCGTGGGCTATTGCCCTGACTGAGTGTCAAGGCGCCAGGAGGGCTGTTAACACAACACGCCCACATTGTTTTGAAGTGATGCTGCGCACTGGAACACTCCAGCTTGCAGCTCCGGATGAATACGTGGCGTCTGAGTGGCTTCAAGCGCTTGTTCAGTCCGCGAGTGGATTGTTTGAGATGCAGGATAAGCATTCAACACTCGGGTGCACGTTGATCATGACACAGAATCATCTTATAACACTCCGGGAGGATTTTGCAGCACCCCTAAGGCGCGTGAATGCAGCCACAGCATGCCCCAAGTCTCCATCTAAAGAGAATCTCGATCCAAATGGACGGAATGTGTCTCCGTATGAGTCATCAAGTGAATTTAGTTCGACGCTGAGTACACCGACCAAGTGTGGGGATCGTAGATCGAGCACATCAGCTCGTAGTACTCCCATAAGGACCCTCGCGAAGGCTTCAGGGCAACTTTTGAGCCCTCAAAGAGCAGCAGCAGCAGCAGCTGGGTGTGAGAAGAGCTACTCAAGCATGAGTAGCTTCTACGGGAAGAATTCCGGTGTGGAGATCCTCACGTGTGCAGCTATTGATGAGATGGTTACCCTGAAGATTCCTCTTGCATCCAACAACTGGTGGTGCGTCTTGGTGAGTATTTCTTGGCGCTTTTTGAAGCATTTTAAAACACTTCAATGAAATTCTTTGAATTTCCAGGAATTCTCTTGTCAGGAAGTGCGTGAAAATTCCGATGATTTGGTCATTTTCTTCGCCACAAATTCCGAAATGCGTCGCTTCCTGTCGATGCTGGAACGAATGTGGCAGGCAAAGAAGGAAGAACAATTCCCAGTGGTACTCATTTCCGACGAGGATCCCATTGGGCAGCACTGCACACGTCTCTTTGGGGACATTAACAAATCCTGGGAGCCTCTTCTCTCAGCAGCTCTTGGGTATCCCCAGTAGAAAAATTCCCAAAGCCTTTTATTTTTCTTTTAATTTTAGCCAAATTTCGCTTTTGCGATTTTTTTTGAGAGCCATTTTTAATGTGCAAGTGATGTTTTATTGTTAATTTTATTTTTAGTTTTAAGTTTTACCGTGATTGTGATATTTTTTCCCGCATAAATGGATTTTATTTTGCCAACGATGAGGAAGGATGAGTCCTCCTTTCGCCAGTAAGATGTTCCTTTCTGCTTTCTGTGACACTCTAGAGGCACGTTTAATGTGAGTAAGAATAAAAGAAAAAGAAACTAAAGAATCTCTCTAGTCCTGACAATATTTCCCTAAAAAAATTCTCATTCTAAAACAAGAACAATTTATTGGGATTTAGCATAAATTTGATTTTTTTGTGAAAGCAGAAGGCACAATATTTAATCACAAAAAGAAAGAAAGTAGATGATGAAGAAGATTTTAAATGTTACCCGATCCAAAAAGAAAAATGAAAAGATATTATAATATTGGGGATAAAGGATATTTAGAATTAAACTTATATACCATGAATTCTCTCATTATTAAAAATACATATTAATCTGAATGCTATATTATAAATTAAATTATACTCTGAAATATTCTTATCTTAAAGCAAAAAGAAAAGAAAAAAACTGATCAGTATAATCCAACTTCTAACTACCTAACTCTATAAAAACAAAAAACGCTTTTGTAGCTCTTCTATCTGAGATAAAATAGGCAAAAAGGTAAATTCTACATAAAATCATAAATCTACATAAAAGAAAAACTATCTTCCATGCTTCTTAAGTTGATCTTTCCACAAAGTTTATTCCCTTTAAACTTAATTACTAAATTACTCTACTTAAGAGAAAAATCCTTTTGTTTCTTTTGGCTAAATTTTTCAGCTTTTAAATTGAAATTTTTGATGTTAAAAAAAGCTCCTTCTTCAAAGTTTTGTAAAGGAAGAACAAAAAAATAGTTTTTGATAAAGGATGCTCAATAGTTTGCAGGCAATTTTTATGTCTCACACAGAAGGAAATTAATTCTTTAATTCTTAAAAAATAAAGAGAATTTCCTTAATTTGTTGAAGAAGTTAAAGCCATGTAAGGGAAATTTTGCTTCCAGCTTTCATTGGTTTTCTATAATGAAAACTTTTGATTCAATAAGTTTTTTGGGCTTAATATTGAAGATTAATTTAACAAGATTAAGAAGATTAATTCAAACGGTAATCAACGCCAAAAACCAACATAGGGAGACTTCATTTTCAATCAGTTTTAGACTTAATAAATCAGAGAAAAAGTTAGAAATGATTTTCTAAAGAAAATTGTTTTTAAGTTTTAAATAAACTTTCCAAAACAATAGTTCAATCAATTTCTTCTGCATCAAAAGAGAAATCAATAAAAACCAAACAAAAGCAAAGAAAACCAATGGATGATGAGGAAGCAAAATAGGAGAAAAGCTGTTACATTGGGATTAATTCACATTATGAAATTTATTGAAATATAAATTCAAAGGAACTCCAAAGTATTGATGTTATTGTCTGTAATAATAATGGAAGCAAAAAATAAATTATTTATCTGATATAAAAAAGGCAGCTCAAATGATCCACATGGGGCAAAGTCCACAAGCCCCCGCGCGGCCTATTCCTCCATGTCGAGTTGATGAAAAGCAGTATCGAGGAGATCCATGATGAGCGTTTGGCCCAGCGGCGGGGGTTCAAACGGGAAATCAGCGCTATTAACTGGAGATGGGGGCGGCATCACGAGTTCGTCATCCTGGTAGGGTACGTACTTCGGTGCAATCTCCATTGGCTCGTGATTTAGGGTCATCTGGATAATTTGGGAGATCTCAGTGTCATTTGGACAAATATTTTCAGCCCAGATTTCAGCAACTGAGCGATCCTGGCACTGGAAAATAGACTCTGGTAGATGATTGAAGTTAATTGAGTCTGAAATCTGCTTGGGGCCCTTCTGCACGGTTCTCTTGGGTTTTGTAGGCTTCTTCTGGGAAAACTGATTTGAAGATCCGACGCCCAGGAATTTAGAGCCTCGAATGTCTTTCCACTGAGAATTCTCATTCATTATATTTGTCGGAGTGATCGCAATGGGCTTTGTACGCCCCTGAAAGGGGGTCTTTGGTATTGCCCCCATGGGGGTGTTGTGAATTGTGTTCTTGAGATCACCCAGGGCATTTTTGTGGGACTTTTTCTCCGATTGCAGGAGCCCCTTTCGCGGAAATCCCGTTTGAATTTCTGGAACAAAAGAACCTTTGGTCAAAAAAAATTTCCAAGTCAATTTTCTCGAAATTTTCTCACACCGATTACCTGCGTTCTCGTCGAACTGCATTCGACTCATGATGCTGGGAGTCTTGTGAACACGATTCCACTGAATTTTCTCCAATTAAACCCTTATTTTTATGTGAAAATCACTCGAGAAAAGCCGGGCTTTTTCCAAGCGTCGTTTGAGTTTTGTTTGTAATTCGAAATATGGCCAGCTGATCTTTCGTAGAAGAAACATGAGTCATGTTTCACGAATTTGGTGGAATGTTTCTCCCAAACTATAATGTTGCTAACTTCAGGTTTGTTTTGCAGCTGCCAAAAGTCCGGTCACCTCAAAACGATTTTTACAATTTTCTTTAATTTTTAGTGAATCTCAAAGTTTAAAATAGAGTGAGTGAGTGAAAAAAGCTCCTGAGGACACAATGAATGATCCAAATAAGAAAATTGATGTCAACATATCGTCGGTGAGTTGAAAAATCTCCCTCAATTTTGCGTCTCATTTGAAGGTGTTGCATCTTTTCACTAAAATATTATCCTTTTTGTTCATTTTAGCTACTCAGCCTCAAGGCGGAACTTCTGCGAAAGCAACAGGAAGTAAGTGTTGCCAAGGAGACCCAATCAATTGCAACATTTGTCCCCAAAAACTTCCCAAAGGCAGAGAAAAGCACAAAAACCAGCAAAGATTCCCCTCAAATTCAGACAGAAATTGAGGATTCTGAGATGCTTAATAAGTCCAAGAGGATTCTGGAAGCTAAAGCAAAGTTTTATGACAAAATGACTGCTTCTGGAGGATCTCTCAATTCAGACGACAACTGCCTGGTGATGTTTAATAAGAAGAAACAGGACAAGAAGGCTGAGAGAGCTCCGAGTACTTCTTCATCGGATGACGATGAGGGGCTCCTGACGGAAGATCCCAAAAGCGACGATCCCCAGGAAGATTGGGTTGAATACACTGATTGCCTGGGTAGAACCAGAAAGTGCCTCAGGAAGGATTTGGAATTTTTCAAAAAGAAAGATTTGTCTCTCGCTGAGAATCTTCAGGAGAGATTAGCTCAAAAGGTAAGTTTTAACACAATTTTTATAATTTTTTATCAAAGTTGTTGGTATAATTTAGTTAAAACAAATAAATAAAATATTTACAAAATAATATTTAAATTAAATAAAAATTGAAGAAAAGATTAAAAAAAAAAAAGAAATTGAAACATCTCAAGTGAGTTAATTTCTCATTTATGCATTTCTTCCTGAAGGAGGAACCACAGTGGATAATCGATAGGACGGGAGAACAAAAGGATGTTCCGTCTGAGGGAATAGATGATGAAGTAGCAGAGGAGGAGGAAGAGGAAGACGACCTCCTCAAGACGGGTCGGAAACTGCAGCAAATGCGCGAGGAGTGGGAGAAGAAGGAGTCGGAGAATACGAAAAAGGAATTCGTCCACTACCAAGACGTTCTCTTTGACGGTGAGTCATGCTTTTTCTCTTCATTCTTTTCATGCAAATTTTCTACTTCTCTCCGGACCCAGCATGAGTCCGTTAATTACCACTCAATCAGAGAATTTTTTTTATCCAACGTCCTCTGCAATTCCACTTTATATTGTGTTTCACGATTCAATCAAAATATGAGAAACTGAAGAAGCTGCAACGCTTGATTTTTTAACGTGTATTTCAAAATACTTGTGGGGAATTTTATTAATTCGTCGTTCTCCTCATTAAATACATGAGGTGACACTTTTAATTATAGCCTCCGTCACTCTTGCTCTCCACTTTAATCTCTTCCATGCACATCCTCCCGTATAACATATTGGAGACGGGATTCCATCAAGCACACAGAGCTGTGAGAGCATACAAGAAATTCAATTAATAAGGCAGACAAAAAAAAAACTTGCGGGGTTTTTTCTCTCTACACATCTTTTGCTTCTTCCTTGCGCGACGTTTTAAACGAAGAGCCATTGCTTCTTCATCCTTGTCCTTTTTGGGTGCTTGCGAGAAGAACTTTGGCGAACTTTGCAAAACTTTTATGAAGATTGATTCTCGTAGATTTTTTTCGTAATTGGAATTACCCATCAGAATTTGCAGTCGTATACACATGGTTGATTGCGAATGGAAGGGAAGCTGTGCTCTAGCTAGATAGAGCTGAGGGAATTAAATCTACGAATTAAAGGGAATTCTTTTATCCTTTTAGCTGTTTTAACACTTTAAGGACGAATTTTAATTACTAAATAGAATAATTACAAAGAGAAATAATATGAAAACTCTTCTCCAAATTAAATGATCAAGTTGTTTCGATTCCTCCTTTTTCTGCTCCAGAACTTCTCTCTTTGGGAAGATTAATTCGTAGCAAATATTTTCACATGATACGGTATTGGAAAGTTTATCAATTTATTGAGTTACACGCTGTTACGAAAAGTTACTTCCAAATAACCCACAAGACGTGCAGAAGGGGACGAAGAATTTGATTACAAACATACAAAATGTGTTGTTGGAGCTTCAGACAATTTAATTAGAAGTTGATATCTTCACAATCTTAACCTGAATTAAATGGATACGATGGAGAGAAGAAAAAAAGCCGGAGAGGGGGGGGGAACTCCTTAAAAATCATGCGATTGGTGTTTACTGATAAAATTTCTTCTGCCTCATCTCATCGACCTAATTGCTCCACTTCTTAGCATGGAAGATGGTGTGTAATGATTTTTTAACTTACCTTGTGTGCCCTTCTTGCGTCTGTGGAGCACCAGAGGGTCATGAATCAATTGGATTTCCGATACGGATCTTGATTAATGACATTTATCCGTTCAATGGGGCTCTGACTCTTGGGATGTTTTTAGGGAATGGAAGAAAAGCCATATATAGGGGGGACGACAAAAGCGGAAAAAAGAACATCAAACCACTCTCGGAGATTATCGTTGGGGACTAATTTGTTCAAATTAGGTGAAATAATTCGACAGGCAGGTTGGGAAGTTAAAATGGGCATCAGATAGGGGAACATGGGGCAATTTGTTAATTTTAATTGAGAAGTATATTTTCCTTGGTATGCACTGAGAAAATATTTTAATTTTATAATGACGACTGTCTTATAGGAAATTTTCTGGGCTACAACTTTGTCTCACACGATTTCTTTCTATCTCAATGGGAAAATGCATTTTCAGTCCATTTTCCGAACCTTGCGATATAACATTTTGCCCCAGTTACCCCTACTGTCGGAGTGAGATCCACAAACAGCCCTGGGATGGGGAAAGTGTTGAGATAAGGCGTGGATTTCTCCACATAAACCTTTTCAATTTTTCATCAAATCCTCCGCGGGGTCAGAGTGTAATTAGTTTTCATTTTATTGATCGTCTCATCAATCTTATCTCTACGAATGGGGTACAATTATTTTTTTCTTCTTTCTCTCGTTATATTATATAATGTAGTCTTCACAATATGTTTGATTACAATGCTGGATCTCATATCTATGTACTGTATATGTATATAACACTACACCGCACCACCTCTCATCGATTTTCAACCCCAATTTTCTCTCTCTCTGGTGCGGATGTGAAAATGCAATTTGGATTTTAAATGGGTTTATTTAAGAACAACTTCCTTGGCAAATTGTTTTCGTTTAAAGAACTCCCGCTCAATATAATAAATTTGCTACCTGTGCTTCCCATTTTTAAAATGCAATGACGTCCCTCTGTCGTATGGGATGAGGGGGCCATTAAGACGATACATTTGACTCTTTTGTAAATTCTAAAACACGTAAATTGTCATTTATTTGGTGATGGCTACCCGAAAATTCACTCAACATGGTAATTTTGGTGAGCATGAGGAAATGGGATCAGTCGTAAAATGTGCGAATTTTTATACCTTCCTAAATTCATCGGCTATGACTAATATTTTGTTATGTAGATAATTTATAGTTATTCTTTTACTCCATTGCTATATAAATCTCTCAAATAAACTTCTTCACTTTATGTCCTTCAACACTCATTTCGATAATTATATTCTTATTTTATGTTTTTTCTTTCTGTGATAATTTCTTTTATAATCTTCTATTCAACACTGCAAACATGCATAGCAATAATCTTTTATATTTTTTTCTCAAGAAATCGAGAAATAAAACTTAGAAAATATGATGGAATTGAAATTCGTTGCGACAGCTGTGCACAATATCTTTATTTTTTTTTGTGCACAAAAGGGAGATAAAATTTAAGAGCCACAGTGGTGGGCAGAGAAATAAAATCATCTCTGTATTCATTAAAGTTTCCCCTTGACTTTTTATTCTAAAGATCATCTTTAGGATTTTTACTATAAGATCTTGTTTTCATATTTTTCAATTTATTTTTTACTAGTACACACAAATCATTGCCGATTTTTTTCAAGCAATTTAGGTGATTCTGTTTTTCTGTCCATCACTGTGTCTCAAAAATCTTTTTTTTTTTGTAAATAATACATTCATATTTATACAGAATAAAATCTAATATATAGACAGGGACATTTTAATAAATTATATACATTACACCATAATTCACAGCGAGAGAGATAGAATATCCCATTGAAATTAACATGATATTTACAAAGAAGCGATAAAAAGCGCAAAAATAATAAATAGAATTAATTATACAAGACATTTGACTAAAATATATTTATGTACAACACACAATTTTTTGTGCAAAAAAAATTCAGAGGCGAATAATTTCCAATCTCTCGCTGCTTTTAGCTGTGGCACACAGAAATTGAAATAGGCAATTAAGAAACAAGTAATTAGCATTTCAATGAGGCTCTTTTTTTCCCAATAGGAGCATCACAAATGAGCTCTTGTCTCGCGAGCTTTTTGGCGCTTGTGCTTTTTTTTTTCAACGTGGGGGGAGAATGCAAATTTTTCCAGAATTGGGCACTGTCTGGTGAAGAGCATCCGATGGGCCAGATACTCTCTGACAGTGCTAAAGAGTGGTAAATAGGAAATAGTTATTCACGGCGAGTAATTCTCACAGCTTGTCCGGTATTGTTTTCATTTCTGTTAACCACAGCACTTTTGTAGCCCGCCCCATTGTGGTAAATTAACTTGTTGGGCCTTTTTGACATTGACTAAATATAATTGAGCTCATCAATTTGTTTCTATCCTCCCAAAAAGTTAGTTTGCAGTCGGAATTGGCTAGGATAGGTGTTATGAAAAAATTGCTTATTAAAATTTTATAAATTTGAGGGGTTTATCATTAATTTTTCTTTATGACAAGTTATTATTTTTTGATAAGGTTGCATTGGCTTTTAAATTACATTTCAAACAAAATTCTGCAAAAGCGACAAGACAGATTTTTTTTCCATAAACTATCCTAGCGTTTCATCCTCTATCTATAATGCCTTTTACTTTTTTCACATCATGTTTTCAATATTCCCAAAAATCAATTTTTACATTTCAAAATAAAATTATTCAAATTTCTTAAATTAGGGTTTTACGATAAAATTAAATAAAATTAAATTTCAATAAAATACATAATTCATAATTATAGGTATGGTAATTATATAAAATCCTAATTGTACTATCACAAAAATGTATTCAGAAGCCTTTTTCCTTTTTGTCACGAAAAATTTCCTCGCAATTTTCATTATTCACAAATTAGTTTCCTGTCGCTTCGAAAGAGACAAAATGCAAAATGATCCGTTTTTGTGCCTCTCCGGGGGAGTGAGCATGGAAAGGGCATTTCCTCTTCATTGAATGAGCACAAAGAGCAGTGGTAGTAGGGGTAGTAGTAACAATATTGGTAGTTTTGCAATTGTATGAGCACCTCTCGATGCCTTAGGGTTGGGATGGCGTGTTGTGAGTGGGTTATTGGATGTGGACCACGAATCGTCATAGCTATCGTGGATGTTTCTGCCTGAATTCCTGGACGATGGATCATTGCCTCCCATCCCGGATGCCTCCATGAAATCCTCATCGTCAGTTATGTCATCCTCATCGCGTGAATGAAGATTTTTGTGTTGATTCTCATTCACATTGCGCGTGGGTGGTGTCACCAATTTACCATTGCACAAATCCGTATTGCAGTAGCAGTATTTCACCCCATTCGCCGTCTGACAATCATTCAGGGGGAGGCTGTCACAGGTGCGAACTATTTCGTTACCTGCAAATGCGAGAAAAGATGATGATTTCCGTGTGAAATTGTATGAAAAGAAAATCTTTATCACATTGTCTTCATCGTTGATTCATCTCCGGGTGTGCAATGGAATCAGTGATAGCTCACTGAATACTTTATGCTTCACTTACTTTCCCCATGAGAATTGTTCTTAAAATATATAAGCATTTTAGAGGGTTTTGAATGAACACTTCATCCCTTTTAGTGCACTTAACCCTTTAAGGTTTTTTGGGTCATACGCTGACCCAAACGTGAAACATTTTATTTTTTCAATTATTTATGAATGTAATTGTTTTTCCATGTTAGAAATGCATCAAATTCACGCATAAGGGGTCAAAGACAACGTTCTGAGTGAGAAAAGTCCTCTAAAAAAATTCATAGAATAAAAATCGCGATAAAAGAGCACATGTTTCAATGTTTTTATGTTTCACGTTGGACGTTAAAGGGTTAAGGGAGAAATGAAAAAAAAAAAGTATTTAAAGATTTTTTTGGTGGCAAAATTGAAGAAGTTAATTCATGGGAAAACTTTGTTGTGTGAAATTTGCATTTAAAAGTACATTATTTGAATGTCATCCACTTGTATGGGAGGAAGAAGACATTTTAAATACTCGAAATTAGCTTTTGTCCATGAAGTCTCTGAAATTTTGCACAGTGAGTGTGACTGAAAATGGGATTTGGGAGTCAAAGAGGAGTCTTGAAATAAACATGACTTTCTCATTAAATTTATTCTAATGATAATGAGAACTAAAGTTTCTTCAGAAGTGATAAAGAGCTTCAGCTGAAAATTGCTTTTGAGTGTGCATAATATGTTTACAATGTTATGGTTAAATGGCACAACAATTGCACTAAAATCAAAGGAAAGGGAATGTATTAAAAACACTACAGATAATGGAAATTTAAATTAGAAAGATAAACAACCGAGGTTTATTATTAGTAGGTATATTTTACGATTAAACAAAAGGCGCCAGGTTAAAATGTATCTTTGAGATAAAAACTTATTTTTTTATGTTTGAAAATTTTCATAGATAAGAAAAAGTTTCGCAATTGATCAGAAACTTTAAATCCTAAAATCCACACAGCATTGAAATTAATTTAATTTAAAATCAATTTAAACTCTCTGCAGTGCTCATAATTTAAATAAATTAATCCATGTTTGCTTTTTTGAACTATAATTAAATTTTCGACAATCTACAGGGAAAATTCAAAATTCTCTCCTTTTTTTGCATTGAGAATGAGAGAGAAAAATACGAAAAACAATTAATTTTCGCAGAAATGCATGTTGATTATTCAAAAATTAATTTACACACAAGTCCAGTAAAACTGCTTGAGGGTACTTTGAGGATGTAAATTCCTCTCTGTGATGTTGGGTTGTGTTATCGAATTTCAAGTTTACTGCATCTACTTCAGCAACATGATTAATTGAATCGTGCTAAATTGGGTGAATTTCTCTCAATATTCCCAAAGTTGATTCAATTTAGGCACATTGGAGGGTTATATACGTTATATATGTATTTTCTTTAATAAGAATTGGCGCCAATGGAATTAATGTACTCGTGTAAATTTTCTCTCCTTTTCGCCGCCAAAATGGATTTGTGGTGTAAAATGGCAAAATGTACATGAAAAAGAGATATTTTACCATCGATTTGGGTGATGCATCCCACAAAATCCGCTGGGCATTCCATCACAAATTGATCCATCGACGAGCTCCTTTCGAATTCTGTGCATGAAATCGATGACTTGATGCGAGCCTCAGTTTCACGGGCACCCCGACCACGTCCTCCACTCCTGAATGGCTCTTCGGATCCATTTCCACAGATGTAGCATCGTCTTGCTGATGTCAGTGAACAAGCTGGAAATGAAAAGAATGATGACTCACTTTTCCATCGTCTCTGCTACTTCTTACAATGTGAACTCAATCAAATTGTGTATGATTTCATTTTGGAGTTTTGTGGCATTTTTTTGTAGCTCATTCCAAGTCAGACTCTGTGCAATGTTAGGAGATCAAGTATTTTCCCGGAAATTGTCTGTTTTGCAGAATTTGTACCACAAAATGACTCTTGGAAATTAATTTCTCACAACAAGCAATGACTGGATTAATTTAAATTGCTTTAATTGCCATGTAAAGTCCATGGGCAATATTTTTTCAACATAAAATGTGTTTCACAGAAATTTTTGCATAAATTTGTTAAAATTTATAAACTTTCCATTTTCACTTTAATAGTTAATTAAAATTTTTTAATTAAAGTCACTATTAGACCCTATAAAAATAAGTAATAGGGTCAATGGGACACTGTACGTACATGCACATTGCATATTCTCGCCATCTAGTGACGATTTGCACACATTGCAAATTGAACAGCATTCCTTGACCTCTGTTTGCGTCACGTAATAACTTGTATAATGAGAAAAATAATTCATTTTTTTCACTAGACGGTTAAATGTGAATGACACAGAAGATTCAGCACATCCAGAGAGTGTGAGATGGGGGCTTTTTCCTCAACACTTGACATGCCATGAAAATTCATATTTTCCGGACGGAGAAAAAAACTCGCCGCATATGCGACCAAGAGAGGTTTTTTTTTCAATGGTTGGATGGTGAAAATATCACACAGAAAGAGGCTCATTTATAATCTCTCGACAAGGATTTTTTTTTCTAAATTTTTTCACATCATTTTCACAGCTATAACTAATGAGCATGTGTCACATTCAATTGGAGATTTTATTTTAGAAAAAAATAAATTTGTGGCTAAAAGCAGGTGGGAGCTTTCTAAAATTGCAATAAATTGCACGAGAGACAGTGAACAGATGGAAAACTAATTTGTATGTGTGTGCGTGGAAAAGCTTTTAGAAATGTTTTATTTTATTTATATTTTCTAAATTGAAAATTGTCACAAAAATAAAATTTATTTGAGAAAATTGCGGAAATAGTCAGGCAAAAGGGAAATGAAATTCCATTGAATCAATCATTTTCATGACACAATCGTTGTTTTTCATTCTTTGCCGCTTTTTTGCTGTTTTTCACTCTGAGGCATTGGGAACAATTTCTTCCTTGTTTTTTCCACTTCATCCCCTTTTCGCATTTCCATCCTCCCTCTGTTTTTCTGCTTTTACGATGTGATTCATAGTTTCTCCCGCATTTATGGGCTCCACATGCAAAAGTCGCCACAATTTACGTTCTCGTTTAACTATTTGTTTCGTTTAGTAATAGTCAGTGTTTCTACATCTTTTTTTTTCCTTTGTTTTTCTTTTATTTTATCTAGTAAGATATTTATTTTATTACTTTATTTTAGAATATCGTATTGAATATTTTATGAGAGAGAGTTACCTTAAGTGATTGAAATGATTTTAAAGAGAAGATACAATATGCTAAGAATTTCAATTTTATTATTCGAATTTTTGGGGAAATTTTAACTTGAACCAAACATCTTGGCTTTTGTAAGAACTTTTTATGTTATATCTTTCAAATAAATCCGTTACGGTTTATTGGCATTTCAACCGAAAGTCCTATACTTTCTACTACACAACCCGAAAAGTTGCACAATCAGTAAATTGATTTATTTGAAAAACGTGCCAAAATATTATGCTATATACACATATAATATATGTGGAGAAAAAGACCTCCCCTTAACAAATTGAAATTGCAGAAGATAAATTGAATTGCATCATGAATAATGGAAGTGTTTATTTGGTATCCCCTATGGCAGTCAAATTGCAAACTGATTCTCCTCCCTTGCTTGAGGGACTATCCACACATCCACCCCCCTTTTTTCCACTCAACATAAAACCACCACAAATCACGGCAGTGGGAAATGAAGTTGAACTAATGTATCATATCAACAGAAATTCATCCCTCGTCTCTCGTATTTATCCCCATTTGCCTCCCGGGTGCATGGCAGAAAACACAGCAGTTGAGGATGAAAAAAATGGCCATTCTGTATGCCAAATTAAATTCACTCTCTCATCTTGTTTCATTCAGTTCACGCAGTTGTGTGGTGTAAAAAAAGAGCCCCTCTTGTATGGCATGCACTATGAGCTAAACTTTTGTCAGGAGAGAGAAAGAGGAGAAAAAAAGCTTAAAATTTCTGGCATAACCATGGGAAATTTGCATGGAACATTACACGATGAAGTGGGAGAAAATTGAGGAAATACCCACTAAAGAGAGTTTATTGCATCCATATATTTGAAGTCACTTTTCCGCCCAAAGGGGGAAAACGCTCGTTGCACAAACTCTCATACAGCATCATTAGAGACTTTTGGCGGTGAACGCGAGACACGATGGTGTTGGCTCTTTTGGCGTCCTTATTCCATTAACAATTTATTCTGTACAACTTTCTTTTTTTTCGCATAACCATACAATCTCCCAAGTTTTCGAGAGACTTCCGCTAAGAGAAACTACTCCGCTTCCAAAGAGCAAATGTAGAGACATGCCGCGACGTTATATTCTTTGGGAGGGTTGGAAAATGGATGTTGTGGGTGGCATTGACGCAGATAAAAGCCAAATCTGTACCACGCGACGATGGCATTCTCTCTCTCACCTTCTTATAAGAAAATAGTTTGGGGACTGTAGTATATAAAGGGTAGAGTTTATCCAAATAAAAGTTCAGTTGCATCCTGAACCTCTTCTCATTCGCATCTCGCAGACATATCAGTTTGGCGACGAGCGATGTGAATTTTTTTTGTGATTAAATCTGTGATTGATTTGTGTTGGGCAGTGAATGCTGTGTGGAAAACAAAGTAAAATAGAAAAACGATGTGCCCTTAATGAGAAAAGGTGTTGTCCAGTGAGCTGGAATTTCTTAAAATAATTTTTTTTATTCGCGGAAGATGGGGTGTTGTGTGCGATGCATGCGATTGAGGAGGCCGGAAGGATGTAATTCTGCATTGGGGGTAGCTGTGAGAGGTGGCGAGATCCTCCATAAAATGAAGGAATGATTTTCCGTGAGTAATTTTCAATTGCAAAGCAGTGGAAAGCATTGAGAGTAGCGTGAAGTGCATTGAAAAAAAAGTATTGGCGCGTGTGAAATATTTTATTCGCATTTTTTCCTGATCATTGGGTGACCGTTGATTTTGAGTGTAGCCATGGGAGAGAGTCTTTGTGTTTTTGGCGCAATCAAAGTTGTTCTTTGTCGCGATGATAAAGAGAGTACCGAAAGAGTTAGTGATGTGCTTCTGATTTTTTTTTGCAAGTCCAAAGGTTTTATTCTGCGTTGCGGTAGAAATTGGCTAAAAAAATTATTCCCGTATTGGCGTGAAGCTTTTGGAGGGAAGTGAAGAGTTTTGGAAGCTTAAATTATTTCGTTAGATGTACAGAGAAGATTTTATTTTCGAGAGATTGGAATATGAAAAGATACGGAACAGTGATTGTTGTAGAAAATGATTTTGTGCTAGATTTTCATAAACCATGCTGAGGACAGTGAGAGATTCGCGATGGATCGACCAAGGAGTTTTCCGATCAAGGTGGTTGATACAAAGGATGTGCAAGGCGAGAATGTGTGTAGTTTCTCGTGATTTTCTTCCGTTGAGTGAATCAACTGTGTTTTTGTGAGGAAATCGTAAATTTAGTAAAAGTATCGAGTGTTTTTGCACTGATGAGAATAATATTCGCAAGGAATCCGTGAAGGATCCTGAGACTGCGAAGTAAACGGAGTACATAGCAAAAGGATTGAAGTCGCATCTAACCGTGAAGGGAGTGTGTGATATTCATGAGAAATCCGCGAAGGATCCTGAAAGTGCGAAGCTTTTTGTAGGAAAAATTTTATAAGTGATTTTATTTATTGAAATTTGGCGTTAAAGCGTGGAGCTGAGAAGAGTGATTTTTTTCTAGACGCAGAAATGAGAATTAAAACGTAGATTTAAGAAGAATGACCTTTTTTCTGGACGCATAAATGAGAAATTGACACGGAGAGTAAAGAAAAGTGATTTTTCGGAGCTCAAAGATGACAATTGGCAATGCTCATTGTGGGAAATGCACGGAGTTATGAGTAATGTTGTCGTGAAGGTTGAAAATAGAATTTTTAGGAAGAACTTCGGTGAGAATTGGAAAGAATTTTTTCGTCTGTGTGAATCAGAATGTATAGCAATTAATTTCGTGAAGAAATTCCTAATTTTTTTTTATCAATTTGAGCGCTGAGAGAGTGCATGGAAAATTTTCTTTTCTTTTGTTTTTTTTTAAAGGGGAGAAGAATGGAAATGTTAAGAAGACGTGTGATGGGTTTGAGAAGAAAGGTGCTAAGGAGCCGAGGCAGCAACAGGATCGACTAGAGGCCAAGAAGGAGGTTTTCTATTTTAACACTCTAAGAAGTCTCTGATGGGTGATGGCGTCGGTGGTGATCCTGCCACCAGAGGCAAAGTGGCAGAGTCCGCGGAGCCGGAGATTTTACGACGCTACCCCAGAAGCTAAGAGAGGCGGCTAACAAAAAGGATTTACGTGATGACGCCTGCCAGTCGATGAAAGCGACAGAATACGTGAAAAAGTTTAAATTTAATTAATTATTTGTATTATATTTTTTTGATTATTGTTAAATCTTATACGGGGGAAAATGTAGTATATAAAGGGTAGAGTTTATCCAAATAAAAGTTCAGTTGCATCCTGAACCTCTTCTCATTCGCATCTCGCAGACATATCAGGGACTAGGTATATGTCACGAAAGCCCCATAAGTGGGTGAGAAGCCCACCCAAATGACTTTGCAAGTTTGGAAAAGCGCTAAAGACAATCTTGGGTATAAAGTTGTTGATTGCACATATAGTGTCTGTAGGAATTTTGTGAGAGAACTGCAAAATTTGAAAATCAAACTAGCAAAAATTACATTAGGAAACGAAAACCCTTTTTCCCATTTCACACTCAACGAATTTTCTTTGCACCCCTATTTGTGAATGAGGAGCTTCCGATGGGAAAGTTTTGCGCATTCAGCACACATTAACTTATCTTCTCTTTCGCTCCCTTCTATCGCGCGCACATATTTTGATAGCCCCCCATGAATTTTCCGGCCCGCCAGCCAAGTGAGAATACTATTTTGTCGTCTGGAGCCAGAGATTCGCAATCTGTGTCCCAAAAGAAAATGTTTTTATGGCAATTTTGGAGAATCAATTGCAAGTACTTGAGTAAAAACTCTTCCGGGGGTAATTCTTTTCGTAACGAATATTGTAGATTATTGATTGATTTTCTTGGATTATCTAACTTTATAATGAGACTAAATAAATTCAAAGAGACGATAGTTTGGCTACCAGGCGTCTCCAATGTCAATGTTGTTTAATTCAATGAATAAACATTATGTACTAATCTATCAAGTTTTCTTTCAAAAACTGAATCTATCATTCTTTTCAACTCATCCACATTTACATAAAAATTTATCAATTAAAAAACATAGAAAAGTCAATCATAACGCGTCCAGTTATTAAAGTTGGTATACCACAACGCGGATGGGTCAGGCTAAGCGTTGTAATTTAATTTGTGAGCAGAATTAGTAGGCAAAGTTGAAAGATATTGAGTCAGGCGACAACATATCAAAATTTAAAGGAAATCTATAACAGATGTTCGGAGATATAGCCCCTTAAAGTTAGGCAATTTTTGTTTTTGATTTTAGCGCCTCTTGTGGCCATTTTAGGAACTTGGAATGTTCTAGAGAGTTGTAGGGCTTCTTGAAACCTTTCATTTGAGCCTGAGTTGGTCAAAATCGGTCAAGCCGTTCTCGAGTTATATCGAAAAAACACTTTTTGCTTTAGGCCGCCATATTTGCTAAACGGCTTGACCGATTTTGAAGTATGAATTGTTGATGAAAACGTCTCACTGAGCTCTACAACATACTAAAATTTCAGACCTCTAGCTATAAGGGAAGTGGTTGACAGTATTCCAAAATGGCGGACGGCGGCCATCTTAGATTTTGAAAATGCAAAAATATGAAAATTTACACCCACATTTCTATAGAAAACTTCAAACCGGAAGTCTCTATCTATTACCGTTCTCGAGCTATAAGGCAAAATGGGGACCAACGGCAGGCCGGCCGGATCAAAAATTTTCCACCACCATTTTTAGAATGTGGGTTGTCTAAAACGTGCTCATACCAAGTTTGAGCCCGATCTGAGGTGGTCGGTTTTTCCGACGATTACAATACTTGGTATGCCACGATTGTGGTATACCAACTAATAGCAACACTTAATTAGTGTCCAATAAAGACATTCCAAAAGCAATTTAAGAAAATGGAGAAAACTCCCAAAATGTTCATGAATTAATGCTCTATGTACGATGGGAACATTAAAGACACCTGCACGTGTTAATTTAGTGTGAGGCAGAGATAAAAATTATGCGCCAGATGCAATTTTTCAATGGTCAAAAGTTTTAAGCATTTTTCACCATCTCCCCTATAAAATTTCAAATATTCAACATAATGAACACATTTTCGAGGATAATGTAGATTAAAAAAAATTCCCCATGGAAAGGAAAGGTGTGACAAACATAGATGTAGGTATATATAGTGAGTTCATGAGGAGAAAGGAGCTGTATGCAAAGTTTTGGATGGAAGAAAGGTCATTAGCCAGGCAATTGAGATAGAGAAAACAACGTTGTTTTTTAATGTTTCAGTTCTTTGCCACATTTTCCCCCACATTTATACGACAGCACGATTAAAATTAGATTACGTAGCTAATTAAATAAACACGCTGGTAAAGAGAGAAAATCTGTGTGTATGTGTAATACCACCCTCGAATTCTCATTCAGACTACGGTGCGTGCGTGCATTTGAAACTCAATCAAAATGATTTGGGTAAAAAAGTAACACAGTTTTGAAATGTGCAGCGCCTTTTGTAAACATGTCCCGAAAAGCATAAATGCATCGCAAATGAAATGTATAACTCTAAATTTGTGTTTAGAACATGTCTGTGCGGCAATAGTATAAACAGAAGGAGATAAAATAGAGAGAAAGAGCGAAAATTCCAAAGGAGAAAACATACAAATTTTCATTGAGTTTACCACGAAAATTTTCATTTATAAATGCACCAACTCTAACCATGATGCAATTTTCCTGAATTTATATGAAGCTTTTTCCTACTTAATGACATTTTACATTAACTTTCCCAAGTAATCCAATACACTAAATTCATCATTTATTCAACCACTAATGGTGGAACATTGCAAGCGAACACACATAACTCTCTCACAGCTCCCCCATATGCAAAAGTCATTCTATGCCAGCCAACATAACATCTTTCCCAAAAACTAATTTGCCACTCTAGAGAGAAGAAAACTTTAAATGCACCAGCACGAATCTTTTGCCTTTTCCAAATTGTCTCGTACATAAGACAACGCCGCCAATGGCATAGAGTGCAGGGGAGAGAGAGAGGAGAAATCTGCATGTTAATTTAGCAATGAAAAAGCAAAACTAATAGAGGTACGGAATGCGACAACGCGTCAAGAATTCTCGCTACATTCAGCATTTTAGAAGAATACTAATTGCAAATGAAATTCCATAAAAATCAAAAAAAGATGATCCTGGGAAAAAAAAGTTTATTGGATGGAGGTTGAGAAAATTGCATTCTCTGCATTCTAAAAATCTTCTCGTGCAGCACATGACTTCTGTAAGAGCCAATAGCTAAAGGGTATAAGGAGAGGTCACATGTGACGGGGATCGATTGCATGCCACTGTAAGAGAAAATATAGGAAAAGTCCATTGGGAGGAAAAGCGTGTGTACGAAAAAATGCACAATGCAATTAGAAAATTCCACGTCAGTGACTTCCTTTTTTTGCTGTGGGTCCCCTTTGGTAATAAAAATGGAGCAGAGTCCTCGGGAGTTCATTCCCTTTTTTTGTGTTCTTTTCCACAATTTGCTCCAAGGGGATCATTACTGTGGGTATCACAATGAGAGATGATGCTTGGTCACATCTTGCAATTTTTATGCTTCATTGACTTGTGGAAAAATAGATGTGGGTATACATAAGTTTGCTTTAAAAATTATATGAGAGACAGAGAGTCAATAATTTGGCATTCAGAAAAAAGTTATTCCTATCGAGAAGAAGGAAACTTTAACAGCTTCAGCTTTTTGAATAAATTACTTGAATAGAAAATATGGTTGAAAAAACAATCTTGAAAATAGTTCTATTTTATGCTAAATTACAGAAATTTATCTAAACTCCTATTTGATCCCGAACTTCTGAACCTTCTTGAGGTTTAACTCTTTCATCTGAGAGCAGCATAATTTATTAAAGTTTATCCTTTGCACAATGTAAAAGGATTAAAACTTTGATCGTTAAAAAATCATCACATAAAAATGAATTTTCTCAAATCAAGTTTATTAAAAAGAAACTTTAAGAAAACTCTAAATGTGATTGCCTTTCATCTCTTGGGCATTTCTCATGTGGATTATGAGAGCGTATTTTAATTATATATTTGTGTTATATATTTATTATAATGTGGAATCATCTTCACCGTGTAACCGGATTATTTGAATTTTATCATCAGCCGCTGTGACATTCAATTATTTTTTTCTCTCTCCCTATTTAGCATTTTATAATGGATCTTTTTCAACCCTTTCGGCATATTTTCCCATTTTGATTATTATCAGTTTTTTATGTCAATATGAGTTTACGTGTGCTGAGATCTTAATTTTCACACCAATCGATGTTCAAAGTGCGGCGGCTGAAAAAAACCCATGAGTAGATATCTTCATTTTTTTTTGTTATTGAAGATTTCAGCACACGTTTTGTGGATGGAATAGAGTAATTAAATTTATATTAGAGATACTTTAATAGATTTTTTTGTTGTTGTTGATCTATTCATTTTTCACGCAACTCTATTAAGAGTTTGGCTTCGTTATGAAATTTTACAACAAATGTGTGCTATGAGTGTTTGGATATTTGCTCATACACAATTCATGATCATCTCAAGCATCTCGCTGGGTGATTTTGATGATGGGTGTTTTATTTAATAAACTGCTCAATTCTCAATATTATGGGAAATATTTATTAGATACGAGTTTCCCATTGACAGCGACATGATTCAAATTCGAGATCGAATTCAGCTTACAAGATTGAATCTTTGGAAAAACATCCTCATAAATGTCATGTTTTCTTGTACACCAAGTTGTGTTGCAACTCGATCGTATTGCTTCTTTTGTAATCGCACACGCATTTCAGGTGGGAAATTAATACTTTTTATTGGTGTTAAGGGACCCCTTAGGCAAGAGATATTCTTCGCCCACTTTTTTTTCTTTCTTTTTCTTGTACTGTTGCCTCCACGTCTTTGGAAGCAAAATGAGGATCAGATACTGAGACAGAGAGAGAAAAGGGCGTTGTGAGACTTGACGACACCGTGTCAATTGGTGAAACAGTTTGAAATCACTCTTTATTAATTACAGTGCTCATTTGAGCTTATTGATGATTGTCGCCACACGAACTCCATGCTGATTGACGACATAAATTATGGGGATTGTGTGAAATTGGCGCAATTAAGATGTCTTTTCTATTCGCCGGTGGATGAACCTTTCGCCACAATTGCAGTAATAATGTGCATGCGGTAATGAAAATTGATACATGTCACTGCACATTGTTAACCACCAGAGTTGATCAGGATTTGTGGTTTTTGGAAATTCTGCATTTTGATTTGTTAATTAATATAAAATTGGTTTTATGCACTAATTTTCCTAGAAAGTAAGACTTTGATTTTCAAGATTATCTTTTAAGGAATATTTACGATAGAATAATTTTTGAAATTCATTTATATGTGTGTTAGGTTTTGTTGATTATTTTTGGCAAAATCTCAAAGTTCTCTAATATAATTTTCATTGCAAATTTTTATTAATTCACTTCAGTCAGAGGAAATTTCATCACAACCTGTTGCACTACAAGAGAATTTATTGAATTTAAAAACAAAACTTTGTTTAAAAGCTTAACACAATTTTTCATTGCAACACATTTGAGAGGTCTGCAATCTTTAATCGCTGCAACTCTGGCATTAAATGGGTACTAAAGCGAGGGAGATAAATTGATTTGTCAATTGAGCATTTATTGTTCCGCATCAGCATCTTCTCTGTGAGATCTCAAGACGCAATGGCAGTGTTGTGTGTGATCGATGGTAAAGTAGTGACCTCGTGAACTTTTTGCCAATGAATACAAGCTGTGTGTTTACCTTCTTCGTCCCTAACTTTGTGTATTTTATAGCTACTCATTGTGGAGGCATTTCAAGAGATTTTTTTTCACAAATCTTGAGGATTTTTTTGCCGCGCTTTTTGCCCTGCATTCTTCACGCCCAGAGGCCCTTTCGTATAACCTTATTTGACTTTGATGAAAATCATTACCTAACGTGGAGCTTTGTGGATTTTTGCGTGTGAGAAATGGAAGTGAAAAAAAGCTTCGTTTCTTTACACGCGTTTGAGTACATTAGTTGGGAAAATTTACGATGACGATGAAGAAGCAGAAAAAAAGAACGACAGAAATTTATTAATTAATCATCTGTGGTGGTTATTTTCCTGACTCAATACTTGTATGTGGGCTTTTTCCCGTATTTTCCAAGGATATTTTTTGGCCAATTTCACGGACTGTGCGTTTAGGAAAATTCACCATTCTCTCCCGGATCGAATAGCAAAATTTGTAATTTCATGCTTTTTAGCTTTTTACTGCGCGCTCTCTTTTCACCTCTTGTGCATCGCACTTTTGTTCTCTTGTGCATGTTGGTTTTATTTATTGTTCCATTTATTGTGTGTGTTCTCATGTGCTAAACTGGATGCAGAGCAAAATTGCATGGAGTTTTCATTAAGCAAGACATTTCGAGTGCTGAGAAGTGTTTGGCTTTTGCTCGTTTCATGGGCCGGAAGATGGGAGGAAGTGTTCATATGGCGATGGTTAAATTTTAGCTTTTTCACTTACATATAATATACCTCCCATTCACGGTCATGGATATTGCAAATTTCATGCAAATTTGCCAAGGAGGCATCCTACACTCGAATGTCCTATACTCCGGTGCGCGCGATGTACCGAGTTTGCACGTTGTTTCTTATCAGAGCATAAAAAAGAGCAAGAAATATTTTCGATAACTTTTCCCCTTCAAGTTGTCTGAATGAAGAACTTGCTCGCATTTTGGTCTTCATATGCAGAAGAGAACGCAAAGTAATAGACAAAATACCTCATAAAGGCATTATTTTCTCATGTGGTTGGGAATGAAGTTGGAAAATGAGGTCTTGGCGGTGTGTGTTTTCTGCTGGCGAAAGAAGAGCTTTTGCATCATAAATTGCACATAATGTAATATGCTCTTCGCTCGAGGGTGGAGGAAGAATGTTCCATATGTGTGTGGTTTGTACGTACACTTGGTTGGAAAAAGGAGGAAAACAATGCGGGTGAAACACGGAAGAATAAGGAGTTTTCCATTGTATAAAATTTCACTGAATATTTTATTTATTTTTCCTTTAAAATTTTCATCAAATAAACAAGATACTTGCTTTTGCGTTTTATAAAATACTTTTCATGAGTTAAGTTAAATTGCTCGTTTTTCTGTTAAGAAGATGAAAGTGAAAATACGGAAAATACGTTTATATTTAAATCAATTTTCCACTTTTTCGGACAGATCTCTCGTCTATTTAATAAGTTTGAAAAGTTAAAGTTTCTGCTTTAATCATCCTATGGAGGCGCCTGGTAGTTACATAACGTTTTTAGCTTTTTTTTAGTTTTTTGAAAATTTCTAAGTTTAGTCGTTAAATAACCTGGCAGTGACTTTAGTGTGCTTGTTGGGCACACTTTTATCTCCCCAGAATTATCTACAAAACATAAAAATTATTTTAGTGTTCTCAATTAACAAATGCATTTCTGCTCTGCTTCTTGACAATTTTGCAGTGGAAATTTAGCAAATAAAGCGTGTTATTTCGATAGGAATCATATTAATCGTGACGACTATTAACAATTTCTTTCGATTGAGATATCACAGAGAGAACACACGAGCACGAGTAATTGCAATTGCAATGGATTGGAAATGAAATGGACATATAGAACACAAAGTCGATTGGGAAGGAGATTAATCAACTAAGGAGTGTTCCGTGCCCTCAAAGATTAACTTTTAAGAGCTCCGTGGCGCACAGTTGTGTGTAACATATCAATTTGTGTGTTCCTTTTTGTATCGCTCCACGCGGAGGAGCTATTAAATATTTTGTACATGATTGATTAGGAGTATCTCGAAGAAGCACAAAAAGAGCTATAAAGTGCCACGGTTTTTCTACATCTTAAAGTAGAAAAAAAATTTGGGAGCATTTTGGTAGCAGTGAGAAATGTACTATCCGTTGCTCATTAAGATAGTGTCCCAAAAAAGTTGGACAGAGAATAAATTCTTTTACCTGGAAGAACTGAATTAAATGACTTATAAAATTCTTTTTTTTTCAACCAGAAGTAGTGGACGAGAATTTGGGGAGAAAAAAACGATGAGATGCAGGAAATTTTTTGGAGAAAAATTAAATGAAGCACCTTCACCTGAAAAATGCGATATTTGAATGTGAATGGGTAGAAGTTAAACCTGTTTCAAAATCATTCTCGTATATACAACTGAACCATTCAGTAACATAATGCTCACGCAGGCTAAAAAGAATGGAAAGAGCATGAATTTTTTTTCACGTTGAGCGCCTCTCATCTTTTCGGCAGTTGTTGATTGTTAAATGAATATCCACGGAGAGAAATGAAATTGATGATGGAAATGGAACCAACTGCAGTTGGGAAAAAAATCCACGCAGTGATTCAACAGCTAAATACCGTGTAAAAGAAGTTGACTTACAAAATGATCCTTGTTTGCTTAAGAGGCAATCAAAAATGGATTCAACACAGATGTGCCTGACAATTTCCACTTGAAAAGAATTTATTTATTTTCAATTTCTCTCATTTAGTCGCTTCTTTTGCGCGCATACTTGTCTCCATCGTACCACCCTCTTTTTGGGTGCCCATGAAAGCATCCCATGAGGGTCATGATGCAGATGTTGCATCGGGATGTTTGTTTGAGACAAACAATTGAACTCTTTTTATCCCCATTGGAGGCAATAAAGAGAAATTTTTCGGGCGCACTGTTTATTTAGTTTAGTTCAATTTCATTTGCTTTTACGTTATTTGGATTTTTATATCAATCCCCGTGTTGAGTATTTGTTGTTCTTCAGCTGAATGCTTTTTTTGGTGTTGTTGTTGTAGTAGGTAAATGAGCATCACACCGTTGGCACCAAAATAGATATACAAAAAAGCATAAAGTACCTTGGTGTCCTCATTATAGTTGGAAATTTAAATAAATTTCTTCATATTAAATTTGTTTTTGATTACAAATTAATATTTTAGAAATCTTATTTATAGTTTAAAATTTTAAAATAAATATATGGTTATAAATGGACTTTAATTTGTGAGAATTTGGCTAAATATTTTATTAGACAGTGATTAAACGACCGTTTTGATATTCATTAAAAAAATTAGCCCTTGATGAAGGCTTACACGTAGTTAAACGTCTTAAGAAATCTGTTTTGTAACGTAAAAACTGTGTAATTTAATGACTTTATATTTCTTTACACTATGCGCTAAATATAGTCGTTATTTTATGACATAGCAAGTAAAACTTTCTTTTTATTTTTATTCCCAAAATACCCTTTAGGTTTTTTTTCTCTCACAGCTAACACTCGATTTCCGTTTCCCCATCCAAACGTCTTGCAATTTAATTACCCGCACTGAAAGTCGTGTAAACTGGTGAGATGCCACGATAATAGGGCGTGAGTCTTAATTAAAAAGTAATCTTTTGGTAGCCATTTAGTGCGATTCAACAATGATTAAATAACAATTTCGTGGTCAATTTAATTTTAACGATAACATAGCAGTACACAGAGCTTTTTGGGGAAGAGTTGTGTGATTGAAGATGCCGGCATTTTCCTCTTTTCACTTGGTATGTGTGTGTGTGTTGTTGTTTATATCTCATATTCCCACGAGTAGACACATAAAATACGAAGGAAGAGAGATATGTTGGAGGAAACCAACGATACTTTTCCCTTAAGATAATTTGTCAAACAAACCTCGGGTAATTTATTAGGTGCAATTAACATCACAATTGACTGCCATTGCGCTCCTCACATTACAAGATCATCCAACGTGATTTTGGGGGGGTTTTATTTTGAGGCAGTCGCATGTGTTTATTTAATTTGTGCCTAACCTTTTCTACAGTCTATAAATAATTTTGTACGTATTTTTAGGCATCAAATATGCATGAATAAATCGTCCCATTGATATGACTCTGACACATGGAACAATGGGCTTGGTGGAGATTTCTCAGCAATTCCACCTCCTCACGAACATCCCATTTCTATTCAAAAAATCAATGGGGAATTGTGTTTCAGGTGAAAAACTGCCTCTCTCAACATTAATTTATTTGAAAGAGACATTTTTTTTTGTCAAATATTTAAAATCAAATTAATTTTGTTAAAGAAGTCAAGTAAATTAAATTATGGAATGTATGTTTTTTTGTTTGTAATTACTCGCGGGCTAAATATAAAATAAATTTCAACAACATTCGCAACATAATGTATGCATAAAAAAATCCTCTGTGCAATTTCAGCTGCGTTCAAAATTGTATTACTGAGATTTATCCCAAACGATAAGCTTTTCAGCTTTCATTTAAAAATTTTATTTAATTTGGTGGATTAAAAACTAAAATTGATACTGTGCGTTTTACACACAAAAAACCCCACATGGAACGGGCAAAAGTTATTTAATTTGCGTAAAAGCCCGCAGCATTTATCATCACTTTGCACATTAAAAATAAATGATACAAAAATCCCCTTTTTGTTGGACCCTCCCAAAAAAAAGCTCCCATGAAGTCAATTTTGCGCTCACTCATTCCACACCACTTCTCATTCCACTTGTATTAGCGACCAATTTATTCCTGACCACAGACACTGATTCTTCTCTTTTGTGGCTTTTCGAGGGTATTTCCAAACAATCGAATTGGTGGGTGGTATTCAATAAAACTTGTGAATAATGCATTGTTTGATTTCCCATCACCCCTATTGTGCTCACAAATCATTTTCAATTCCTCCAAAAAAAAAGAAAGCATTTAGAGAGGGAGCAAAAGACTTTGATGGAAAATGTAGAAAAGCTTTTACATAAAAATTCTTCATTTTCTATTTATGATTTTTTAAATGATTTTTTGCTATAAAGTACTTTCAAAGGGGGTGAATAGGGTCGAACAGGTAAATAAGCTCTCTTTAGGAGGTCAAGACGAATCTTTTCATCAAATATTCAGTTGAGACGATAGGGAAGAAGTACTTTCTTTCGCAGTTTTTTTAGCTCTTAAATCGTGGCTTTTTAATTAAAAGAAATTCTCTCCATTTCATCAAGGTCGAATAAATACCAACATTCCAAGGTCGTAAATTTTTCTTTAAACACGAAAGAAAAAAACAGAAGTTCCTCTTCAATCAAACCGAAAGGTCAAGTTCTTGCAATTAAACTATGACTTTGGAACGCGATATTCCGCCAAAAAAAGAGGTAAAAATCTACAAATGAAAAGCACAGAAAAAGCTCATAAAGAAAGCTATGACTCTATAAAGTAATAAAAATGCACGAAACCGCTAGGTGTGGGATCAACAAAAAAAAACCTTTGAGAATGAATGTGTTTTCTTGGCATTCAATGAAATCCAATTACATCATAAATAAATCTCAATTGAAGAACGCGACAGTGTCACACCATTAATGATGGCACATTACAATCAAATTGTCAAATGAATTTGATGAAGAAGGCACTAAACAACAAATTACTCTCCATTAGATGGTGGAACACGTTTGATATTATTTGTCTCCCATAGCCCGGGCAATTGTGGACGGAAAATTCTTTTAATATGCTAAATTTTGGTGAAAACATCGTCGAAAGTCTTATTAATACAAATGAGCGATCAAATTAGACCCGCAACATGCCGACCAAGCTTCAGAAGAAATATATAGTTTTGGGCCCTTGTCCACCGATAGGTCGTTCGCATTTCAAAAGGTCTCTTTTGCATAAATAAAATCCAATATGTTCCCATTTTTACATAATCCTATAAATTACGTTGCACTAAATTAACCAAATATTTGGTATTATATTATTGCCAATATTGACCTAATCATCGGATTACAGATCATAAATTTTAGATTGCCATCTCGATAATCACGTGAGGAGAGGTTTACATTGCATTTTTATGCGATAATTCAATTAACACAAAAAGTGAAAACGATATCTTTTTAATTAAACATAATAACACCCCGCGAGAGGCCAATTCGGCCTTAAAGGAGTTTTTTTCTTAACCCATCGACATAATTATAGGGGTCTTTGGCAGATTAAGTGGATATAATGCGATTTGGGCACAGAGGCATAGGGTCAAGTCTCATCCAATTTCTTTTCTTCCCAAAAGTTCTCTTCTTCACGATTAATAGCAATTCGAGATAACTCACTTAAGATAAATGATTTATTAATCAGCATTGCTCAGTTTTCCTCAACTTATTTGGCCCGTCGATTGAATTAAACGAGGCATTCCTTTAACGATTTATGCTCTTCTCCGCATTAATGCATTTTGATAAATCGCATCGACTTGCGATAACTTCTGTTCGTCGTCTCAAGAGAAATTTTCCCCGCTACTCCTCCCATTTATATATTCGTAAAGCCAATGTAAAGTTTATGTGGTTTTTTTTTATTTTTCAAATCTCACGTGCGTTTATATTACGAATAAATTAATTAAAGTGCATTTCCTCCATTTCCCCCCATTTGTGCTGTTTATGCTATCGATTCGTAATAAAAGAGGGAATTAACTTTGAGAGATTAGAGGTGATGAAAAAAGTTGTTAAAGCTCTTGAGAAATGTTTATTTTTTAGATTTCATTTAATTTCTCAACCAATAATAGAGTTATTAATATATTTTGCCATTGGGGAAAAAGTTATGTGCAATCTCTTGAGAAAATTTGCATATTGTCGCATTAAAAATGGCAAGTGGATGGAGTTGTTTTAATGTAAAAGATAAGAGTAAACGAAACACAGAAAAAATCATAGTGCTTTAAAAATGTTATAGTTAAATGACGCACATTTTAATTTATGTTGCTGTACACAGCTAGCAGATGGCACTGCTACAATTGCAATGATGGTAGTTTATTTTCGCGCCATATTTTATTGATAAAACAATATTATGTTTATTGAATTCAAATCGATCCTAAAGAGGCCAAATAACCACATTACCCTGCGGTTTGAAATATGCAGGAAATATATAGGTTGACGTGCATTATAAAAGCATTCAATTGCATTTAAATGCAACTTGCGCACTTTCCCATAATGCACATGAGGGTTAATGGAAATAAAACAGAAACGATGTTATATACAGCATGTAAAGATTAATTTTTGGGTGAATCATCCCCATCACAAAACTTTGGCTCCAACGTGAGACATTTTTGGGGCCTCAATTGCTCACAAACAGAGTGGAGTAGTGTTGTCTAACAACGCAGCTCCCGGACAGTGTCACTTCGGGCAACAAGCACTTCATGTTCCCTGTCAACTTGAGACTTTCACAACTAAATGACAAAATTCGTGATTAATTTTGGCATAATTGTGAATTTAAGTGAAAAATTATCTCAAAAGTTGAAGATTGCCTCAAAGTACCCTTCAAGATGAGAAGCATCTCCCCGAAAGCAAATGACGGTTAGCGGAGGAACAGTTATTAAGTTTCATTTTAAACTTTGCGTCCTTAAATTATATCTCGTGCAGTTTCCAAGTTTAATTCGATAATTGTGCTAAATTGCAAGAGACGGCCGCCGTTTTTTGGGAGAGAAAGAGGAAGTCCCAAAATGGTCAGAGATAGGTGAATCTCCATGGGGATTTAATTGTTGTTGAAAAATCATCTTTTCTGACATTTTATTAATGGACCAAACTAACTGGTCTTCCTAATTTAATTCCATCTGGCACGCTTCACGAAACCAATTTCGTTTGCCATTTTCCATCACACTGCGAATTTCAATCGAACATCTCTGATCAGTCGAATCATCATTAATTTCTCAAGATGTTTGAGAGGGAAAGAAATAAGGAGTTGCTGAAATGGGAGATTAACAAAAAATTTGCTATTTAGTAAATTCGTGGAACTTCTTATCTTGCACATGGTTGAAAAATTTTAATGCATTCTGTCATCTTTTGCAGAAAATTTATATAAATTGACGAACAGAAGGTCGAGGTATCAGAATATTTTATTTTTGTGTGAAATACTCGTTTTTAGCACATCCTGTAGCGCAGTATTTTTCACCGTGAATTAATAAATGACAAAAGCATATCGTGGCGTCAAATAATCTGCCTGAAGCAGCATCAAAATCCACAAAATTCGTGGTACTGGTAGAAATGAAATAATTATTTCATTAAAGAAAATAAATTACAAACTGAATAAATAATTTTCATTCATGAATTCAAGAATAAGTACAGAGCCCTCTAGTGTTGATTTTATAAGGAACCCACGCCATCTCTACAACATTTCAAAATCCTCATTTCAGCAATGTTTTTGCAAAGTGAAATAAATCCCTGTGTTGTGCTTTAAATCAAAAAGGAAATTAGACAACCGGAAAATTACTTTTCCTACTCACAAGATAACACTCTTGTTTTCCCTCGACACAGTACGACTAAAATTGCGTGGTAATCTGTTATCTCAAACTCCTCGAGTGCTTCGGCAATCGAATTGTGTTGCGATTTCTGTGGAAAATTGTGAATGATTCTGCCAAGTCTTAAAGGTCTCTCGCGCGGTGTTTATTTTATGAATTATTGCGCCTAATGTCGCGAGCCGGGGGTGGCTAAATGTGGAGTAGACCGACGAAAAATATAATCAGCATCGATTCTTACGATCTCTTAGCACTTTACTCCTCAGCTGAAGATTAATAAATTGTCGTAAATCACAAACACAGTGACGGATTCGCGCTCGTGCGTTCACCGTAGCTCTTTGGCGGAAGTTGGTTAAATTAAATAAAAAAAAAAACGAACACGCTGTCCACCGGCAAATGTGTGTTGTCTCCCCGGGTCTTCTCTGATGATTTAGGGTAATTTTAATTTTATTTGGATTTCTCCTCTTTATTTGTGTCTTTCATCTGTGAAGTCCAAAGTCAATTTTTGTCAGCATGAGTGAGTCAGGAAAAAGAGTTCACACCATGCGAGCCTCTTTTGAATGAGCCACGAGCACACCGGAAAAAAATCAGCATGGATTTCTCTAATACTTTTTTTGTGACTTGATTGTAGGCAATTGAATATGGTGGAGGGGAGTGTAACACACAATAATTTAGCCATTTAAACTAACCTTAAGGAAATTCTTTTGGTTTTTGCGCCTTTCATTGTGATTTCTCTCTTTTATGAATGTTTTGGGAATTTCCATTGGAATTCGGATGTGGTCCCAACTTTTATTCTCCTTCGCGTTATTCTTACATGTTTATCATAAAGTCTGGGCCAAGGAGAGAGTGTGAAAAAATATGGGTGGTCTGTTTTCTTGGTCTCTTGGGGGTGGAAAACCACAAAAATGTCAAAATATTTTTGCCAAGAAGCTATTTTGCTCCCGGTGGGCGATAAAAAGGCTTTCAGTTTTAATAGAAAAATGCATGTAAAATGATATCGCGCTTATAAGCAATCAACGAAACATAAGTAATAAATTAAGAGAGAGAATGGTGATCAACTGACATGGAACCACGGGATGTAAGATGATGAGTTTTAGGTGGGAGTTAATAAATAATAAAGAAATGGACCTGAAAATCTTAAGAGTTAGTGGTGAAAGAAAATGACAGAATTTTTATTGCCAGCACTACCGTGTTCTATTTTCTCCAAATAAAATGAGGGTTTCCCCAAAAAATAACGGACAAAGCAAAGAAGAAAATTTATGCTTAATGCTGTTATGTTTAATGCTCTTTTTAATGACCTTTTACTTTTACAATATGTACAAAATATTTAATTTAAAAGAAAAATTTAGAAATTCTTTTTAAAAAATTCTTGGTCCAATTAATATTTTGTCTTGTTAATTTTAAATTCCTTCTTCGCTATGATTTTTTAATGCCCCATACGTTTTTGCATTTGCTTGGTCATAAAGAATATTTTTAGATGAAGCAAACTATAAATTCACCTGTGGCTTTTATCAAAATGAATGAACCTCTAATCAGGCCATTAAGTCGAATGTGGTTTCAATGTGAAATCGTGGCACACCTTTAATCTCTCGCTGATCGCTATGTATACTAATGCTAATCAACCCGCAGCTTCTTGGCACACAACAGTTGAATGAGTTGGCTGGTTTTTGTGTTGCTTAAACTTTTGGGAATGGATGGTGATGATTTGACTCCGTGACAAAAAAAGATTGGACTCATGCGGTCAGATGTGAGTGAATTATTGAAATGATCCAAAGCACATTCGAATGAGGGGTTGAAGGATGTTCTTCGGTGATATAAAACATATGCCAAAATGCTGTTGAACAAGTTCCGTGAACTGTGAAATTTTAGCTTCCTCTTCGAAAAGAGCTTCGATAAAAAGCACAAAATATATATTCATACAATCAACTTGTAAGAATCAGCTTTGCCAGAGAACAATATCTATCTCTCAGGGGCGGAGGAGTCGGAAAGAGAATACAAAAGTTTGTGGACGCGAGGAAATTTACGATGACACTTAAGTGATACATTTTGACTGGGATGTCAATAAATTCTCGGCAATTACACATCTTCTTGGTGGTGTCTCTGAGAAATGATCTGCTGAATTTTCAATTCTTGCATGTGTGAAGGAGAGAAATGTTTTTGGAAAATAATGAGAAGGAGAATTCCAACGTTCAGCTAATGAGAGCAGAAAATTGGCAAAAGAAATCAACCAAATGCCCATTGATTACTAATTCAGATCAAGCATGAGGTCGTCTGCCTTCTTATTAACTCTCATGACCCTCTTGATTGATTTTCTTTTAATTACTGAAATTCAAGTTTGGGTGGCGTCTTGCAGGATGACGTAAAAAGTCTGTCTCGAAGGAATTTTGTAATTTACGAATATAGGAAGAGAGGCAGTGGTAAAAATTTAATTTGAAGGTAATCAAAGTCCTTTCTTGACTTAGGAATCTGTGGAATTTAAATGCCCACATAATTTCTTTTAAAATCTTTTTTTTTTTTTTAACTTTTTTTCTAATAAGAAATTGAAAAATTGAAAATTCTCAAAAGTATATCGACTTTATCAAACAATCTTATCACTTCTCACCAAAGATTAGCTCATATACTGCGATTAGTCACTTTATCTGTCATTGAGAAGAGGTGGAAAAGTCGTGAAGAATTTGCTGAAGAAAAATTAATTGATCATCTTCTTGTGTTTGTCTTTAGTCTAAATTTAGAGGCGTTATTTACATTTTGAGGTTTCGGCAAAATATTCGCGATGTGTGAAACATAATTCTGGCAGTCTAACCAGACATCTTGTCATTTTAACACGTCTTATTTTTAGAATGGGATTTTCTTTTTGAATTAATAATAAAAAATGATCAAAATTTAAAACATCAAAACTACAAACACGCGTGTTTTTAATTTAACGCTAATTGGTCATCTTAATTTTTTTTTTAGCAAAGGGGCAATTAAACTCGTCAATTGGGAAGATTTTGCAGTAGTTTGTGAATGTAGTAATTATTTTATTAGGAAAGTGTTGGAGATTGGGTGAACGATAAATTTATGTGTGTCAATGACCCATGCAGTCTCCATGGGAGTATAGAGCGGTGAACAAATTACTATGCAAATTTTTTTTCTACATAGTACCTACACCTTAAAAGAAGGTATATAGCAAAAACTCATTATAGTCAGAAGGTATACAAATTGAATCCATTTTGCACCCATTGAGTAAAATACGCGAAGAAGGTCAAAACATTTTGCTTACTCTCCGAATTATGGACTTTTTTGCTGACTTATTGATTTATTTAATTTCAATGGCACAGGAAAGAAACCATATTATGCCACTATTGATTTGGGATGACGAACATGATCTAATTGTTCGGTCATCGAGTCGAATATAGAGAGGGAAGGAAAGGTTTTTTTTGGGTACCATTTACACTTCTCGAGATGATGTAAGATTCTCAACTGAAAAAAAAAATATCGAGACACGCGTGAGAGATTTTTATGTGCGTTAGAAGACACGAGGAATTTCTGTGTTCCATTAATCATCAACATATTTTCCGGTGTATTCGATTAAATATTCCACACTTCATCTCTAATATTGGGTCATTGTTGGAAGCTCTCTCATGGGAGTGTCCAAAAGCATATGGTTTGGATGACGATTAAGTCCCCTCTGTGTCTAGTCGGTCCACAGTGTTGGTCCTCCCCCACGCAGAATGGCCAATTTTAATTGTTTCTCATTCTACCCGAGAAAATCTGTTTGCGTATCACTAAACGCCAAAGCGAAAGTGGAAATCCTCATTAACGGCCCAGTCGTGTATAAACAAAGATATCAAATGGTAGCCAAAATATGAGATGTATATTCACCAAAATATTCAACACACTCCAAAAGAATCCCCCGCACATGTGCCACATGTTTTAGAGACTTTTTGCACAGCCACAATTTTTTGCTCCCAGAAAAAATGTCATTCTTAAAAACCTCTTGGTGTATTTTTTGCCCACAAACTTCTTCTCAGCACTCCCTAGTCTTTGGTTTCTTTTTTGCATGATTTCATTTGAAGATGACACATCGAGTGTGGAGAATTATAAAGTTAAATTCTTTGTGCTACTCATCTTTATATCCAACAGCAATCAAGAATCTCTCGTACAAAAAAAAAACGTGCTGATGGGATTCTTGGAGTATCCAAATTTGTGGTTTTCTTGACTCTTTTGTGCAAAAAATGGAAATTTGCTACTTCAAAGTTCATGGGGAAATCAATATTTCTCTACAAATTAATGCGTGAAGGCAGAAACAGAAATATAATGATATTTTTTGGTGGAAAAGTGAAGAGACACGTTTTTTCTCCAACAAAAAAGAATTCTTGACATAATTCCACGCGCCAAGGTTATCAATTTTGGTTTATTAAATTTTAAAAATTATTTTGTAAAAATAATTAAAAATATTATTTATTGAATTATCACAGCGATGATACATTTGACGAGGGCTCTATTCAGCGATAAATTCAAAAGGGCACGAGTGCAAAAAGGAGATGTAAAGGAACTACGGAAACAAACAACTAAAATCCTTCACTTAATTAAGCGAATAAAACTTTAATTCCACCTAATTTCCATAGTTTTTCCCGAGCTTGTTTACTCTTTCACCAACTTTCCCTACAGCCGAGAAAATTTGAAAAGTTTTTAATTAAAAACACACACCTTCCTTCGATCTCCATCGAAGCCAATTAGTTTGCAGAAAATTCATAACGAAACTCACATAAATGTAGAATACTCATTTATTTTCTAAACTTCTCGTATGTAATTCTAAAAGTGAAAATCTCAACTGTTTTTCTACATTTTCCATCCCATTCTCCGTGTGAGAGAACTAATTGAGTGATTTGCAGTTAATGTAATCACAGCGAAGATACAAGAGCACCAATATTCGAGTTCAGAATGAAAATGAGAAAAGTGGAAATTATTGAATTGGAAAAGTTTAGCTCATGGGAGTTTTCCAACAGCACTGCTACTCTCCCACTTAAAATCTTCCAGCATTGGGTGTGCAGATGCATCATATGGCAAAATTGCAAATGAGTTATTCGGGATATGAATTTTTCAGTGGGAATGGTGTGAGTTTAAGGATAGTACTAAGTGGTGCATATTATATGCATGTTCATCCAAAGCATGGTGGTAGTTTAGTGCCAAAAATTGTATTATTGGACGTGTGAAAGACCGCTGAACACTGCTTATGCAATATGAATGAGGATTTTAAGTTCCTACGAGGGATTGTGTTTCGAAAGTTAACCTAAATTTCTGGAATTTTATTCCTCCTTAAACTTTTCTAAAGTTTTAATAAAAGAATCCCTTTCTGTAATGTTGTGAAACTTTTTGGCGAAATAAATTTATCCACTAGATGTCTCTGGGTAGAAGTAAGCCCCCTAGTGGTAAAAAATAATGTATTTTACGTCTAACTAGTTCTGCTAGTGCAAGTAAATCTAGTAATTAATATCATGTTAAGATGTAGACCTCCCAGAGTTCTGTAGGTGTTAAGAAAATCTTCACCACCATAATTTCTCTTATCTCATCTGCAGAGACAGACTCAAGAATACAGAGCAATAAAAAATGCATCTTGCAAACGTATATATTTAATATGTAGTCTCCAATAAAAAATTCTTACATTTTTGCTCAATTTTATTCACCTTTATCTCGATTTTCTTGCTTCCTTCATCTCAAAGGAGAGACACAATAATCATTTGCACGCAAGATTTCCCTTTTCATACTCGCGCAATTCGCAAATGATAATGGAGGGAATAATCATTAGTTATATCACTCCGTGTTGCCTTTTTTCATGTCATTCGTTATCAAGAAAAAAATAAAACCAACTCTGTGGGATGAAGAGCGCAATAATCCCCAACAAATTAGCCTCAAGCGCGAAAATCGATGATTTTATCGAAATTTATCTTCCATGAGCAACAATCGCGAGTTTTAGGGGACAAAATGAAGCCATAATCCCACTGATTGTAATCTATAGGAGAGTTTAAAAAACGTTTCCATATATTTATCTAATGCATAAACTATTCATCCGAATTCTTAAGCTAAATTCTCGAGGTAAATTCTTAAGTCGAATTCTCCCAAAAAAGATGATCGTTTCGTTTGTCAGCATACCGACAAATCTCTCCTCACCGTTATAATTAATGCATTTGATTTTGAGTTTTCTCCATCCTACACCGAAAATATCAATGAATCTTCAGTGGCTTTTTGCTGCAAATGTTACCACTAATTGACGATGAAAGCCACCGAAAATTAACACAAGATTTTAGCTAATCCTCTCTTGTAATTTTCACGAGTTTTCTCTTTGCCTTTTGATGAAAATTATAAAATGAACATTAATTCCTTTGCTCCGAATTCTCACCCACAGACAGATTATTTTAATGAGGGGCGAAGATTGAGATGAATCACGACGAACCGACCTTTTCTATGAATTAAAATAGAAAAGGTGAGAATTCTTCAATTTAAAATACTTTTTAATTAATGAAAAATCAGAAAATATATTTTTTATGATATTTATTAAATTAACCCACCAATTTAATTCTTTTTGAAATAACAGAGATGATAATGAAAAGAGAATTCCCATTGAGTTTAACATCTCACCTAATTTTATTTGACATAAAGATTCGTATATATAGTCATCTGTAAAGGTGGTAAAATTTTATTTCCAAATAAAATAAATTGTGTAATTTTTCAAATAAATCTCATGGGGCTAACACACTAAAAATCCCTTCGCCTTATTGACTCCTCACAGGAACATTGTTACACAAAATTGTCCATCTGCCTGGGTCATTAATCGTGTAAATGGCTTGTAAATAGTAATCAAAAGAGAGTGAGAATATTGATGAATGATTTAAAAGTGAATAAAGGAAGAATCCACCTTCATATGGTGGATGAATGGCTAACAGAAGATACAATATATAAAAAAAAATGCTATGAATGCCGCCTTTTTATGACTCCATTGTCTCCCGGAACCATTCCTCTTATTCTCTCTCAGTGCTTCCCAAGAGAAACAATATTGATATTTCATGATTTTCCCCCGAAAGATCCCAACGAGAGTGTCTGGCTTTATTTGACTTTCATCGGGAAACTTTCTCAATCCTTTTGGGAGCTGAGAAGTTTGTGCCAAATCCCCATACGATTCCCCCAATCATTTACTCACTAAACTCACATCTTGGTGTCTCCTTTAGCATCTTGAAATTTCAAACCATAAGACACCATCATACCGTTCCCCTGTGTATGTGAATTTCCCGGAAAAGCACTTGATTCTCAATGCTGAAATGGCGTTTTCTCATGGAAACTGTAAATAAATTGGTTTATAAATTTCTCACTGTGAATGACACATTTTGTATACCCCCCTTAACCAGCAATTAATTGCAGCATCGTCATTAATTCATCCCAGTCAGTTTGTACGAAGCCAAAATGCTTGGTCAACATGAGTTCAAAACAATATATAGATGAATTAATTGGTATTTGAATGTTAACGATGCATTGGAAATTGCCTCTGTTTCGTTTCTCGCATCATGTCTTGAAGATGCACATTTGCTTCATGTCACTGCCCAATTTTCTGTATAATCTACAAGATGGGAAAATTAGCTTAAGAGCCTCTTCTCCATGGGAGTGATTGTCTGCATTATTTTCTATTATCCTCTCATGAAAATGTCATCACAATCTAAAGCTAGGAATTTGATTTTAGGTGAATCATGCGTAGAGTTGTATAGGCTGGATTATTTCAGATTAGGATAGTGGTCTTGTGATGTCCTTTTTCAATTTTACTGTTTTGAAATTGAGTTAGGCTTGTATTACACGGAGATGGATATAAAGACGGATATGCAAGTCATGCATATGCTTCATATGCTTAAAAAAATAACTATTCATGGAATTTATTAATTAAAAAAAAATTAAAAACCATGTTTCGTAACTTTTTAATGATAAAAAATCCCATTTAAATCATTAAATTCTTGACACTTTTGATTTATTCCTTCTTCAACTCTGCCAAAAGAATATTCTCATGCGAGGGTAGTTTTGAGTGACTAACAAGAATTCTATTGTTAAAGAGTCTCCGCACATGAAGAATGTTGGGAGACATGATGGGATAAAAGGGCAGATAGATGACTCACAAATTTTATGTATAATTTACTGGAAATCACAGACAAACAATCCGCCTATTTGGCACTGTTTCCCACAGCATAGAAGAGGCGAAGAGAAAGTGATTTCGAATAAGGGATGATGATGATAGTAAAGTTTTTTATGTTGTCATGATGAAGTTTATTCATCAACCCCAGATGAGGAATTTTCATTGAAAATTTGCCTTTTTTTATTGGAACTCACAAGTAGCAACGACAAAAGGGAAAATTATGTGTTTTGTATGTGGTTTCATTGAGGGGATCATCCTGAGGGGGGGATCAGAGATGAGTCAATTGAATTTTGATCTGCCTACGAAGAGGGGATCATGACGGGAAGACGCAATGGCTTATTCTGATGATGTAATTAAAGGTTGTGCACGCATAAAGGGGAGGAATACCCACTAACAGCTACTTTGCGCAGTACGTGATTAATCAATTTAATGTCATTTTAATGTTTACCCAACGCTATACAGCAAGGAATCATTTTAATTCCTGCTTTAGATATATTTTTGTATTTTCAATTAAGATTCGTAGTTAGTGGTTAAATGCTCCGCTAATACCGCATAATTTAAATAATTGCCACCAGAGTCTCCGGGGCAAAAAATGCCACAGAATCATGTTAAACAACTTTAAAGACATTTTAGCTTCTTTTTCTTAAAGTGCTTTTTCTAATATTTTTTTCCCTCATTTCTAACTCCAGGCTAATTTCTGCTCTCTATCTCCGGGCCGTGTTTACAATCAAACACCCAAGTTGTACAGAAATGTTGCTAATTGTCCGAGACATAAGACTCATGTTATTCCTCTGAAGAAGAAAAAGCTTTCACATTATGTACCTGCCTCTAACAGTACAGTGGAGGACATAAAAATTCCCCATAATTGCTTTCTTTTCTTCCAAAAATATATTTTAAAGTTGGTGGACGTTGTTAAGCAATTATCTTGATTGAGGGGTTATTTGGCGTCACTTTAGAACCCCGAGAGTTCAGTTAATCAAATCAACAAATAATATGTGAAAACAACAGGGCAATTGATGAGAAGTTTTCATTGGGATGTCTCTGTTACGATAGCTTCTAATTTAGTAATCTCTTCTCGCTTTCACGGTGCATGGTAGAGATTCTTCGTCGCGCCTGTCCATCACTTGAATTATTTCCGCTGCAGCGTTTTAATTGAACAATGAGGGAGATTTTTCGTGCCTTCGCAAGATCAAAAGCCACCCACTATTTTCCCAGAAGATGCCACGATCAGCGGGGGGCTTTCCACACATTCTAATCACGCGCACTTTAAACATCGCGGGGTTAATAACACGCGATTTGCACTCTACTAAATTGATGGAATTTTTTTTAAGATATTTTTCAAAGACATTGAAGACCTCGAGTATTTTTTTTAATAAGAAAAAACTGAAAGGATTTTTTCAACAATCTTTCAATGTTCTGAGTGATTCAATACATATTTTAAATTGAAAAGCTTTTTAATCCAAGAAAAAGCTTTCAAAGAGAGATGAAAAATGTTGAAGATATTTAACAGAATTTTATTGTTAAAAGTAGTTCTTCAGAACTTGTCCACAGAAGTACACATTAACTATATTATTTCTTTGAATGAAATGTTGCACTTTTAGCACTTGAACTTCTTCTTGAAAACTTTAACAATTTGTGGAATAAAGATTGAGAAATTATAGTGTTGTTGCATTTATCGATGCAAATCAATTGCAATTGCTATAATAAAGTTTGCAAACTTTAAAAGAGTTTTTGCATAAAAAGAAGATTATTTAGAGAAAAAAAATCTTTTTACTATCATTGTGCTTTTGACCCCCCGATAAATCACCCATAATACCTCTCACTAGCATATCATTGCCCAAAAAAATCAATTTGAATGGAAAAGTTCGTATATTTTTGAGTGAGATTTTCATCTGCCAAAAATTCCTGAAAGCCACGCTCTCAATTGCATTGTCTGACTCAAAATCAACACGAAATCACCACACTCTGTTGGTTTGGTTGAAAAAAAATCAATTCAATGAGGGAATTTGGTGGAAAAACAAGAGAGATTTACCGGCAAAAATTAAAAGCACCACAGTAAATTGCTTCATTTTCGACTTTTCCGCACCGATGCACCGTGTGAAGGTAATCCCTAATATTGTGCTGAGGTGAGGATTTATAATCTCGTTGTGGGGGGGCTCAATGGGAGGAAAATTTCTCCTCCAGCAGTGGCCTGGAGTTCCGGAACTTGTGCTTTTCAAAAGTATTTACGTTGCGATGTTCTCACTCAACTCTTAAACACTCCAAACACACCGTGTGAATTTTTTTGCGCGTATAAATTAGGAAGAGAAAAAAAAACTAATTCACAAATCACTTTCTCACTCTTGGCGAAATCTGCAGCACGGAATTTTTTCCAAGAAGTAGATTTGCTTATACACACAGGAGAGAATTTGTTGGTGCCAATTGGGCGCGAATCACACACGTAACACGGTCGCACTTATTTTGGGGGCTTTTATCAAATTAAACAACAGCACGCTCAATTTCCATCGTGCGCCAATTTTTCACTATCAGTACGTGGATTCTCAGAGGAAGATTAATTTAATATTTTACTTCTTGCCTGGAAATGATTAACGCACACACATGGGAACGTCTTGAAACATCTTGAAGAATTAATTTGAAAATCTGCACACTTTTGTGGGGCACTTTTGCCACTTTTGCGTGTTTACGCCACTTTCAGTGAATGAACCTCTTTTTTGTGGATGTTTCCGCAGGAGTTATTTTTCTTGCCGGGTTAGACGATGTTTTGATTCCTTTTTCACTCCATCTCCACCCTATTTGAGTGATTTTTTTTACTCCCTTTTCCTTCAAGGGGGAAAGAAAATTGCCTCGGGGGTGTTTTTTTTTGGCACAAAGCCCACGAATAAAAATCAGAGTAATTTTTTTTAGTGGCGGGAAAATTTGCTGGAAAATCAATGGTTTTCACCACACATCACACGTCCGTCCGCACCCGGGGATGTCGGTGTGATAATCACGTAAGAGTGTCGGGAACGCCCGCTCAATAGGTCCGTCCTCATGTACGTTCAGACAACGACTGGTGGTGCTGAGGAGAGAACACACCGACCAGACACACCACAATTCATTTTGAGTTTGAGCCACAGACGCGCGTTCCACTGTTTGATTACGACTTAATACACTCCGTGACGTAGTGCAAGAGGTGGATGGATGGATGAGAAAAGGTAATACGTATAGAGACGATTGATCCGATGATTTTCTGCATCAAATAAACACCAACACTTATTGCATTTTGGGCAATGTGTGGTGGAAAATGGGAAGAGCAATGAGTCGTGTGTGTGTTGTGGTTTACCCCCAAACTCCTCATCTCTCCAAATTTAACCGCCTTACACACTCTCTCCTACCTGTGGCTAACCAACATCTCCTGCCACAATTGGGAATTCTGCGGGAGGAATGATATCGTCTTGCCTTCGGGATGTTTCCCAAACCCCCTCTATACATACTCACACACATTCCTCGATCGAGGAAATCAATTTATTATCAAGGCACATCCCCTTAATTCCACAGAAAACCCATTTCAAGCTGTCCCACAATTTTCTGCCCAGATTGAGGTAAGACGATACCTGCGTTGAATCTTTAATCAGTTCCTATATCCTATATCCATGTGACAAATCCATTTTCTCCAAAATTTCCAATCTTTTTTCAAAGGCACAGAAAAAGTGGTCAAAGTATTTGAATTGAGATTCTCCATAGATTACAGTAGGTATATAATAGAAGTCTTTTGAATGAAAAATAGTAAATTATTTATTGAAATATTTCATTTTCTAAAGTTTAACGATCTTAAGAATGTTCAAAAAATCAATTAAAAAATTAATTTCTGATTATGATTAATTTTGATAACATAATATTTAGTCAATAAAAGTAAAGTCTTAGATGTCACACAAGGTCATTTATTAATTAAAAAACTGGATAAAAAAGTCACAATGTTTACGAATAGATTAAAAAAAAGATTTAATTATTCTTACTTTTCTTACTCAACATCTAGATTAACTTCACTGTTAACAAACTTTCTCATGCTCCTTGGCTTTGAGTCCTCAATGAGAAAGCACAAAATAAAATAAAAACTAAAGTCAGGATTCATCAAGTAATTATTTTTTTCAATACTTTCGAAAGCATAAAAGCTCGCGAGTTTTTCCTTTCATAGTTTTATGCACATTTTCACCACTAATTAATTACATTTATATAACCCTTTCGGAGAAAGCAAAATTCCCCCCGATATCGGTGGGATTCTGCATTGTTTCATGGAGAGTGTGTACTAAATAAAATTCAATGGGAGAGGGATGTGGTCTACCAGCCAAAAGCTCTCTACTGATGTGAATGGTGGATACCGTACAATGCGGAGGAAAATGCCGTGAAAATGGAACGGCGAGGGATTCCCTCAGGTTTGCAAGGATGTATTTTGGGGAAATGAATGTTGATTCTCCATGGTTCTATACCTGCGGGGAAATGCATCCTCTTTGCCACAAACACCGTTCTCCAATGAAAGGAGACAGTGGGAGCTTTTTGTCCTTTTCCCCATGTGGAACAAAAACGTGAAGATACTTTGTATTGGGATATACTATGTATAACCAAAAAGCTCGTATGTTTCCTTTTATCACAACGATTGCAGTTCGCAGCCAGAGTGAGAGGAAGAAATTCCGTGAATTGTCGCACGAGATCCCTCAAGGGCTCAAAACATGGAAAAGAGAAAAAAATTCACAAAATGCTGTCAGCCATGTAGGATAATCTAGGACACAAACTCCGAGTAAACAAGTTGGTTGCAAATGGGAGAACAGAATTGTAAATTCCTTAAACACCCCGGGGGATTGCAATTTACAAAATTATCACAGAAAAATAAGGAATATTCTGTTTTCATTCGTGTGTTACAGAGCAAAAATGAATGTATTAAAAGGATTAAAAATGAATAGCTATGTGACATTTTTGCTTTAATTAATAAAATAAATTCTGATGAGCTTTGTTGCAGAGTTTTTTCTCTTCAAAGGAGAATAAAATGGCACTTTTAAGAGATTTCGACAATAAAATGGGCTCTTATGGCTCTCATCATGGCTTCTAATTGATCTCTTGTAATTTTTTTTAACACGAAAAAATATTCAATTTATGAATTCATTAAATGTATTAATTTGATTTTTATTCCGGAAAAAATTTAAAATATTAATTTCATACAATATGTTTTATATTTTATTTAATTTTGATGACAAAGATTAATTCATTTAACAAAATGTTGTTTTATTCATAGAAATAATTAATTATTTTTATCATTCTGTAGGTACCTGATTAAACACATTTCAAAATTTTTGTCTCTTTCAAATCTAAATTAAAATTCAACATTTTCTATACATATTTAATCTATATTTAATCATTTTCAATTGAGAAAAATTTGTTTAAATATTCAAATGAAGCGACAAAACTGCCATAGACAGTTGGACTCTGTGTGTGCAGATAAAGGGGACGGTGTTTGCTAAAACTATTGAGCAAATAAAAAATGTCAATATTTTTAATTCGCGCGTCTAAAAGTTGAAGCGAGCAAATACAAAAATTATTCCCGCAAATAGTGAATTAATTAATAAATTAGAGGCAATATTACAAATTAATGACTGACCCCATAGTGAGTCAGTCGTTAGTTAGTTCCAATAAAAACATTAACGCATGCACTAACGGTGGCTCCGCGAGAAATATATTGCCATTGATCGTGATTTCTTGTAAATAGTCTACATTTTTTTTAAGTGGTAGGTATAAGTTTCAACGTTGCAGATAAGATAAATCAATTGATAATGATCACCTGAAAAGAGTAGTAGCAACTTACTGCTGGAAATAACTTCAATGTCGTCACAGAATATTGAATTAAACTACACAAAACTATTCTTCAAAGAGCACAACTTTGCTGCATAACAATTTTTATTTCTTGATCATTTCTTAATTACCACATCAAAATGCTCTATCCATTTATTAAAACACTAGTTTAGCGTTGATTAATGCAATAAAACTCATGCACAAAGTGTTGTGGCTTTAAATTGTGCACACCGCGTACACGCAATGTTTAGTTGATCAATGAAAACCTTGCGTATAGAAAATGTACTCACAAAACTCTCATAATTAATAGAAAAATCTCAAGAATTGTAAAAATCTCACAGATTGATTGGATTTTCAGCTCCGTTCACTCTTGAATTTCCTGTGCAGGTACCGCAGGTATATATTTTGTATACATATAGGTATACAAATTAATACAGCTTGCCGGTTTGGATATGTTTGTGTGTTAATTAAATAAGGAAAAGTAAATAGGCGCTATCTCTTTTATTTGTAAAAGACAAACATTCGTGGTGTATTTTTAAATCAATGTAGTATTTTATATGATAACGCATTACAGGTCAATTTTAGTTTTTTTTCTTTTAAATTATGAGATATTTTATCTTTTATTAATAGAGAAAAGATAAATTTATTTTTCAGTTGGAAAATATTGCTAAAATATCTGCAAACCAACGATAAAATCCTTTTTTCCTTTGAATCCATAAAGCATATGCGTCAGTGCTTTGATATAATAATGTTTCATTGTTTTAAGTCTCAAGACTTAATGGATACATTGACGCAAATGTTTAATGAAACATAGAAACATTGAAACAATTGGTCTTTTCAACAAAATATTTATTTCATGGATGTTAGGGGACATTTCTCGCTGAGAACGTCTTTTTTTTAATGAAAATTTAACTCACTTCTTATTTGGAAAAGCAATTTAATTAATTTACCATTAAATTGCACTATCTCACGTTTGGGACCACGTAAACGTGAAAGGGTTAAACTACTTAAATTTTTATTCAAAGTCAAGAAGATTTTTTTTTCAAGTGGAATACAAAATTTTCAATTTCTTTTTATTTAAAATCCGAGAATGAAAATAAATGAGCGAAAATTTGAGAACTGGCGCGACGACACGTTGGAAAAGTACGGCCAGTGTGTTGATATGATGAATTTATTGTTTGTGAGTAGACAGTCTCATTGGCATCAATTGCATCTTTCCTCATTTTCACCCAATCCCACCAACATGGAGATTTATTTATGAAATTTGAAGAGTGTGCTCGTGATTAGAGATTTGGGTGAAGGTTCTCATCTAATTTTGCGCTCCCACACTTTTGCTGCTCTTCCCGCCCAGTAGCGAGTTAAGGGAAATTGAGCGTACAAGGAGACAATCAATATGCAGTGATGGGAATTTCTGCGGGGAGGCTGTAACCGAGATAATCACGGAGATAATCAATCAATTTTCAAGCTAAAGTGACACACTCCCGGCTCATGCATCAATTAAGCCCCTTTCGGTGCATTTTGCCGCCCCTTTTGGGCTGAAAAAAATTTTCACTAGACCCGCAAGAATTTAATTTCTCATTGATCTTCTTGAAGGTACAGAAGGGAGTGATTGAATTGATTTTTCTGCCATGAAAATCAATTCATCGTCAATATGACGCACATAACCGCTACACGATTATGGATTAATTGAATGAATTAATCAAATTATGCACCTCGCGGGATTTAATCTCATTAAGACTTTTTTTTTAATACAAGGAATATGTATAGCTCATAAAAAATCTAATGAGGTAATAAACTGATCTGAGAGAGAAGAAAGAAACTCTCGCAAAGTGTTTTCATTCTACCAACGTTCTCTCAAAATTTTATAATGATCACATAACATCAAAATATGTACCGTAAAATGGGGTGTATAGGATCACTGGGGTGAATAGAATCAGCAATCTGGGAAAATCTTTGATCGTAAATTTTGACCAAAATATGTTTTTAAATTTTGAAATCATACCACCGAAAGAAACATTAGACTATATAGAGTTAGTTAGTGAATATTAGAATTTTTTTCAAAAAAAATTTTCTTACATTTTTTAATTTTTTTAAAATGCTGTATTTTACCCTAAATCAATTAACCCATAAAACTTTACTTGTTCTGAAAAGTACGAAAGTTCTAAAAGTATAATTCTACTGCCATTCAACGCTCTTTTTATTCAGGAAAAGAGATTAGTAAAGACATTTTATATAAAAAATTATTTTTTTCTATTCTTAGTGCTTTTTTGATTTCATGTCACTTAATTTAAAAATTTGGGGTGAATAGGATCACTAATTTGCATACTTCAAGGGGCTTCTAAAATGATTATTTCACTAAATGTGCTAAAAAATGAGATAAGATATGAGATGTACAAGCAAAAAGAATGTTGAATCTGAAGATTTAGCCCTTAACCCTTAATCCTTTAACCCTTTTAGGACCGATTGAACGTTTTCGCAAATATCTCGATTTTGAAAATTTGTTCAGTTGCCATTAAAACTTAGTTCTCCATCATCTCTGGTTGAATAAATAATTAACTTGTCAAAATTAGGTATTTTCAAAAACGAGCTATGGGACCATAACGTTTTATTGGTCCTTAAAAGCGATTAAGGATCACCAATTCACTCAAAGCCTGGCTAAACTGGTTAAAAATTAAATTGACATTAACTAAAAATGATTTCTCTCACAATAATTAGTAATTTTTCACGTAAAAATCGCAAATAAAATAGGTGATCCCATTCACCCCAAGGTGGGGTGAATAGAATCAGGACTTTTTTTTTAAATTAACGAAAAGGAGCACCGTGCGGTGAAAAAGTGAAATAGTATCCTTAAAGTAGAAAGAAAGACCCATAATTTCGCTTTTATTTCGTAGGTCTAGCTCAAATAGTTTTTTAGTTATAGCCTCTCAAAGTTGAAAACTGATTCTATTCACCCCATTTTACGGTACATAATTCACTAAATCATCATCATCGTAAAAATCTATAACACTTTTTATGCAATTTTATGTGGCTTTTTCTCGTCAAATCAAAAAGCAATTAATGCTCAAAAATAAGTCAACGTGTTGTTTCTTAAATTTATTACTCTTACTTTGTAGGCTTTGTAGCATGTAATTTAATCTTGTTTTAAAGCAGGAAAAAAAAAGTTCTGAGAGATGGACTTTGTGTCCTCATTAAGATTTCTCTGTGTGATTTTCTGTATGAGAATCTCTTTGATTTTCCTCCAAAAATTAATTACAGCTGACGTTTCATTGTTCCCAATTTGACCTGCAGCGGAGATTTATAAATTGTCTCCTTCCAACGGCGGTCACAGTGGAGTCGCGGGCGGGGGCGCTTTTCCTACTATGTTTGGGGATATCATATGGAAGTTGACCCTTTGGTTCTTGGTCTTGTGTGTGTGTGTGAAAAATAGCTCTCTGAATTTTCCCATTTAATTCTTCTGAAAGATGTAAAACTCCCACAGCTATTTTTGGGATCACACCAGCACCATGAGACATGCGAGAGAATGGCAAAAGGAGGAGTAAATTATGGTGGGAAATAAAAGAAGGATGAAAATATTAATGGGATGACTATGAATTTTATTGAGTCTGAAAGAAAATCCCTGCTACTCTGTGGACGCGCTTAGAGTCAGTTTGTGTGTGCGCGGGAAGGGTTTCTTTTAGCTGTAACGGTGGTGAAGAAGCCCGCGGTGGGGGTGAAAAATACTTTTGAAGGATGGACCATGGCAATGAAGAGGCAAAACTTTTGCAAACTATCCTCACTTTCTGTCCTTTCCAAAAATAAAAGAATACCCGACGACTTCTTCAGGCGAGTGTTTTTCTTTCATTCCTTCACCCATTCTCATCCCTCCGTGCCTTAATACACGATAGAAGTCCCAAAGAATGATTCTCCTGCCACAAATTTTCCACTTTGGTTTTTTTTTCTTCTCGCCGCGCTACCACACCGTGAAAACTATACGGGAAAATGGTGTATGTTGGTTGAGAAAGTCGTCAAAAAAAAAGAGAGAAATATGTATTATAACTCCTTCTCCGTATAATATTGCAAATGGGAAAACTCTGTAAGAATTTTAAATAAAAGCCAATTGCAGTGGGAAATTTAAGAAATTCATTCCACGCTTCGTCCGAGAATAGATCAATGTTGCCTTTTTTATGCTAAAATGGAAAAATGCAGCAATGCATTTTAAATTTTATTGAATTTAATGTTGATACATTAAATTGCAAAGTTCTTTTAAAGCATCAAAGCTTTCTTTTCTCGGAAAAGAAAATTAAATAATTTCAACTCGGAAAAATGAACTTTCATCCCAGGAAAAATGATACAAAGATTTTAATTTTTTAAAATTATTTTTTAAGAAATAAATTCAAAACTTTTTTTTAAGTTCTAATTGAAATTAACGAAACTAATTATTTTTTTTTTGCAGAGGCAAGGACTCATGGCGTTGGGTATTACCAATTCTCCACGGATGAGGAAGAACGAGCAAAGCAGCAGAAGGAGCTCGAAGTACAACGCTTGGCAACACTTCGTGCACAGAAAGAGCGGGAAGAACAGCGACAGGCACGAGATAGGATCATTAAAGAGCGTGTGAGGGCAGCAAAGAATCGCCAGCGAGCTCGCCTTGGACTACCACCACTTGGGCCGGAAGACGATGAGCAACCCAAAGAGGAAGATGAGGAAGCCATCAAACGTCGCGAGGAGGAGGAAGAAGCCAAGCGGGCGAAAGAGGAGGAAGAGAAAAAGCGTAACGAGGAGAGACAACAGCACATCCGTCCATGGGACAAGGACAAATCCACAGATGATGAACCCAAAGAGTGGGAATATAAACCAGAACGTGAGCCCATGAGTCAGGAGCAATGGGTTGAGCTGAAGCGCCAAGAGAGACCTCAGGAATTTGCTCCAGTTGAGCAGCCCAGAAGTAATTTTGCTGCAGAGACAGAGGAACGTGAAGAATACTTTGAAGATTCCAAACAACTGTATTTCACCACGAAGAAAAATCCACAATTCCGGAAGCGCAACTACGTTCCTGAACCTCCTCAAGTGTCTGTGCCAATAAGGAATGAGCTAAGTGATGATAGTGATGACGAAAGTGGGAAGAAACGTGCAGAAATTCCTCCACCAGCTACGTATGATTACTACGGACCCAGCTCGAGTAAGCAATCTCGTGGCCAGAAGATGTCTCAGGTGGATCTTGAGCAGTCCATTGAGGCTGGATTGAAGTTTCTCAGGGATCAGAGCAGCAAGGGAGGGAATAAAAACAAATGGGCAGCCAATTCGGATTATTGAGAAATTCATTTTATTAATAAAAATTACGAAAATACATTTTCTTCTTAATTTTTAAGAGAAAAGTAAGTTTTAAAAGGAACTTTATGTTATTTCGAAATAATAGAGACAAGCTTTTACTTTTTCTTATGAATTCACAAAAAGGATTCTTTAAGGAAACAGAATAATTCATTTTTAGGATTCAGGAATATTGAAAGATAATTTCAAGCATTTAAAGGGAATTCAAAGTTATCAAAAAGAATATAAAAATTGTTCAAGAAAAGGAAAGTTTAAGAGTAAGAATATGTGGCAAGAAAAGCCTTCTTTGGCTCCTGCAGCACATCTTCAATGGTCTGGATTTCATCAGTCTTGCCGTGTCCAAGTCCACGGCTCTTCAAGTACTCAATGGACTTTTCTGTTAGCATAAAATCATCTGCGACATCTTCTTCTTCATCAACTTCTTCAACCTTAACGTTAATCGCACGGATTTTTGGCAAAACATTAGCCAAATGCCTGCAAAACAAAATGATTCACATTATTCTTCCTGTACAAAGACTAACGAGTTATTTTTAAGGGATACTCACATAACGTCTTCATCCTTTATGTTGGGGCAGCCAATGAAGCTCAAGTACTCCACGTTGTTGCCTGTCCTGGCAATGGTATTGAGAGTTTGACGAATGGATGTAAACCACAAACTGTCCAGCATGATGTTTCGCAGTTGTGGTTGCTTCCCGATGAATCTGTCCAGCCAACGAGGTGAGATATCTTTGTTCTCCGACAAATCCAGCGTCTCAAGCCCCTTGTTGTGTAGACTGAATGTGTGCAGGAAGTTGTCGCCAACCTGCACATTGCAAAGGATCATGTGACGTAGCTTCTTGCAGTGTGTGGCAAGAGGGAGAATCCCTTTCGGGCTGATTGCGTGGCAGTTTGAAATAGAGAACACCTCCACTGAGGGATTGTTCATGAGAAGCTTCGCCAGTAAATTATCAGTGAGCCAATCGAGACCACCCAAGGCAATCAGTTTGAGTCCTTTGACCTTCCGGAAGAGGAAATGATACCCAGCAGCTGGATCATGGTAGTTGTAAACAAAGAGCCGATCAAGCTTCTCGAGCATCTGGTCCGCAAGATCTCTGCTGCTTCGGGAGCACTCCCGGAACTCCATCAAATCTTCCCAGTACAGGTACTTTGCAACGTGCTTCTCCATCACTTCCACGGGGATATCAAAGAGGGTTTTGGGGTCAGATGGGGTGATACTCATTGCCATTCTCGGTTGTTTGATTTAGCTTTCCCAAACAAATGAATTGATACTTTCCTGGACTTAAGGAATTCCTTAATTTTCGGTTTCTTTTCCTTTTTGCTCGCGAGATTTTTAACTGTTTTCTTCAAAAATTAAGAATGGAACCTACCATGAAATTTTCCAATGGAATTCGTCGGAATATCCAATGCCAATTTCAGCACTTGTTTGAAGGGTGGCGGGTATTTATTATTTTTTTGCAAACGCTCTGCAAAAAGCTTTGATTCCTCAGAAAAAAAAATTAATTAGTGGACGAATTACGTTGTTTTATTAACCTGTGTTTATCTCGTAAGTAAATGTAACTAATAAAAATTCTGTTATCTATTTTACATAATTTCTTTATGTGTTTATTTTAGGGTTTTTGAGGTTATTCCTTGCATGGGAAGAGTTTCTGGGGAGTTCCCACCAAAACTATCCGGTTTGAATTAATGTTTCCCTGTTTAGGGAACTCCTAGGACATCCCTGAATTCATTTCTTGCCATAGAATTAGCAGAAAAAAAAAGAATTGTGAATGTGAAGCAAAATGCTGCGAAGTTTCATTGCGGGTAGGCAAATTCTGAGCTGTGGAAGAGGGCTATTTTTTGGTCCTGCTACGAAGTTTTCCGTGAAAACTTCATCTTGGGGCTTTGTCTCAGCTCGTATTCTGAGCACTAAGCCCAATCTCTGCAGCTGTCAACAACAGAATGATCTGCAAAAGACCACAAAACTTCCGGATGGATTTTGGAAAGAAGTCAAAACGAAGGTGACACCATATGCTCAGCTGATGAGGATAGATCGACCAATAGGTATGGTGAGGAATCTTCCAAGGGAGGATTTTGATTGATTGAAGTTCATTTTGCAGGTTCTTGGTTACTTTTCTGGCCCTGTGCATGGAGTATTGGTCTCGCAGCAGCTCCAGGATGTTGGCCAGACCCAGTGATTCTTGGGCTTTTCGGTGCAGGGGCGTTTATAATGCGTGGTGCGGGGTGCACGATAAATGACATGTGGGATAGGGATATTGATGCCAAAGTTGAGAGGACAAAGGGACGGCCACTTGTGAGTGGACAACTCACACAGACTGACGCTCTGGCTCTTCTGGCCGCTCAACTGGGTGTTGGCTGTGCAATTTTGCTAAACCTCAATTGGTATTCGGTTGTTCTGGGCGCCAGTTCCCTCGGCCTGGTGGTACTCTATCCTTTGGCGAAGCGTGTCACGCACTGGCCACAGTTGGTGTTGGGAATGACCTTCAATTGGGGCGCTCTGATGGGTTGGAGCGCTATTCAAGGAACTGTAAACTGGTCAGCATGCCTCCCTCTGTATGCAGCTGGGATTTGCTGGACCATCATGTACGACACCATCTATGCGCATCAGGATAAAGTGGATGATGCCCTGCTCGGGATTAAGTCAACCGCCCTTCGCTTTGGTGAAAATACCAAGACGTGGCTCACTGGCTTTGCCATCGCCATGACATCCGGGCTGACCACCTGTGGCCTTGTGTGCCACCAAACATGGCCATACTTTGCATCCGTTGCTCTAGTCTCAGCTCACGTGGCGCACCAAATCTCCACGCTGAACATCAACAACCCTCAGGATTGTGCCAGGAAGTTCATTTCGAACCATCAAGTGGGCTTCCTGCTCTTCCTCGGCATTCTCCTTGGGACTCTACTGCAGGGTCCCGAAAAGAAGCAACTACCAAAGGCGCAGATTATTCATGAGAAGCAGCTGGTGATGCAGTGATCCTCACGATGAGTCCTTATTTGCCGGATTTAATTCCTTTTTTCAGGTGCAAATTCTCTGTAAATTGATTTGCAAAATGAAAAAGTTAGAAATCGATCGATTTAATTCTCTTGACCTCGAAGAACGAGTTCTCAACTTTATTCTTGCTAAAAGAAAAAAAAAACTCCAAGGTTAATTTTTTGTCGTTAATTTAATAATACTGTGGAGATTTGGACTTTAAATGCTCTCTCCGAGAGATGATCTGCCTCACATCATACTGTCTGATGCGAGATTTTCTTGAATTATTGCTGTGATGGTTCCTTCATGATCAACAATGTGGTAGGTTTCATGGACTTGCTGGTTGTAGGTGCTAAAATCCACGGGATGCTCAATGGGAGACATGGGAAGGATTACAAGAGAATTCCCCTGTGCTGCTTCATCGTCGGAAATCATGGGATTTGCATCTTCCACTCCGGCTGCAATTCGTTTCTGTCGCTGCTCCTCTAGTTTTGCTTGTTTCAGCGCATTCAGCTCTTCCGGATGGGCTGCCTTCCGGTGGGTGTAGAAATTCGTGGAACTGTTGAAGACGCGTTCGCAAAAGTTGCATTTGTACTGCTTTGTGCTCTCATGTTGGGCCATGTGCACCGTGAGGGCGCGTTTGAGCTTAAAAGCTCTGCTGCAGATGGTGCAAACAAAGGGCTTTTCATCCGAATGCTGAGTCAGGTTGTGACGACGCAGCAGGGATTTTTTCTTTGTTGTGTAGTCACAGATGGTGCAGCTGAAGATGGCAGAGCTGTGAAGAATCATGTGAGACTTGAGGCAGCGACTGTTCATCAACCACTTCCCACATTCCTGACACTGCAACTGACCCCGCTCCCGTGGTTGATGGATCGTAGACATGTGCTCATTCAACCCTGTCCTCGTGGCGAACTTCTTGGCGCAAATGTGACAAACATGGGGTTCGGTCTTGCTGTCCGTGTGGACGCGCTTCTTGTGCGTACAGAGACCTCCGGGAGTATTGTAAGAATGCCCACAGATGTGGCAGACAAATTGCTTTCGTTCCTCTTTCTCCTGATGCGTCAACTGGTGCACCTGGTAGGCAGTCTTCCAGCAAAATCTCCGTGGGCAATGATCACACGCAAAGGGTTTCTCCTCCTCGGGTAGATGAGTCTTTTTGTGGTTCTCCAGGAAGCGTGGTCGAGTCACCATGTACCCACAGACGTTGCACTTGAAGGCATCCGGTTGAATATGTCGGGCCATGTGCATAATGATTGCCGGGTAGGTCTTAAACTTCGACGAACAACACATAACGTAGCCCTTTTCCTTGTGCACATCATTGTAGTGCTCAATGAGATCCCGCAGAGTCTGGAATTTGGTCTTTTCACAGACATTACACTCCAGGCTGTAGAATTTATTAATAAGTCCCATCAATTCCTTCCCCTTAACCCTGAGCAGACCATTCTCGATGATTGGATTGGGGAATTTATCCAAATTAATGGGTCCACCTCCGGGGCATTCCTCCCAACCAGTTTCATCGGAATTCTCGTCTGAATCACTATCATCCTCCCGGAAATCAAATTCAATAAACTCATTTGTCTTTTTGTGACTTTTCTGACTCTTTCGGAGACTCTGTGGCTGACATTCGGGATCTTCCTTCACAAGAGCAGCTACAGTGGACATTTTTCTCTTCTTTTCCTTCTTCGTGGATTTTTTCACCTCTGAGGAATCACTCGGATGATTCTTTTTTGTTCTACACGATCTAATTGGTCTTTTTTGTGGAGATGGTTCTTCTTTTTTGATGGCAACGGCTTCTAATGAAGGAATGGAAGGTAAATCTTCTTGCTTTTCAATTGTAAAAGATGCTTTGGTGTCCTCATCAGATTCTCCGGAATTTCTATCAATTCCATCGAAGTTGTTGGAGGAATCAAGAGGATTCTCTTGGACACAGTTTTCCGGATATTCAGACTTTACATTCTCAACATTCTGCTGTAGTTCTGACAAGAATTTATCAATTTGTTCATGAATCTAGAATAAAATTAATAAGAAAAATTATTTTTTCGGGATTTAGAAGATTTTTTTTTAGATTTTACTTTTGTGTAAAATTCTCCAAAGGTGTAAAGTTGCTGGCAACATTCCTCACAAACTTGGTAGCTAACCTCGTAGATCTGTCAAGGAAATAGAAAGATTATTTGAATATTTAGTTCTTTAGGCTTTTGGGCATTTTCTTGGAGTTTTACCTCAACATGTAGATGCTTCTCCACAAGCTGTGGGATGATGCTGCTGCTGTTCAATCCTTCAACATCAGCGCTGTTGTGGATTCTCCGGAAGATTCCTTCTCTTGTGAAGCAAAGACGACAAAATGATCCATCAGAAGATTCTTTACAATTCATTACGTCCATTTGGGAGAGATTTAATAGCTTTTCTCGGTTTATTTTATCATAATTTTGCTTAACAATTTTTCTAACAACACAACACGCGAGTTAATTCAGTCCGGGAGAGTCAAATGCCATTCCCAGCTGGTTTCTCTATACAGTAGAACCACGATAAACGAAGCAATTTTTTATAGTGAACGAATGATTAGGAAAATAAGAATTTCATTCCAAGAGCAGCTTTAATCCCATCAGGAATCAAGCTTAGATTTCTTTACTCTGGTTCTTTGCCTCTTAAACAAACATAAGTTAAAGTTTATTAATTTTTTTATTAAAAGCGTGTGTTCTTCATAAGAAAACCTTCTTATTTCTCAATAATTCCATCTTTTAATACGATTTTGGGTGAAGTGCTTTAAACAAGAAAATTAATTTATTTATTTTACAATTTTTCCGACAAAAAAATCGGTGAAAAAAAAGAGTTCTTTTCACGGGCGGATGGAACTCTCTATGATACTTGGGTAGCGTACAGCGTGAATGGCCATGTGTCGCTTGAGGTACTTTTTATTTGCCAACCACTTCTTGCACTCGGTGCATTGTACTTTGGGCTGCACTCGTTGTTCGTGAATGTTGGCCATGTGCTCCTTGAGAGCGTCTTTCCGGACGAAAATCCTCTCACATTGCTGGCAGGGGAAGAGCTTCCGGTCATCCTTTGGGTGGTACGTCAATTTGTGCATCTTCAGGGCGGGTTGCCAGCAGAAACGCTGTGAACACTGATCACACCCAAAGGGTTTCTCCTCCTCGGGTAGATGAGTCTTTTTGTGGTTCTCCAGGAATTCAGGGCGTGCCACGAGGTAGCCACAGATGTCGCACTTGAATGCTTCAGGTTGTAGATGCCGTGCCATGTGCATAAGGGCTGTATTCTGAGTCTTCATCTTCTTTGAGCAACACACCACGTAACCCTTCTGCTTGTGAACCTTTGAGTAGTGATGAAAGAGGATCCAGAGACTCCTGAAAATACATTTTATCAATTTTATCTGTCTAAAAGGAGTTTCTTTAGACCAATTGATACTCACTTGTATTTGTTCTTTTCGTGGCAGAGTTTACATTCGAGATCGTAGAAATTATTAACGAGCGCCTTGAGTTCCTTTCCTTTAACAATTAATCGACCATTCTCAACAATTGATTTGGAAATATTCTCCAATTTAATTGATTTTGGCAATCCCTCACTATCTTCCGTTGGTAATACAAATCTCTTTTCCTTTGAACATTCAGCAGCAGAATCATCTTCATCAGGAGATTCTTCCTCAACTTTTATTCTCTTGACAAAGGTTTCTTCCTGAGGTAAAAATACTCCTGATTCTGTTTTAACTATCCTTAAAAAATCTGTATTCTCTTCGTCCTGATTGTGGGGATTTTTCTCTTCGATATTCCTAACGGAATCCCCGGAATTATCCCCAAGAGGATCTTCCAGAGGTTCAGTCTTAATATTGCTTACATTATGCTGAGGTTCTGAATGAAATAATTCGTTTTTTCTGTGAACCTAAAATAAATTAAAAAAAAAAAACAGCCAAGTTTAGAAGTTTCTCTGTGTAGGATCTTCAGGGAATATCTTACTTTTGAATAGAACTTTTCGAAGGTGTAAAGTTGCTGGCAACATTCCTCACAAACTTGGTAGCTAACCTCGTAGATCTGTCAAGGAAATAGAAAGATTATTTGATTATTTGGTTCTTTAGGCTTTTGGGTATTTCCTGGAGTTTTACCTCAACATGTAGATGCTTCTCCACAAGCTGTGGGATGATGCTACTGCTGTTCAATCCTTCAACATCAGCGCTGTTGTGGATTCTCCGGAAGATTCCTTCTCGTGTGAAGCAAAGACGACAAAATGATCCATCAGAAGATTCTTTAAAATTTATTACGTCCATTTGGGATAATTTAGTATTTTTTTTTCAATTTATTTCACCATTATTTTAATAAATACACAACAATCCCAAATCAAAACAATTTCCTGTCAAATGCCACATGAGTTACAGTGGGGTGTCGCATAACGTACATTACAGTGATTCGTTCTAAGCCATTTTTTTGCAAGGAATAAAGAACAATTTTTGATCTCTAATTCATTTACTTAATTTATTTTTTAATATCAAATATATATAAATCTTCACCAAATTTTTGAAAAAAAAAACTTCATTTTGCGATTTCATTTTAGGCCGATTTGGGAATTTCTTAAGTAATTTTGTTTTAAATTTTTATTCTTTTTTTACGTTTTAACTTTTAAAAATCGACCAACTACGTACTCATTTTGTTGGGATGCTTTTTCGTAGTATGGAGCCACATATCCTTTTCCTTGATCGCTGTAAATGCACACTCTGTGCAGTGCAGAAGGCCATGACCTTCTTTTTTCTGATGCCATTTAAGTTTTGCCTTGTTAAGAAATTGTTTTCCACATTCTGTGCACTTGTAATTTAACTTTTTAAAATGTATGCTGATCATATGTTGATATACAGTGTTTTTTGTGGAGAAGCATTTTCCACAGTAGTGGCAAGAAAATCGGATTTTGGTTTTCTGTTTCAAATTTTTGCAAAGTTGAGTCTTATGTGTCTGAAGTTTTTTCTTAGTTTCAAACGCAGAGGGACATTTGTCACATTTGTAGATTTTTGGAAGATGAATAGTTTTATGAGTCTTAAGTCTGTACATATTTGATTCCAAAAGGCCACAAGTATCACACCTTAGAGCATCCGGCTGAATGTGTTGTACCATGTGCACGTATGCTTCTTTTCTGTTCTTCACTTCCATAGAGCAGCTGCAAAACAGGGGTTTTGTCTTCTTGTGTACTGTGCTATTGTGCTTCTGGAATGAAGTCACGTTTCTATAATGTTTCTTACAGATCTTGCACTGGAGGTCATAAAATTTAGAAATGAGCTCTACGGTGTCCTTTTTATGCAATAAATAACGACCATTCTTGTAAATTTTCTCTGGGAAGTCCTTGCGATTTAGATTTGATGGCCAAGCATATGAGTTTTGTATGGAAAACTGCTTCGATGTATTCTGGGAACTGTTCCGGGGCTTTTTTGGATGATTCTCCAACGTCTCCTTGGATTTTCGCTTGGTTCCAACCACCTTCTGAGAGGTGGTTTGGTCAGGAATATACCTGCGGTTCGTTCTGCGCAATCTTGTTGATTTCCTCCTCACCACATCCTCTTTCCTGCCAACGTCTTGCGGATGAAGAAGTTCTTCTGGTTCTTCAGGTCCCCTCAATGGCTCTTCCTCTTCGTCATTGTCATTATCATGCTCGAGTTTAATCTGGGAAATACTTATGAAATCTTCTAAATCGTTTTCAGATTTTAAGTTTTCCGAAGATGTCTCGTAGAGGACTCTTGCATTCTGCTGCACATCAGCCAGGAAGCTGTCAATTGTTTCTTGGACCTAAGAAAGAAAATTCCCAAAAAGGAGAATAAATCAGGGACTTTAGTAGCTAGAAACTATCAGATTGACTTATTTTTCAAAATTTCAATTAAAATTAATATAAAAATTATAAAAGATGTTGTACTGCGGAGCACTAGTGTATGCATCCTTTTAAGTCTTCTTACTTTTGTATAGAAATAGCCAAAGGAAGTGAGCTGCCTGCAACACTCCTCACAAACTAAGTAGCTTGCTTCGTGGATCTGCGGAAAAAAAAACAAATTAATTAGGGATTTACTGTAAGAACAAGAGAATCATTTGATTTCTTACCGATAGCCCGAGGTGCTTATCCATGAGAAAACTTATCTCATCTTCCGGCGTTACTTTTCTCAATAGCCCCAACTTATGCAGACAAAGCCGGCAGAAGGGTATCTGGGGAATTGTGTACTCCGTAAATACTCGATGATTTTCTGCCATTGTTGCAGTCGGAAAATCCTTTTGGGAAAATTCAGTCACCGTTACGAACAAAATGCGCCAAACACAAACAAACACAAACCCATCAAAACACAAGTGCGGAATTTTTCCCTTTTTCCGCGGACAAAAATGTAACTGAAAAAAAAACGAATATTTCAAATGGGAAATAATTTATTCTTAAATTAATTAAATAAAATAAATAAATAAATAGGATATGGAGATGAGAGAATGCCAACTTTCTACGTCGCCAATCAATTGGGCAATCTGAACTCATGAGTGTCATTGTTTGACCGAAATCACGATTAGAATGCTAATTTGGTGGCGCACAGAGAGCAAGTTGTGGGTCGGCGTGCGATCCAATAAAATTGCTATTCTACATGCATTATTCACTAATTGTCTGTCCCACTGCCTTCCTCAACCATCTCTGGGGTATTCTGGGGCGGAAGTTCTTCTTCAGCATGACCCGGGGGCTTGTAGTAGCGAAAAATTCTCTTTAGCGGGTACTTTGAGTCGATTATTGTGAGCATCCTGTTGAGACGGCAGGACATTTCGCCGCTATTTTCGGGGCATTTCACCTCCTTCCGCGTGAAGGCGTCTATTGATGAGAGGACGAAGGATGTGAGCTCATTTATCCTGGCATTTTTGGACTCTGAAAATTGCCACATAAAAAATTTAAGAATTTAATTCTCTGCTAAAGAAAAAAAATGGCGATCTCACCGTCCACATTGAATTTCCGAAAGACGCTAATGTCGTAATCGTGATCGTGATGGTTGTTGTGATCCGTAGATGATGATCCCATCATGTTGAGCTTGGGCAGGAAGAGTAAAAGGCACAGAATGGCGATGAATTTGACGATCTTCTTGAAAATGATCAACTTGAGGATGATCTTCCCGATCGTCACGAGATCTAGCTTGAAGTGAAGCTTATCCAGTAGCCAATCCGTAGGTGTTCGATGATGCACAGCAGCGTAGTATTTCGGCGGTCCAGCGCGATAGAATCCCGTAGGGGGTCCGTAGGCAGTGGGTGGTCCATAGACAGGAGCTGAAGGGCCGTAGGATGTTGGTGGACCATAAATTGGTTTGGGTCCAGAATCATATCCTGGACTTAGGTCGTCTCTCGGTGATCGAACACCTTGGTATAGAAAATTAATGAAAATTTGTTATTTTGAAAGGACGCTCCAAAGCCTCCAGCTATGTAATTGATCTTTATAACTTTAAACATAAAGATAAAGAATTAATTCAAAAACTGAGCATAAAAAATGCACAAAATCTAAATTATTCGCACACTGCATTGCCTTTAGTTAGAATCACAATTCTATTAAACTTCCTAAACTTATGCACTACAACTTCTCACACAAGGATTCTCTTACCAGCTCCTGTGGCATGAGATTCATGGAGAGCATTGAGATAGGAATCTGTTTGCTGTTGCTCCTGAGCTTGTTGATCACAGAGCACAATCCTCAGAAAACAGAGGATAATCACCACGAATTTTCCACTCATCGTTTAATTCGTTTATTTATTCGCCAAAGAATTCCTCGAGATTCACAAGACACGGCGGGAATTCCAGTAGCACTGACCATAAGCTCTCGGTAGCGGTGTGCTTATAAATGTCGCGTGCCATCTGATGCACCATTGACACGATGATCCGGGAGTCACGCGTCCGCGGCAGGTGGAGAAGTGCGTTTAGTAGTGGGAGAGAAGGGCAGTGTACTCACAGGTGGGGCAGCTATGAATGGCCATCCATCGACCGCAAAATCTCAAACAATTGCTCATTCTGGGTGAGGCACGGAGACGAGGGTATAAAAATTTGGCGCGAAAATTGCGAATGAAAATGAAAAGAAAGAAGTAAAGTGGTCAGAAAGTGGGCAAATGGGTGCGCGTTCTCCCCGATATGCGCCAAATGTCCGGAAGAAGAGATTTTTTGGGGCAATAAATCATACACATCAAAGTGGAGACAATTCTTGGCCCACAAAAGCCCATCCAATGCGCGAAATTGATAAAGAAAGTCCCCCAAATATGCGAGTTTGACGAGTTTTCCATTCCATTCTTGTGGATGGAGCCCAAATCCATTGTCTCTGTGCGCTTTTTTATGGTTGTTTGGAAAATGAGAGTAAAATGAAAAGAATTTCATCAGTATGGCATACACATGCCACGAAAAAAAATGTGCGTAAAAGGTCGCAATGAAAGCCGCACAAGATTCATTCTTGGCGATAAAACAAGAATTCGTGCACAGCAAGAAGATTTTCATGATCACGAATTTTCTCCCGGCGCGCGCGCGTTCTCAATGAGTTTTTGTGGAGGTAATTTAAATGGACATTTCACCTGTTTAGGCATAGCGCATATAAGAATATAATCTTTCTTTTTATTTACAAAGTGCATGAAATGATCGTTAAAAAGTTTACTTAAAATTTTTAATTTTATGATTCACATCCAAATGAGGAAAAGTTAACAATTTTTAGGTCTTTTCGGTGGAATTTAATCAAACAAAAACTTTTTTTATTGAAGGAACTGAAGTTTTTAGGCTTTAGAGATTGAACTGAATGCAATAATGATGCACAGAGCAAATCTCAGGACGAAAGAAATATTTCAAGACAATATAAATTTAATTTTTATCTCTTGGAAAAACCTATAATCTTTTTTATATTATTTCCCTTTCACTCTTAAAAAAAAATTGGTCAAATTGACCAAATCAATCTGTCATATGGCATTTTAGCCAAATTATTTCAGTTTTTATAACCGATTCATTAGGTTATATTGACTGAAGTTGAACAATGAAAGAAAGAAACATCAATGTAAATGGTTAAAATGACTGAACCATTTAGTAAAAATGACTGAAGTCATTTGGTCACAAAACAGCGAAAGTCAAAAGAACAGAAGTTGTTTGGTTAAAATAACAGAATGAAATAGTCAAGAAAATTGAAGTTATTCAGTGAATTAATATTATAGGCAAATTGGAACAGCTAATTTAGCAAAAGTTAATCAGTTACAATAGCAGAAGTTATTCGGTTTCATGAAAAATAACCAATTCAATTTTTTTAAAAAAGCTGAAGCTATTTAGTTATCGGATACTGTACCAAACTGAAACAGCTAATTTAGCAAAAGTTAATCAGTTACAATAACAGAAGTTATTTAGTGTCAGGAAAAAATGCTAATTTAAATCGTCAAAAAAGCTGAAGTTAATCAGTGAATTAATATTATAGGCAAAATGGAACAGCTAATTTAGCAAAAGTTAATCAGTTACAATAGCAGAAGTTATTCGGTTTCATGAAAAATAACCAATTCAATTTTTTTAAAAAAGCTGAAGCTATTTAGTTATCGGATACTGTACCAAACTGAAACAGCTAATTTAGCAAAAGTTAATCAATTACAATAGCAGAAGTTATTCGGTTTCATGAAAAATAACCAATTCAATTTTTTTAAAAAAGCTGAAGCTATTTAGTTATCGGATACTGTACCAAACTGAAACAGCCAATTTAGCAGAAGTTATTCGATTTCATGAAAAATAACCAATTCAAATTTTTTAAAAAAGCTGAAGCTATTTGGTTATCGGACACTGTACCAAACTGAAACAGCTAATTTAGCAAAAGTTAATCAGTTACAATAGCAGAAGTTATTCGGTTTCATGAAAAATAACCAATTCAATTTTTTAAAAAAGCTGAAGCTATTTGGTTATCGGACACTGTACCAAACTGAAACAGCTAATTTAGCAGAAGTTAATCAGTTACAATAGCAGAAGTTATTCGGTTTCATGAAAAATAACCAATTCAATTTTTTAAAAAAGCTGAAGCTATTTAGTTATCGGATACTGTACCAAACTAAAACAGCCAATTTAGCAGAAGTTAATCAGTTACAATAGCAGAAGTTATTCGGTTTCATGAAAAATAACCAATTCAATTTTTTAAAAAAGCTGAAGCTATTTAGTTATCGGATACTGTACCAAACTAAAACAGCCAATTTAGCAGAAGTTAATCAGTTACAATAGCAGAAGTTATTCGGTTTCATGAAAAATAACCAATTCAATTTTTTAAAAAAGCTGAAGCTATTTGGTTAATCAGTTACAATAGCAGAAGTTATTCGGTTTCATGAAAAATAATCAATTCAAACTTTTTAAAAAAGCTGAAGCTATTTAGTTAATTAATATTATAGGCAAATTGGAACAGATAATTTAGCAGAAGTGAGTGAAAAGTGATGAAATTTTCAAATTGTCAGAAGAACAGAAGTGATCCAATGACAACATAATTCTGTGATATCTTTTCATATGTTCGCAATTTTTTTTTACTGTCGTAGTTTGTCAACCAACTGAACTGTTTAAAATATCCTAAAATGTCACAAATTATTTAGTGACACATTAACAATGCATATTAAAATATTAAAAAAAAACACAGGAGTTAATTTGTTAAAATAACAAAAATTATTCAAAAAAAAGTAATAAAGCTGAATAAAATGATTAAAAAAGCAATTTGAAATTGTGAAAAACACTGAAATTTTCCAGTCAAAGTTAATAAAGTAACCCATGTAACTGAAGTTATTTAATCGAAATAACAAAGTCTTTTGGTTAAAAGACAAAAAAATCTAAATAAAATTATTAAAAAGGCCAATAAAAATTGTCAAAAATACAGAAATTCTTCGGTCAAAAGTCATGAAGTAACTCAAGTAACAGAATTTATTTGGTCGAAATAACAAAGATCTTTGGTTAAAAGACAATAAAAGCTGAATAAAATTATTAAAAAGGCCAATAAAAATTGTCAAAAATACAGAAATTCTTCGGTCAAAAGTCATGAAGAAACTCAAGTAACAGAATTTATTTGGTCGAAATAACAAAGATCTTTGGTTAAAAGACAATAAAAGCTGAATAAAATTATTAAAAAGGCCAATAAAAATTGTCAAAAATACAGAAATTCTTCGGTCAAAAGTCATGAAGAAACTCAAGTAACAGAATTTATTTGGTCGAAATAACAAAGTCATTTGGTTAAAAGACAATAAAATCTAAATAAAATTATTAAAAAGGCCAATAAAAATTGTCAAAAATACCGAAATTCTTCGGTCAAAAGTCATGAAGTAACTCAAGTAACAGAATTTATTTGGTCGAAATAACAAAGTCATTTGGTTAAAAGACAATAAAAGCTGAATAAAATTATTAAAAAGGCCAATAAAAATTGTCAAAAATACAGAAATTCTTCGGTCAAAAGTCATGAAGTAACTCAAGTAACAGAATTTATTTGGTCGAAATAACAAAGTCATTTGGTTAAAAGACAATTAAATCTAAATAAAATTATTAAAAAGGCCAATAAAAATTGTCAAAAATACAGAAATTCTTCGGTCAAAAGTCATGAAGAAACTCAAGTAACAGAATTTATTTGGTCGAAATAACAAAGATCTTTGGTTAAAAGACAATAAAAGCTGAATAAAAATATTAAAAAAGCAATTTAATATTGACAAAAATACAGAAATTATTCAGTCAAAGTTAATAAAGTAACCCATGTAACTGAAGTTATTTGGTCAAAAGAACAAAAGTCATTTGGTTAAAAGACAACAAAGCTGAATCAAATTATTAAAAAGCAATTTAAAATTGTCAGAAACACAAGTTACTCTGTCAAAGTTAGTAAAGTATCCCAAGTTATTTTGGCAAATGAGCTTTTATTATTTTGCCTGCCTAATTTTGCTATATTTACTAATTAACTTCAGTATTTAATATACTTATTAAATTATTAACAAAATGACAGAAATGATTCTGTCATTGGTTAATGAGTTATTAGCTGAAGTAGAAAGGTCAAATACTTTGGTGTGTTCTGGAAAATTCCATTCCTCAACCGAAGCATTCAGTTAAAGCAGATTGACGGAAGTTTTTGACAGCTTTCTCTTTTCTCCTGATTTCTTTGTAATTATGGAGTGAAAAACTGTGAAAAAATAGTGTAAAAGCAATGAAAATCCTTCATGAGTGATTATTCAAGAGTTTTCAAGTGCTTTTGTAATGAAATTAGCAAGTTTTAGCACTAAAATTGAGATATTGCGTTGTGAGTGAAAAAAAAAACGAAGCCATTTTGTTTTCCTTTGTGAGTACGTTGACTGAAATGATTGGTTAAATCCGAATGGGTGAGTGGTACAAATATATTATATATAATCGTTTTTCTACAAATCAAACAAGTTTTGACATGTCATTCAGTCACTGAGCATTTCTTTTATTTGAATTAATTAATTCTGTTATAATGTTATATAAATGAAAAACTTTTCCTTTTCTAATCAATTATATTTTCTTTTTTGACTATTTGATTCGGCTTTTTTGTCTTTTAACCAAACAACTTTTGTTATTTTAACCAAATAACTTCAGTTACTTGGGTTACCTTGTTAACTTTGACTGGAAAATTTCTGTGTTTTTGACAATTTCAAATTGTTTTTTTTAATAATTTTATTCAGCTTTATTGTCTTTTAACCAAACAACTTTTGTTATTTTAACCAAATAACTTCAGTTACTTGAGTTGCTTCATGAATTTTGACTGAAAAACTACAGTGTTTTTGACAATTTCAAATTGATTTTTTAATAATTTTATTCAGCTATATTATCTTTTGTCTACCGAATTGTTTACCAAATGCTATTTTATATTTTCCTTTTTTCACTTCTTTAACTTGCAATCTTTGTCAATAGAGATATGTTAGTTTGGTTAATGATGTGTTTAGCTGAAGTAGAAAGGTCAAATACTTTGGTGTGTTCTGGAAAATTCCATTCCTCAACCGAAGCATTCAGTTAAAGCAGATTGACGGAAGTTTTTGACAGCTTTCTGTTTTCTCCTGATTTATTTGTAATTATGGAGTGAAAAACTGTGAAAAAATAGTGTAAAAGCAATGAAAATCCTTCATGAGTGATTATTCAAGAGTTTTCAAGTGCTATTGTAATGAAATTAGCAAGTTTTAGCACTAAAATTGAGATATTGCGTTGTGAGTGAAAAAAAACGAAGCCATTTTGTTTTCCTTTGTGAGTACGTTGACTGAAATGATTGGTTAAATCCGAATGGGTGAGTGGTACAAATATATTATATATAATCGTTTTTCTACAAATCAAACAAGTTTTGACATGTCATTCAGTCACTGAACATTTTCTTTTATTTGATTAATTAATTCTGTTATAATATTATATAAATGAAAAACTTTTCCTTTTCTAATCAATTATATTTTCTTTTTTGACTATTTGATTCGGCTTTTTTGTCTTTTAACCAAACAACTTTTGTTATTTTAACCAAATAACTTCAGTTACTTGGGTTACCTTGTTAACTTTGACTGGAAAATTTCTGTGTTTTTGACAATTTCAAATTGTTTTTTTAATAATTTTATTCAGCTTTAGAAGAATTTCTATATTTTAGATGTGTTTCTTTCAAACACAGCTTTTGTGTACCGAGCAAAATCGAAAGTCGTCAGATCGGGCTCAAACTTGGGATGAGCACGAATTAGGGTCCCCACATTCCAAAAAACGTATGCGCCAAAAATTTTTTTTTTCCGGCCGGCCTAATTATAAACTTAAATTGCAAGAGAACGGTGATAGATAGAGACTTGCGGTAAACGGCAAAGTTTAAATATCGACCGGAAGACATCCGATTATGATGACAAATTTTACCCCCCCACCCCTCCGTCCGCCATTTTGAATAACCCCCAAATTTTGTTTTGCCTATATCTCAGCCCCTGTAATAGCTAAAAATCTGAAATTTTGATATGTTGTAGGGGCCATCAAGACCTTTCCAGCGATACCTTATTTTCGAAAATCGGTCAAGTCGTTTATTCAATATGGCCGCTACAATTTATCATGGAAAATCGACCATATCTCTAAACCGGCTTGACCGATTTTGATCAACCCAGGGTCAAATGAAAGCTCTTAACATATCCTACAATTCTCTAGAACATCCGAAGTTTCAAAAGTGACCGCTAGAGGGTCAAAAAACGAAAACAAAATTTTCGATGAGTTTTCGATGAATATCTCGAAAACGGCGACATATTGTTACGATTTTTGGGAGAAATAAAATTACCGGAAATAAACAAACGGTTATTATGAATTTAAATGAAACGAAACCCCATCAAAAATATGTTTCGAGGTCGGTCGGCAGCTAAAATTTTGTCTGCAGTTTATTTTTTCATTCAAGTGCATTTATCGCGCTTCGGGAGCGTTCGGCGTGGGTGCAGAAAATTTCCGCGGTTTTCTTCAAAAATTCGTCAATTTGAGAGTGCAAAAATGATGGAAAATTCACGCAGAAGAAATGCGGTAAGTAATTTTACGATTTTCTTAATTAATTTGTGTAATTTTATCTCTTTGATCCTACTAGATTTCACAAATATCTTTTATGGAATGTTTTAGTAGCATCAGATTGATGAAATTGATAGAAAACAATGAGAAAAAATTAATTATTTTGATCTAAAAATTCTTCATTGCAAAAAAAGAGCCCGAAATTGATTTTTCTTTTTTTTTTTAAATTAATTTTCTCAAGATAAAAAAAACAAAAACTTTTGTAAACAAGAAAAAAAAGAACAATTTATCAATTTTTTTCTATATTTCAGATCGTTTTTGGAACACAATCAGTGCCCAGGATGACCAGCCCGGAAGCCTTACCCGGATGCCCTATTCAGGAAGCCCTGCCCGGACCCCTATCCGGATGGCCTGCCTGGATGCTCTACCCGGATGCCCTGCCCGCTTCTGCTTTAATTTTTGACAACATTGGAAAATGCGGAAATGTATGTTAATTCTTCTAATTCATATTTTTTCAAAAAATTCATTATTATTCTAAACTTTTTTTTTCCATATTTCAGATCCGTTTGAAGCACAAAACTGTCCGTGCCTGGCTTCAGTCCTCAATTTCTGGGATCCGGTCTTACACAACTTTATGCAACATAATTTTCCGGAAATGGAAGGTGAGAAAGAAGAAAAAATATTTAGAATATGCTTTTTCCTAAGATTTTCTTTTATTTTTTAAAGTCCCGGAAGTCACAAAGGTGAAGAGGAGAGATCATCTGAAAAGCGGCCCAGCATCAAAGGAGACAGCAGGAGAAGGAAAAGGCAACGCCGGATATATTTTTTCAATATTTTTTTGTAAATTTTAAAAATAATAAATAAATCTATATAATAAAGAAAGGTCTGTTTGTTGGTAATCAGTCGTGTTCGGCTATACAAATCTACACCGTTTGACCGATTGCGATGAAATTTGGTACAGACGCTCCTTATATCAGTCTGTTTCGAGTGGCCGTATTCATTTTCCCCCCAAAGCCCCCTTTTAGTAGCCCCCATATAAAATTCATGCATTTTTTGCGAATTTTTAAAGGCGCCGGAAATGTTGCTTGAAAATGATTTCTTCTCTTTGCAAATTTTTTTCTTTGGGTTTGATGAGTGGCCCTGTTTTTTTTTTTTTACTTATAAACCATCACAATTTTTTTCTCCAAAATTTGCGCGAAGCGCAACAAATCCCCGCGAAGCGGGATGAGGTAAATTGGAGCGAAGCGACAATTTATCTCGTTAATAATAATTTGCAAAAAAAACGCTTTTTTTATATTCAAAACGAATTTCAACGGTATAACAGATTGATGAATTTTTTCAGAAAACTGCGGAAATATTCTGTAGAAAAAGTGTCCCAGCGCCATACAAAATTTCTAAAGAACACGTGTTCAGAATACCTTTAGTGCTTTCGAATTTTTCTGCAGAAATTCGGCAGCTAGTTTTTAACCTCTAGGCCGCCAAGCGGGGTCGTTGAACGACCCCAGCCCTATATTTCGTGCTATAACTTAATAATTATAAAAGTTAGCGTACCCATTTTTTGGAAATAAGTTCCTTGGTTATCTGACGAGGTTGTGTAAAAATTTCAACTCAATCCGACCACCACATGAAAAGTTATTAAGGAAAATGTAGAAGTAGGGAATTCAAAAATTGGTGTAACGGCCATGCTGTGGAAAATTTCTTAGAATGAAGTTAGTCACGTCATGAACCGTGTGCTAGTGGGGTTGTTTTTATTTCTCACCCTACCTTCTTAGTGTCAAAATTATCGCGAATAAGTAGCATAAATCGCATAAAACGTAGTCAGAAGCACATAAGTGTTGAAAAGAATAAAGAATTTTCTAGAAATATTGCCATTTATTACGGTGCGGGAAGTGAGGGGAATGTGGGGAAGTAGTGAAAAAAAAATAGCAGTTGCAGTCAACTTCGTGGCAAATTTCTCAAGAAGAAATTGTGAAAAATGAGTGAAAAATGTTTTTCCCTAATATCTTCTTCTACGTGTTTTGTGGTGGAAAATCTGTGATGCAAGGGGCAAGAGGACTATATAAGGAGTCTAAATGTAGTGACCCGACAGTTCCCGGTTTTATAGTTTATGAGAAAATCGACTTCCTTCTTGGGGTCGTTCAACGACCCCACCTTGGCGCTCTAAGGAAGCTCCAAGGTCTTGGCGGCCTGCAGGTTAATGGGGAGGAGAGGTCATAACCTCAAAGTTTTACCCCCAAAACCCTATATAAGTGCGGGAAGTGACTGCAGAAGTGCCTCGGATTTCATGAGCTCCACACTTAGAAGAAGAGGAGCTGTTGGTAGCCAGCCACCTAGAAGGCAGAAGAAACACCCTGGTTCCACGAGCCCCCAGTCTGAGAGGAGCGTTTGTGGCAGTGTCGAGCCAGGAAGGATGTCAAGTCACACCGGGATCCAGGGCGTGAGGAGAGATCTCACAAAATCCCCAATCACCCGAGAATCTCTCGGAGAATCTAGTGGGCCCGAATCGAAGGATGTCTTGGATGATGATCTACCATATTGGAGTCATTTATCGTCCACTTCCTGCCCAGTGCCTCGCTCCAGGGAGGCTCATCCCCATCAGGAGCCACGAGGTCGTACCCAGATAGACCAAGCTTTGATCATCTCCCACACTGGTGAAGAAATCAATGCCCACTGCTGCATCCCAAGAAGATTCATCACGAAGTGATTCACGGCGGAACAATAGATCCGGAAGGTAGCTCCATTGCTTTCCCGGAGGCTGCCCTAACTCTTACCTGGGATTATTCTTCAGAATTTATGCCACACTTATTCTTAATAATAAATAGATGTTCCTGAGGTGACCTATGCTGTTTTTCTTCCCCCCCCCATCTCTCTTCTAGGCTCTCGTGGAATCTCATTCTTTGGGGCTACTTTAAAGCCGAATATGATAAGGGTAAATTTCGTCACAAAATTTTTTTTTTTAATTTTTTGATATATTGTAGCTGACTATATTATCTAGGCTCCATGCCAAAAATGCAGAAAATCTAGGGATCCGTTCTCGAGATATAGCCTTCCAAAGTTGGCATGTCATATCTCGGGTTCTACAAGTCCGATCTTGATCAACTCAAGCGCAAATGAAAGGTTTCGTGAAACTCTACAAATGTCTAGAACATTGCAACTTCGATAAATGACCGCAAGAGACGCTAAAATCGAAAACAAAACTTTCGAAAATTTCGAACTCGAATTTTTTGAAAATGGCGACATAATTTTTTTTCGTTTTTCGATATGTTATAGCTGACTTCAAGACATGACTTTTCAACTTTTCCCGACTTTACGCGTATTTAAATTAATTCGCGTTCTAAGTTTGCTCTCACAAAATTAATACACTGAAAGAAACAGCTCTCGTAAGCTTGGTCAGCTTACCAGTACATTTCCTAATTTTCTTTACACGATCTTGAAGTAATAAAACTCCCCTATACACCGATGTAGAATTCATCACGAAATATGAATAGATTTTAATTCTATGACGATTGAAAAAAGACGAATTGGCTACTTTTGTCAGCAAAATCCTCCTAGGGTTAAAAATATTTACTGAGATTTTGGTCCAAATATAACAGGGGTATTTTTCCGAAGAACTGTGGCCTTGTCCGTTCCTTGGCCTTTGAGCGCAGAAGCACAGGAATTTGACTTCAAATCCCAGAGGCTCCTGGCAGGTGAAAATACTGTGTTTTGCGTGTGCTCTCGTCGGTAGCCCGAGCTCGAATGCCCCGAAAGGTTTCGGTTGAGCGTCGCGATAGAAGGGAGGGCTACCAACATTTATTGTTAAATCTCACTGTTGGCATACATGATTTATGTTATACATAACAGCAGGTAGAAGCGAATCCAGAATATTCGGAATCAAACCTTTTTCCATATTCTAAAACAGACTGCTTTTTAATCTTTGGAAATGTCTCATGTGGTCTTTCAAAACATAATTCACAAAAAATTCAATTTCTCATAGAACCACTGAGAAAAATTGTTTCGTTTATAAGAATGAATGGAGTGCAAGTGTGAATGTGATTGAATGTATTAATATGTTATTTGTTGTATGTTTTTTGATTCGGCAGTCCATATAAGCTGTATAGCTTAATACTGGGTTATGGGGGGGAAGGTAAGGGGGGTTACAAAAAAAAAATTCAATATTTTTCCACATAAAATATTATGAAACAAATCCAAATACTCAAATTCATGTAGAATAATCGTAAATATGGTGTATATGTTGACGCTAAATAATATTTCTATGGATAAAAAACTCACAAAAAAATTGAAAAGGCACCTCGACAGGTATTTTGTAAAAAAAATCTTACAAGTAATAAGAAAAATTTCAGCCAGAATATAAAATTTTTCCTTTTCTATTATGGCGTAAAATGTGTCCCGGCTACGTGGTCTAAATGTAAAACTTTTTAGACCTTAAAATTTTAGAAGCTTTTTGTGAAAATGTCAAAAAACCATGTAACTCACGAATTGTAGGAAAACGAAAAGAAAATATTTTTGTTAAAATCAACCTCATTTGCAAATAAATAACTTTTGTGGGAGAAAAAATCGGGTTCAGTCTTAATAACTTTTGTTTTTTTGATTAATTCCATTTTCTTTTTTGACTATTTAATTCAAATTTTATTGTCTTTTAACCAAAGATCTTTGTTATTTCGACCAAATGAATTCTGTTACTTGAGTTGCTTCATGACTTTTGACCGAAGAATTTCTGTATTTTTGACAATTTTTATTGGCCATTTTAATAATTTTATTCTGCTTTTTATGTCTTTTAACCAAAGATCTTTGTTATTTCGACCAAATAAATTCTGTTACTTGAGTTGCTTTACGACTTTTGACCGAAGAATTTCTGTATTTTTGACAATTTTTATTGGCCTTTTTAATAATTTTATTTAGATTTTATTGTCTTTTAACCAAAGATCTTTGTTATTTCGACCAAATAAATTCTGTTACTTGAGTTGCTTTACGACTTTTGACCGAAGAATTTCTGTATTTTTGACAATTTTTATTGGCCTTTTTAATAATTTTATTTAGATTTTATTGTCTTTTAACCAAATGACTTTGTTATTTCGACCAAATAAATTCTGTTACTTGAGTTACTTCATGACTTTTGACCGAAGAATTTCTGTATTTTTGACAATTTTTATTGGCCTTTTTAATAATTTTATTCAGCTTTTATTGTCTTTTAACCAAATGACTTTGTTATTTCGACCAAATAAATTCTGTTACTTGAGTTGCTTTACGACTTTTGACCGAAGAATTTCTGTATTTTTGACAATTTTTATTGGCCTTTTTAATAATTTTATTTAGATTTTATTGTCTTTTAACCAAAGATCTTTGTTATTTCGACCAAATAAATTCTGTTACTTGAGTTTCTTCATGACTTTTGACCGAAGAATTTCTGTATTTTTGACAATTTTTATTGGCCTTTTCAATAATTTTATTTAGATTTTATTGTCTTTTAACCAAAGATCTTTGTTATTTCGACCAAATAAATTCTGTTACTTGAGTTACTTCATGACTTTTGACCGAAGAATTTCTGTATTTTTGACAATTTTTATTGGCCTTTTTAATAATTTTATTCTGCTTTTTATGTCTTTTAACCAAAGATCTTTGTTATTTCGACCAAATAAATTCTGTTACTTGAGTTGCTTTACGACTTTTGACCGAAGAATTTCTGTATTTTTGACAATTTTTTTTTGCCTTTTTAATAATTTTATTCAGCTTTTTATGTCTTTTAACCAAAGATCTTTGTTATTTCGACCAAATAAATTCTGTTACTTGAGTTTCTTCACTGAAT